>NC_061105.1:41200356-41274987 GCF_015104395.2 Macrobrachium nipponense | reverse complement strand
GAAAAGTATTTTAATAAAACACGAATTTTCCTCTCCAATTCAATTTTGTTTTGAATTTTATCTTATATTTAATTTTCATTGCGCCCTTAAATGGTTATCTATTTCTCTATATTTTTCTAAGACTGAACTTTTGGCTGGATAACAAAATTCTACGTAGTTATATAAAAAAAATACAAATAACGAGTAAGTCGTAAAACTTTAATACAGACATTCAAATAAAGGCTATTATACCGGAAAACAAATAACACCATACATAATCATTTAAATGAGTATTGGTAATTAATAAACCAAGAAATCAAAGTGAACGTGAAGGAGTGAATAAGGGAAGAGAAATACAGCAATTTGTGACCTAAGATGACCCAGTTGCCAAACTCCGAAGAGCCCAATCAATCAATATGGACGCAACTAAAAGGAGACAATGGTGACCCTTTCTGTCAGATGTAAACGCTTCTCGGGTCAAACAAGTGACGTTTGTTTGTCTGTCTGTCTAACAGTTCTTTGAGAAAGTGAAAACTTTTGGATGGCCGAAGTCTTACATAGAAAAGTATGGTAATAGTAGTGAGTGGTGGAGGTCATTTGTATTCAGACCCTCTCTCTCTCTTTCTCTCTCTTTATGACAAAGGTTCTTCACTTCAAAAAAGGAAATGAAAGACAAGCGCCGTGTTTCGATATGTGGAAAGTTTTCAAGTTGAGTACCGAGTAACTTTCTCTCTCTGTCTCTCTGTCTCTCTCTACGTAACTTTCCTCGCTCTCGTCGCTTCATGCAGAGGTAAATATTGTTTTTGTCCTGATGGTCTTTTAGAATCACAAAAAAGTAAACGAAATAATTCCCAAACTTATAGATATATGCATATACATATACATACATACATACATACCATACATACATACATACACACACACACAACACACATATATATATATATATATATATATATATATATATTATATATATATATATATATATATATATATATATATATATATATATATATATACTATATATATATATACATACATATATATATATATATATATATATATATATATATATATTATACATAATTGATTTATTTAATTATTTATTCACTGAATACAAATAGTTACTTTACTGTTTTTTTTTTATCTTCCGTCTTTAACGGTTTTTTTTTTTTTTTGGGGGGGCCTGTTTTTTGTATGATTTTGCTAAAAATATCTGCTCTTATATAAGCCGAACTTTTATGCACAAACGTTTAATAATTAAATCAATGAGAAATGAAAGCATTTCTTACAACCCTAAGTAAGTAGAGAATAATAAGCAAAATGGTTTCCTGGTGACAAATCCTTAAAATTTCCTCGATATCGACCAAATTTTATTCGTTTATTCACAAAGTCTCTCCAACGTCCGTGAACCCATTCTCGGGATATATTTCCTTAATGTCCACCCAAGGGCCAAAACATTACCTCATCACAGCTTGATTAGTGTTCCTTTGAAAGTAACCTTCCCCCAAGTCAAGAATGGTGGATAATGCTTCAATATGCTTACTCTTGGAAGAAGACCACCAACACTAAGTATGCTTCCTATTCACAGTCAAGTTTTGAAGATGCTTTCAGTTATTCAATTGCAATAAATTAGACCATTAGGAAACATGAAATACTCATCCATTTCCTTTTTTATTTCGATTCATATTAATAATTCCAGTCCTTATCAAAGCACTTTAGTACTATTTATAACATTTGATATCATCAGTGAGAGAGAGAGAGAGAGAGAGAGAGAGAGAGAGAGAGAGATTGAGAGACCCTTCCCTCTCTTTATGAATCTCTTTTCCAAGAGTTATTGCATTCCAAAAAGAATTGATAAAGATCTAAGATCACTTGAAATTCCCAATTCCTGATGTCCTAGTTCCAGCTTCTATCCAACCCAGAATATTGGGCCGGAATTCTTTTATCTTTTTCCTGTCTTGGCCGATTGAGTGATCAGGAATAGTATTAAGTAGAAGTAGCATTTCCTGTTGTTTTATTACGTATAAAAGTAGTCTATCTCATGTTTTATGTAGCTGACGGCAAAAGTCCACAGCCAATGTCACTGTAGCCAATGGTGGGTGTTAAACATGAGCCTCCGCCAATCACGATTAACCTCAGCGATATCAGCTGCCAATACTTAACGTCTGGTTCAATAAAACAGGAGATTAAGTGTTATAACTTTCGTTATACTATTAGTTGTTGGTGTTTTACCACTGGTGTAAATCTTTTATTATTCGATCGTCAAGTTTACCACGCAAATAAAACAGGGATAAATCAAGGAACGAACGGCTATTATATTCACAAGGATTAAGACGAGAAATTTATTCCCGATGATAAAGAAAGAACCTCTGGAGCATAAATCCCAAGAGAAGGAGAAAGTAAAGCCATTATGCCAGGGGTGTTTAACCTTTTCCTCCCCACGTACCCTTTCGGGTATTTGTAATGTCAGTAATGTACCCCCTTCACTTTGTATAACGTGGAAAACAAAACCAACTCAGAAAAACTGTACAGAGGGGAAGTAAGTACAAAACTCTCCTGACAGAAGCAATAATTAAAAAATCCTCATAGTAGCACGAGTCTTCAAATAGAGAAACAGATCCACAGTTATGTAAATGTTCATATATTTAAATTTAAAACTTTAAGGATAGCTTTCGGGAATCTGTTCGGTTCCCATTACCAATCAGATTAAAGCTATCCTTAAAGTTTTAAATTTAAATGTATCTACATTTACATAACTGTGGATTTGTTTCTCCATACCAATAATATTGTAAACATGAAGAATTCCATTAAAAAATAAAGAGGTTTTTTTTTTTATTATTATTTCTTTACCTCTGGCTATGCAGTAAATTTTCAAGGTTATGGTGCTGAGCTGCCAAAACATAAAACATTATTATTACATCAGCTGCAATGATGGTTAATGGAAAATGACTGAAACTGTTTTCATTAACTATCCAAGTTGGCCGAGGAGCATTTTTTGCTAAAGCACATTCATTCGAGTGCCATGGGGAGCGCGTACCCCCTGACAGACCCTTGGGGGTACGCGTACCCCAGGTTGAAACCCCTGCATTATGCTTTATCAGTTGTGTCTATTGAAGAAGAGAACATCCCTCGTGTCAATGAAAAAAAACAGAATATTGTGCATCAGTAATTTTCATCGAGGTTGAAGGCTTTACATTTATTGTACGCAATACGTGTTTACATCAAGTTCATCATCACCATCAAAACGTCTCAACCACTACAATCAAAGCTTTTATTTTCCAAGTAATCAGTTTTGAGAAGAAATAATGAGCGTCGTTCAATTATTCAGTCGATGCATTAGTGCCGCAAGAACAAACGTAAATTCAATTACCTAATCATATCACACGAGGCTTTGAGCTATCAAAGCGATTTTATTCTCATTCAAGATGTAATTAAATTACCCGTGTTTTTGCAGATGGGGTTATTTTAGAGAGAGAGAGAGAGAGAGAGAGAGAGAAGGTCATTTTTAGAATCCTATAAGAGAGAGAGAGAGAGAGAGGATAGAGAGAGAGAGAGAGAGAGAGAGAGAGAGGTGGGGGGTGTTTATTTTTAGAAACCTGTAAGACAAACGAGGAATGATTTATAAGTCACACTTGGAATACTTAGCCTGATTTCTCTCAGAGCACTTAGTAACTATGCCATTAAAGTGATATGTTTGCAGACATTAAAAAATAATCGTATTTTTTTTAAATATTGATCAACTCGATGAAATATATTCTCCCAAGTCTTATCCTTAAGACTGACATAACATTTAAAAAAAAAGCAAAAATTACTCAAAAGTTTTTTTTCTGCACAATCGAGTTGTATATACAGCATATCATGTTGTATGAGCCGCAACCCATAAAGCTTTCAACCATGGCATAAAGTTGCTAGACGCACGATCATGGCTAACTAACTTTACTAATAAAATAAAAAAAAAACTACTGAGGTTTGTTTGATGATTGGAGGGTGGATGATCAACATAGCAATTTGCAGCCTCTAGCATCAGTAGTTTTAAAGATCTGAGGGCGGACAGAAAAGGTGCGGAAGGACAGACAAAGGCATCTCAATAACTTTCTCTTACAGGAAACTAAAAAAAGTAAAATACCAAAATCAAGAATCTGACGGACAAGAAGAGACGCCCGAAAAGAAACCCACCTTGACTGACCTTTAACCAGAAATTGCAGTGACATCGTTGACCTTTCCCTGCATATTATTCATACTGTTTTCGCGGTGTTGGATGACCCTGATTGACCTTGATGAGCAGCAACTCAAAATGCGAGAGAGTGCAACTCAAATCCGACCTGAAAGTAGGAAATATAAATGAAGCAAGCAATCTCCATATGTTGTTCATGGAAAGATGTTTTAGTAATAATTCTAATACACACATACGCACGCACGCACGCACACACACACATATATAATATATGTATATATATATACATATATATATATATATATATATGTATATATATATATATATATATATATATATATATATATATATATATATATATATGTGTGTGTGTGTGTGTGTAGTTAGTTAGTTCTTAGTATGTAAATCCTATGAACAGCAACACAAAGAAACACAGCACACCAAAATCCTGCATTCAAAGACATGAAATACCAAATTATAAACATGTACAAGCACATAGCCACGTAACCATTCATTCCTACATATGTCGAAGCATAGACGGACTTGACAAAGCGTCATCTATACAGAAACTTATTCTCTTTTTCTCATTATCTTTGAAAACTCTGTTATGAGATATTCTCTTGACATTACTTGAGGAAGACCATCGACTTATACCACTTCATTAGGGGAGAGACAAAGGCCTCATTGAATGAGAGACGAGAAGTGGAGATATCTCATCAAGGGGTCTACACTTGGAGAGAGAGAGAGAGAGAGAGAGAGAGAGAGGTTTTTTATATTATCTGAATATTTGTTTCTCAATGAATTTCAAAGGAATGATGAGATTGTTCCTCAATAAAAAAAATTCAAACGAATACCTCAGGTAAGCTAATACATTATTTAACAATAACAACAACTGCAATAGCAATTTAAGCTAAACCACAAATTATGATGATTCGTTATTTAATACTTGAAAAGTACGAGAGTGAAAAAAGGAAAAATATTGTTAACAATCACATTTAGTATGACACTCCCTCTCTGTCTGTCTCCCTCTGTTAGGTTAAAAAGCTTAATACAGGGCAACAGCCTCTAGCTGAGCGACATCAGAGGTTCCTAAGAAGCATTCTGACGGAGAAATATCTCTTCCTTATTCAGACGCTGACGATGTCTTTTCGCTCAAGACAAAAGACTTCTCATTTTTACACTAAATAGTTTCAGAAACTTTCTGAAAAATGTAATGGCTCTCCCTTCTAAAAATATTTAAATTGCTAGTCTGTCTTAAGCACCTTTAAAAGGATTCCATTATAATGGTAATCATTTTAAGGGGAGTGAATGCTTTGGGTGTGATAATAATGGGAACGATTACAATAGCATAGCACAGAGGAAATTAATTTCTTTAAGGACGACTCAGAATGGAACTAAAGACGATCGCAGGAGAATCCATCACAGGAATGTGATTGGAAAAAGTAACTAAATGTAAATGTGGAGAGGATTTGACCAAAGGGGGAAAAAGGATATAAATAATTGTGAAAAGCACACCGGTACAAATGCGGGAAAAAGCGATGAAGATTGTGAACAAAAATATTTTATTTTCTGCATTTTAATTGCTAAAACTAAACTGGAAACAAATAGTAAAATTCACTGCAAAAAAAAACTTTCAATATTCTATCTAAATGCAAAAAGACAAACTAATTGACATTAAAATTCCTACCCATAACTACCGGCTGATATAAGGACAATTAAGTTGAATTTGTGTTAATCCTATAACTTTGGCTAAAATTACTAATCACTTTTAGAAAACCTACTGATTTAAAGCTTCAGATTTGTAAGTACTTCTGACACTCAGAAAGGAGAAACCATTCCAGTACTTGACCAAAAGTTATAAAGCATGTATGACTGATATCCACCACTGAAGGAGAAGACTAATGAAGTATTGCAAGATTTAAACAAACAAGCAAAAATACAAAAGTATATTCAATAAAGATCCTAACTTCAAAACGCCAATAGCATCCGATTTACAACACTCCCGACCTTTATGTTCGGGCTTTAAATGAAAATAAGTTTTTAGACTTAATTGTTAACTGAAGGAAAGTCAAGGTATATTGCTTTGGCCAACAGCAACGTTTCACGGAGGTAAACGTTTACATTCTTCTCACTCACAAATAAATCCTGCTGAAATTTTCAAACCCAATATCCCAGGCTCGATTCTGTCATTATTCTGACACTTTCAGATGTGCAGTAAAACGGAGTTGAAAAACCAGGGGTTGATTTTCCTGTGAAGGATAAACCTTTGGTTCAACTGCTTTTGAATTTTGAAAATGTAAAGAGAACTTTCACATTCTGTGAATAATATTCGGCAAAGGGAGAAATATATTCGTCTGAGAAATTGAACAAGACTGGTGTGGTGGCAGGTTTTTTGGACTCAAGCTTTGGGGAATCGTAAATAGAATTTGTTTCAACATATGAAGAGGTTCTTGTAAATATTATATATATATATATATATATATATATATATATATATATATATATATATATACTATCTGAACAACTGGATATATATATATATATATATATATATATATATATATATATATATATATATATATATATCCTGAAGTCAAAGTATAAAAAATAAATGTGCATACGCAATAACATAAAAATTGGAATCGTATAATATTTTCAATGGCTTTAATTAGTTAAAAATACTTAAATACTTTGTGATTCGAAGTTTATGAACAAATTTTGATAAAATATAAAACAATAAAAAATGTTTCACCAATGAAAGATTTGAGTTTATATACAATATATAGTATATATATATATATATATATATATATATAATATATATATATATATATTATATATATATATATAATTATATATATATAATATATAATGTGTGTGTTTGTATTGCTGTGTACGTGTGTAGAAACGCTTTAAATAAAGATTTATTCAATATACACCACATATTCCATGAGTTTATTCGGGAATTTTTACCTAAGTAATATCACATAATTCGACTTAATATTAATTATTTCAGCTTGAAAATACATCCAACTATCAATCAAAGGATATCTTTAATTGCATTCCTAATTTTTTCTTTTATTATAATTCTGATGTCGGGTTATCAAACTTCAAACTGACGCGTTTCTACCATGGGAAATGGCATTCCATCCATGAAGAATGATTCCGAATATTTGTGAAGAATCTCACTGAAAATCACCTGACTTGAAAAACCGATTTTAACGCTTCTGGACCGATGATTTGTGGGAATGAGCGATGGCATCCGAAGAACGAGCCTCACACACACACACACAGATGGATATGGTGAGAAACTAGAGGAGGACAAACTGAAGGAGTTGAAATTGAAGAAATGTGTATAAAATGGGGAGAGAGATAGACGAACAATGAAAGATAAGTGAAAAGGTATTATAACGGACGTGTAGGGATAATATCTTCGTCTCATCTGCTTGGTAGAGATACACTCAAGAGACATGGCGTCACTAAAATGTAATGACATCGCAATAAATCAATATGGTGCCATAATGTATCTGCGGTGTGAGATATTGTTTTCCTAAAATATAATTTAGTGGTCGAGTTGTCTTGGATGTCTTATTTATGGAAATTATGAGAATACGTTCGTTGATGGAAGTTGAGATACGGGAATGTCAAGTCATGAAGTATCAAGTAAAAATTGTTTCCATTCTTGTCTAATGGACCTTAACTGATATTTGAAAAAAAACCGAGGATGATCAATAGCTACAGTTTACATGACCACAGGCATGAGAGAGAGAGAGAGAGAGAGAGAGAGAGAGAGAGAGAGAGAGAGAGAGAGAGAGAGAGAGAGAGAGAGAGAGGCCATCACACGGGTTTCCTTTCTGTACTTGAAATGTTGGAGTGATATTGCCAAGAAGAGAGAGAGAGAGAGAGAGAGAAGAAAAATCTTCGTGTGAAAACTATAAGAAAGGCTTTCCTTTTCTCTCAGGAGCACTCGTGTGGATTCGACAGTTCTAAAAATACAGTGAAAGATTTCAGTGACGTTGCCCATAAGAGAGAGAGAGAGAGAGAGAGAGAGAGAGAGAGAGAGAGAATCACTGGGCTCAAATGAGTCTATAGTCTCACTCATTCATAGTACTATGTGGCTTTGAATCTACCAGCTCTGAGTTTTTTACCTAGGAATTGTCCCGCCTCTGAACATCTTTTACTAGCATAATTTCTATCGCATAAACGAATCTCTCTTCAATATCACCGGAACTGGAGAGGTTTACGTATGTGCAATTCTTTGAAGGTAACCGCTTTCCACTTTCAAATCAAGCTGATTTCTACCCAGAGAGGTTACCGTGGCGTTGAAACTGTAAGAGGAATCTAGAATTAAGTTTAAAAACGCATGTGGTCTGACATAGAGGTTAAAGCTTTGTCTCTCCTCCAGATTATTGCAGGTGTGTGGTAGTAGGTTTATCGGCGTCATAATTTACATCGAGATATATGTATGGACAAATTTGAGAACAGACTGGTTTTCATATTAGCCCAAAAATCAACGTGAATAAGTTTTAACCAATAAAATTCATGTCATAAAAAAAAACGACAAAGTAGGCTACTATAAAAAAATAAGTATTCTTTAATTATCTGAATTCTTATAGATTAACTTAGCGCAGTGAAGGAAAGAACAGTTCTTACAGAATACAGCGTAGAAGCTGTCAACCTATCATCTTATGGCAATCAGCTTTTGTCGCCAGAAATTCATCTTTCGTTACGGACCTGGAATAAAGCCATTACGTCACCTTTCTCGAAGGACTAGAAGAAAAACCTCACTATCTCATCTTGGTCAGCTTCTAAGATCTACCGCCCTCAATTAATTACCAGTCTTTGTAAGGGTGGAGCAATGGTTATACTTAATCCCATTACTTGTGGAGCAACTTGAGAGAGAGGAGAGAGAAGAGAGAGAGAGAGAGAGAGAGAGAGAGAGGTTCATACTTGAAAAAACTACTCTCCAAAGATTTGGAAATGTGTCAGATGCTTTTGTTCATCGGATTAAGATGGGAGTTTAACATTATTATTCAGTTAATATGTATGTATATACACGTTTACGCAACATAAAGTAGCACAAATTAGAACTTACTTCTTTAATAATTCAAAACTGCGTCATTCTACTAAATAGCCTTAATATATTTCCCTTCCTTTAGCTGATATGAGGTTTACGGGTACATACTGGCCAGAACTCCTTCAATTTTCAAGTGAAATATTGTTTCAGGATACAGTGGAACCGCAGCATCCCCTATAGATTTCATATATATGCGCAAAATTATGAATATACACATGAATACGAGAAATCATGTATATCGTATCGATAATCCTTACAAAATTATTACCATTCCCTTGTTTTTGTAAAAAAAAAAAAAAAAAAAAAAAAAAAAAGATCAATTGAAACAATATTTGGTGGAACTGCGTGGTGTGCTCAGCAAGCTTACTCATTTTGGTAGCAGGGTGATAATGTGGTAGCCAGCCCGAGCGTAAAGGTGAGGGGACGGGGAGCACGAGCACTGCCCTCTCGAGCAGTGTTAATCTAACTGTTTAACCGGGAAGGTGTGTTTTGAAATTCGTCAAAGCTTAATCAATATGTACTATAAGTGATAGTGATCAAATTAGTGACGATACTGATGATATGTAATGTAATGCGGAATAATCAACTCGGTGGCGAGTTGCAGTAAATGGGAAAAAATTATAACCACATCAATGTCAATGACATCAAAATACTAAGATTCTAAATTGTATCTTCGGGCAGCGGTTCTGCTGCCTTCCTCAGCGGGAGTGTGTGTGTAAAAAAAAAATATGTAACAGTACCCTTATGTATCACAGCAACGAGCCGCCACTGGATAATCTTACCCAAGTTTTTGGAAATCGAGCCGACGATGTCTTCGATTTGCAACTGCTTTCCTATGAGGCTCCTGGATTTCCATTAGATTTAATACGGGGATTACTGACTGGACATTCATCTAGCCATTAGGCAATTAGGCTAACCAGTCTTCCGCTATGGCCTGTCATGCAGCTGGATGCTCATTATTAACTCATCGAAGCACACAAAGCTGATTGCTTTTACACTTGGCATTAGTCACTAACCTAGTAAGAGCCTCTCTGGTATAGGAACCCCAAGTTACTTAAAAGAAAAAAATGGGCACTACTGAACGTCGAGCGTTTCTACAACACGTGACAATCAATCAAGAGTGCTTCGAAGGTCTGGCCAGTGGCATTAACATGATAACAAGTAACCATTTGGGCATATACCTCTGAACATATATATGGGCAAATTAAACCTTGTGACACCATGCATAAAGTTCAAAATTGGTTTCCCCATAAATTTCGTCCTCCAACACGAGCGTCGCTTCATGATAGCCTATTCGTGCTTTGCCAGGTTGTTTGATTTGCAAGCCACATTTACGTAGAGTAATTACCATCATCATCACACTAAAGTTTAAATCCTCTAGTTCTCCAACTACAAGACTGTACAGTGGAATAACTGGCCAAAAATAAAGCACAGGGTTGCAAGAAGTGGCAAAATTCAAATACAATGGTCAATAGGCAACTACTTTGGAGGGAAGCGCTCCCCACCAACACGAGGGGGAACTACTTTCTTCGGCGGACAGTTCAAAATAACCGGCATTGAATCTTCCGGCATATTTTTGTGTGCTAGTTATTCGCATTAATAGTTGCTGATATCATTATAGTGGAAGAATAGAGCAAGTCATTGAAGAAGCCAGAACTCAGTGCGCAAATTCAGAAGACATTATGATAGAAATAATACATAATGAATTAAACGGCTGCCTTCCATCCCGTTCTAGTTGATTGTCGATCCTAATTCGTCCTCCCTTCCGCTTTAATTTGTGTGATATTTTACAGAGGTAGTAACGTCATTGGTCAGCATGTTCGTTGAAGTTGAAGAGAAACCGCTACTGAAAATCCAGCGTGCGTTAATCCAAGGAGTAAGACGTCACAAGGTGCCTGTCTGCGGTTGGCGGTTGCCACTGGGCGCCTGGCATGCCAGTACCTTCTCCCCCCCCATGTACCAGCATGTGACAATTCTTGAGGGTTTTGGGACTTCATGCGTTCTCGCCATGGTAATTTGTGCTATTTATGGATGCTGTAACACAGAAAAAATGTATGAAGTGGAAAGGTTAGCTTTAACCACGGCCCTGCAAATGCAAGGAATTGCAAGGATGTTGCCATACCGAACCAACGTTTACTCTGAATGGTGGTGCCACGGTTGATTCAGGTATTTAACATCTTGACTCTAGTTTGGTTTAGTCTACCTGTTACATTTAAAATTGTGGATAAATAGATTAACTATAGGCTTGTATGAATGGTTCTATCAAATATATGCCCTAAATATATCTCCCATTCGATTCCTAATGCAAGTAATCCATATTTGGCAAGTTAGGAGTGATGAGATTGAAATTAGGACTAGACCTATGAATATATTAAGAATAACTGCTAAGGGGATATAGTCAACACACGAGCGATAGAGACACGAGGATTTTTATTGAAATTGTTTTCATGCGAATGAAATGGCCTATTATTTGTCGGGCAAAGAAGGGGACTTACTTGAGAGAGAGAGAGACTGAAAGGAGAGGTTTTGCATAATGAATGAACCGTAGGTTTATAAGGATAATTCTAGCAGTCAAAGAGCATATACAGTATGTAACATCTGCCATTCGATTCGTAATGCAAATAAACCGTGTTCACTGGCTAAGATTGACGAAATTGGAATTAGTAGGCCTAGACCTATGTCTGTTGAGAATAACTGCAAATAGATAATGCTAGTCCACACGAAAGCGAGAGAGAGGACGAAATGTTTAAGAAATGGCCAGATATTTGTTTGGTGAAGGGGGAAGGTTACTATAGAGAGAGAGAAAAAGAGAGAGAGATTTTCCTACATACAGATAAGCCTACTTTTCTTAGGGGCTTAGGAATATGAAAATGATATTTAAAGTGTATATATATAATTATATAATATATATATATATATATATATATATATTATATATATATTATAAAATTTAGACTAGATGAAGTATTCTATATTCATTTTGGTAGATCTAGGCCCGTATACCGCGTCGAACCAGACTGTAAAATTCTATAGAATTTTACCTCCTGACCAAGAATTTAAAGTAATATTTTTCGGCCGGCTGTAATTAAGCTGTAAATTACCTTTGAACTCTATCCTATGGTAAGGGGGCATCAATGCTGATCCCTTGTCTAGCCATAGTTGGGTAACCTATCAAGCTAATGGGCAAAAGCTAATTAAATATCTCTTGCTACCAGAACCTTCTCCTTGAGTGATATTCTTCCTAGCCTAAATGGAAAATCTAACTATACTCTGTTTTTTTTCATCTGTCCATCCGACTGTGGTGTGTTTGTATGGTAACACTGCGTCCCGGGCTTGAAATAGTTACGCTGTGTAAGTTTTAGGTAAATAAAGGATATCTGGTTGTACATTTGCAACTGAAAAGTGTTTTAATAATTTACTGTACGCAAATTACACCGTTAATATTCGAAATAGGATATTGTTATTATTGTTGAATGTAAGCTGCCTTTTCGGGGTGGCGAATGGAACAGCCAGACGCAAATTCCATCAAACAGATGCTAAACCAAGTTTACTTCATATCGTATCAGGCTGAAACGCACTTTATAAGAATTAACAGTACATACTGATATACTTACGTATAATGAAGTAATACGTTGACATCTTGCCGTAGTGAACAGCGAGAGAAGCAATTTTCCCGCCACTGCGTCTGGCTATTCCATTCGCCACCCCGAAAAGGGAGCTTACATTCAACAATAATAACAGTAACCTATTTCGAATATTAATGGTGTAATACGCATACAGTAAATTATTAAAACACTTTTCAGTTGCAAATGTACACCCAGATATCCTTTTATTTACCTAAAACTTACACGTAGCGTAACTATTTAAAGCCCGGGACGCAGTGTTACCATACAAAAACACCACAGGCGGAGGATGGACAGATGAAAAAAAACAGAGTATAACTGTCCAATACCTTGATATCATTAACCTGAACGTCTGTGATTTGACATTATATCCTTAGAACTACCTGTTTCTAAGAATGTAGCAATAGGTTTCTCTAAACCTACATGTGCGGGAAATACTGGTCTATGATTATACTAGCGCCTCAGTGGCGTGGTTGGTTTGGCCGTGGACTACCACCTCGGTGGCCGCGAGTTCGATTCTCGGGCATTCCATTGAGGAGTGAGAGAGGTGTATTTCTGGTGATAAAAGTTCACTCTCGACGTGGTTCGGAAGTCACGTATATAAAGTTGGTCCCGTTGCTGAATAACCACTGGTTCCATGCAACGTAAAAGCACCATACAAACAAACAATATAATTATACTCATTCCCTGTATTAACTTTGCTAACCTGTGTAGCTTGGCTTAGCCTAGGCTCCCCGGACCTTCTCTCTGTTACAGAAAAAGACCCAGTTAGTAACACCCAAAACTAAGACGCAGATTCCTTAGTCACGTAATCTAGTTTAATGTGATGTCATCAGTCCTGCTACAACAGAATAAAGATTGCTAGTCCAGCATTCCTTTCGGTGGCAGTGGCTGCTGTCATGTTTGCTTATTCCAAGACATTTACAATAGTACATCTGCTATGAATAATAATAATAGTAATAATAATAATAAATACACAGTGACAAGAACAGACATCAGTTTACTCGAGTAAATGCTGAATGAAATCAAGTACACTGAAGGGCAAATCCAAACAGTTCCGACTAAATCCTGTGCAAATGGAGATTAAACGAGCGATTTAACGATGAAAAAAAAAGCGGTTTTAATGTTTCTCGCTATCACAGATTATCCTTCCTCGTTACGGTTACCATGGCAACGCTGACTTAACAGTTTGCAAACAGGTGTTAATTGAATGAATAGCTTTAGTCAAGGCAAAGCTTCTGTGTTGTTTTATAGTCCTGATTTCGTGATTCATAGATATTGTCCTGTTATTCTTAAGGATTTTGAGCTCAAAGGAGCCGTAAGGGTCTGGCCTCCTCTTTTCTCTACCAGAATACTTTATTGTGCCTTGCCTGTCCTGAATTAGTAGGCCGTGTATGAATTTCACTCAAATAGACTTATATAAAATAGGTTTTGAAGGGGTAGGACGTGTTCAGTGAACTATATATATATATATATATATATATATATATATATATATATATATATATATATAATAGATATATATTTCTAAAGCTTATTACTAGGCCGATGTCCTTTTAATCACCTGGTCAACAGGTTTTTGTTGTTTTGTTGTTTGTTTCAAGCGGGTTGCAATTGTTAGAACAATGGCATTTCCAATTATTTAGAGGCTGATGGAAAGGGCAGCATTACACCATTACCTATTCCAAGCCTCTTTTAAAAGGGCGACCGACCATAGGAAGGCTTCTCATTGCCCGTCAGAAGATGGACTAAATTAAGCGTATCATGGAAAACTTAGTCGCTTGTTTATATATATATATATATATATATATATATATATATATATATATATATATATATATATATATATATATATATATATATATATATTATATATAATATATATATAGTATATATAAACTATATATTTATTGTGCTTAATTTGCAGGAAAATAACAGAAAAAAAAACAAAACGTTATTTATGCCCCTTTGGTCTCGATTTCCAAAAATGGAGATGCAATTTCTTATATACGTATACTAAATTAATAAATATCAGGTGTATTTACTCATGATTTATTATAAACCTTAAACCTTTCTGTATAGTCAGTTTGATCACGCCTTCATGCCATTTGTACTCTCGAGTGTGGAATGCTCTGCCGTCTTCTGTAATCCCCAGTCACTGACTGAATCTGTCTGTTTGTAATTTCAGGATTACCAGGCGTTTAAGAAATGGATGTCTCGGTACAATTTTCCAAATGGCCTGTTCATTAATTATAGGTTTTCATAGCCTCTCTCTCTCTCTCTCTCTCTCTCTCTCTCTCTCTCTCTCTCTCTCTTTCTCTCTCTGTTGGAGGTCATTCAAATCCTCCATACATTATTCACTTTCACTTCTTCCAGATGTCACGTATTTTCAATTCATACAGAGAATTGCCAACGAACTCATGCCAGAAGAGACGTTGAATATTCTGTAATTTGAATATTTTCTCATCAATGGGAGGGAATCGTGTTCCTGTAAGTGAACAAGAAATAAGAATGGGAGATGCTCTACGAGAGAGAGAGAGAGAGAGAGAGAGAAGGGAGGGATGGGGTAGAGAAAGAACCCGCTAAAAACCCATGATAAAAAAGGAGAAATAAAAACGGACAAAGAGAATCTCACCGAGTGAGGGGGAGAAAAAGTACCCGGTAAAAGAAACGTCATTAAGTGGGAGTAAATTAAACAGGATGTTGTCTTGTTTTCTTTTAATATTGACTTTCAAGAGGAATGTTATTTTTGTCGTTGCAAATGACGTCCCTTTTCGCAAGTCAATATTGAAAGCCAACAGGTGAATTGGAAAGGCAAGGCTTACTGCATGTGGCTGTAAGTAATGATTGCGGGGGATAGCTCGAAAATCAATTAAGAAACGTCAATTTAAAAGGTATTTCAGGTTACGTCTAATGTCTGGTTGCTCTTCTTGCTCTGAAATGTATCTGTTTCATGTTGCTTCGTAGGACATTTATGAATCCTTTATGACAGTTTATACAGCATATATGTATATTTATATATATATATATTATATTATATATATATATATTATCATATGTTAATATACTCCATTAGTTTATATTTATCATATGTATAATTGTATACACTGGATTTCCATAGCGTTTATTGAAAACATTTTAGAAAAAATTATAATTTAACAGAAATTATTTATCTAAAAAACACTCAGTTTGTGGAGTTATGCGTATTTAGGCCAGTTGAATTTAACACCTACAATTATCATCATATGTTTGCATTTCTGTTATATGCATGTACATTTGTCTATTAACACACACACACACACTCATATATATATATATATATATATATATATATATATATATATATATATATATATATACTACACTAAACGCCTGCCGTCAATGCACAGCCCTGTGTAAAGGGGGCGTGGCCTAGGTAGGCAAGAGATGCCGACTAGTCAATTTCCATCGCTCCAGATGCAACCCACCTTTCCTATACCCACTTGGGTGAGATGTTATTCCCATCTATCGTTCTTTGAATCTTGTTCTTAGGGCCTGGTCTTGTGCCTCAGTTAGCATTCCTTCTGTTTGCTTCCTGAGTTCTCCCCTCTGTAGCCATTGCCATGTTTCATCGCTGGTCAGTTCTTTAGTCTGTCTCATGTACTGTCCGTGCATTGTTGTTGTGCCATTCCTCTGTTCTGCTTGTTATTGTTATTCTCCTGTCTCTGATGTCCCCAGATACAATTCTTACAGTCTGGTTTAAGGTATCTATTTCCTTGATGCTCTTACCATACAGCCTGATGTCGTTCGTGAACATCAGATGGTTAATTATGCTGCCTCCTTTCTTGAGTTGGAACCCAGCATCCATCTTCTGTAGTACTTTTGTCATGGGAATCATGGCTACTACGAAGAGTAGTGGAGACAGTGCGACACTTTGAAGGATCCCTCTCCTGAAATTAACCTCTCCTAGTCTTATCCCAGAGCTTGTAAATACTGCATTCCAGTTGCCCATTGTATTTTTTGAGGGAACTGATGGTGCTTTCCTCTCTGCCCCTTTCATGTTCAAGGATTCTGCTTATTATTATTATTTTATTGTTCTAATTATTAATTCCTCATTTTTATTTATAAATTTATTTTAGTTATTAGAAGTGCTTTTATTTTTATTTTTTATTATGTTTTATTATTTTTAATTTTTTAAATTTTTATTATGATTATTTATATTTTACTTATTATCATTTCATAATTTTTATTTGGTTTATATTAAATTTATTTTATTTTAAATATTTTTATTTCAATTTATTATTATTTTATTAGTTGTGTTTATATTTTTATTATTTTTATATATTTTATTTTCAATATTGTTTATTTATTATTATTTTATTTTGTTATTTTTATTCATTTTTTATTATTATTTTAATTATATCATTTTATTTTCATTATTTTTATTTGTATGATTTTTTATTGTGTATTATATTTTATTTTATTTCTTATTATTTTTTTATTCTTGTATTTATAATTCATAGAATTATTTTTATTAATGTTATTTTTATTTTTATTTTTTACTTTTATTTATTTTTTATTATTTCTCATTATTATTATTATTATTATTATTATTATTATCATTATTATTATTATTATTATTATTATTATTATTTTTTTTTGTTTTTTTTTTTTTTTTTTTTTTTTTTTTTTTCTTTGCTTTATCACAGTCCTCCAATTCGACTGGGTGGTATTTATAGTGTGGGGTTTGTTTCCGGGTTGCATCCTGCCTCCTTAGGTTAGTCCATCACTTTTCCTACTATGTGCGCCGTTTCTAGGATCACACTCTTCTGCATGAGTCCTGGAGCTACTTCAGCCTCTAGATTTTACAGGTTCTTTTTCAGGATCTTGGGATCGTGCCTAGTGTTCCTATGATTATGGGTACAATTCCACTGGCATATCCCATATCCTTCTTATTTCTATTTTTAGGTCTTGATACTTATCCATTTTTTCCCTTTCTTTCTCTTCAACTCTGGTGTCACATGGCATTGCGACATCAATGAGTGATACTTTCTTCTTGATTTTGTCAATCAACGTCACGTCTGGTCTGTTTGCACTTATCACCCTATCTGTTCTGATACTTAGTCCCCAGAGGATCTTTGCCTGATCGTTTTCTATCACTCCTTCAGGTTAGTGACGTACCACCTATTACTGCAAGGTAGCTGTTGTTTCTTGCACAGGCTCCAGTGGAGTGCTTTAGCCACTGAATTATGCTTCTTTTTGTATATACTGGTTCTGTGCAAGTGCCGGGCATTCGCTTGCTATGTGGTTTATGGTCTCATTTTTCGTATTGCACTTGCTACATATGGGAGAGATTATTATTATTATTTTTTATTATTACTATACATTATTATTATTATTATTATTATTGATTATTATTATTATTATTATTATTGTATTATTATTATTATTTTTTGTTTTATGAGAATTATATTTATTATATTATTTTTTTATTTTTTCTATCTTTATTATACATAAATATTTCGATAAATTTTATTTATAGTTTTTTTATTGATAGTACTTTTAATTTTAATTTTATTTTATTTATATTTTTACTTATATTATTCTTAGTTTTCTTTTTTATGTTTTTATTTTATTGTACTAATTATTTTATATTTTTTATTTTTCTATTTTACTATAGTTATTTGTATTGTTTTTGTTTTCATTTTATTATATTTTTATTTATTTGTTTATTTATTTTGTTTTTATTTATTTATTCATTTATTCTTATTTATTTATTCATTTTCATATACTTTTTATTTATTTATTTATTTGATATATTTTTATTTATTTTATTTTAATTTATTAATTCATTTTTATTTTTTTATTTATTTATTTACTTATTTCTTCATTTTTTAATTATTATTTTTATTGATTATTTATTTTTGGGGTTTCGTTTTATTTTCATGTATTTATTTATTTTGATTGATTTTTATTTATTCTTATTTATTTTTACTTATTATTTTTTATCGTATATTTTTATTATTCTGTTTATCATTTATCCCATTTTATTATTTTTATTTAATTCATTTTTATCTTTATTCCTTTTATTTTATAATTTGATTTATTTCTTTTTTATTTTTATTATCTTTAAATTTTTTTCATTTATTATTTTTTATTTATTATTTATTTTTTTTCATTTTTAATTATCTTTATTTATTTTCATTTTTTATTTGTTTATTTGTTTAAATTTATTTATTTATTACATTATTTTTTGTTTCTATTTATTTATTTAATTTTTTATTTTATTTATTTATATATTTATTTAGTTTTACTTATTTATCAATTTTTCTTTATTTATTTTTTTTATTTATTTATTTTTTATTTTTATTTGTTTATCTATTTTTATTTTTTATTTGCCTTACTCTTTTATTTTTTATTCATTTCTTTATCTATTTTTTATTGATTTATTTATTTATTTATATATTTTATTTTATATATTTATTTCTTTTCAAATAATTGATTATTTATTAAATTTTGTTTTGTATTTATTTATATTTATTTATTTATTTTATTTATTTTTCATATATTTTTGTTTATTTATTTATTTAGGTATTTATTGCTTAATTTTTAATTTTTTTTACTTTACTTTTCCTTCCCTTTATTTATTTATTCATTTCTTTCTTTGATTTTTTATTTTATTTTATTTATTCCATTTATTTTTAAATTATTTATTTATTCGTTTTTATTATATTTTTTTTATTTTTAATTAAATTATTTTAATTTGTTTTAATTGATTTTTAATTTTTGTTAATTTATTTATTTTCCATTCCATTTTTATTTATTGATTTTTATTTATTTGTTAACGTTTAATTTTTTTTAATTAATTTTTTTTATTTTTTTATTTTCAATTAATTTTTATTTTAATTTGTTTGTCTTTTTATTTATTCTTACTTTAATTTTTATAATTATTTTTTTTTTTATCTTTTTTTTTATTATTAATAATATTCTTTCTTTGTTATTCTTATTTATGTATTTTCATTTCCATATATATTATTTATATATTTTTTATTTTATTATTATTACATTTTAATCATTGTACTTATTATTTCGATAATTTTATAATTATTTTTATTTTTACGGGTATTGTTTTTGTTATTAAATCTTATTATTATAATTTTAGTATTTGTGTGTATATTAATATATTTTTAAATTTTTTGTTTTTTTTTTTTCATTCTTATTATTTTTTTTATTATTTTTATTATTTTTATTATTTTTATATTTTAAACTATTAATATCAGGTTTATTTTTGTTACTATTATTTTATTTATACTAAATATATATCTATTATTTTTATTTTCATTTTTATTTTTATTTACATTGATATTATTTTATTATTTTTACCTTATTCTAAAGTAAACCGTCTTTTTTACTTCAAATTAAAAGTAACATCTGCCTCATCTGCTGTAATATTAGGTAGGTCTATTTTCATAATTATGATTTTCTCATTGTTGCTTATACTGCTGAACAACGCACCGAAGGTTGGCATGTCTAAAATAGGTAATTATTAAAGTCAATTTTAATTTTATTGAAAGATGCCAGAGGCTGCAGTTAAACATTCGTTGTTTAACCCGTGAAGTTTTTCAAGGGTCAATTTTTATTCCAAGTCTGGATTCTGACTATTCCTTGGCAACCACTTAAACACCGGAGGCTAGTAGAGTGCCTATGGAGGTCATTTTCACATGCAGGGTCAAGATCAGTGTACATATTTATATATCAGTCTTTATAGATATACTATGATATCAAGTCATTCTCTCTCTCTCTCGTCTCTCTCTCTCTCTCTCTCTCTCTCTCTCTCTCTCTCTCTCTCTCTCTCTCTCTCTCTGCTGACACTTTTCAATCTTTTCCCTTCTACTCTGGTGTCACATGGTATTGCGACATCAGTGAGTGATACTTTCTTCTTAATGTTGTCAATCAACTTCACGTCTGGTCTATTGGCAAGTATTACCTTTTGTGTATTGATATCACGTCCCCGAGGATATTTGCATGATCGTTTTCTATCACTAACCTCCTCCCCATTTTATACTCTGTTCGTCATCTTTCAGTCCACCGTGAGAACATATTCAAAAATATGAAAAGCGGAAATGAAACAGATGTGGTTTATCTAGACTTTGCAAAAGCTTTTGACAAAGTAGACAATAATATATTAGCGAAGAAAATTAGAAAACACAATATCGTAGATAAAGTAGGAAGATGGTTAAAAGAATTTTTACACAACAGAAAACAGATAGTTATTGCAAACGATGAGAAATCGGATGAAACCAAGGTAACGGTGTGCCACAAGGTACGGTGTTAGCTGCAATACTGTTTGTTATTATGATTGAAGACATAGACAGTAATGTTAAGGATTCGGTAGTGAGTAGTTTCGCTGATGACACAAGAATAAGTAGAGAAATTACTTTTGTGATGAAGATAGGAACGCTCTACAAAGAGACCTTAACAAAGTATATGATTGGGCAGAGGTAAATAGGATGGTATTTAACTCTGATAAATTTGAATCAATAAATTATGGAGACAGAGAAGGAAAGCTATATGCATATAGTGACCTAATAATGAGACAATCACAAATAAGGAAGCAGTTAAAGACCTTGGTGTGATGATGAATAGGAACATGTTATGATGCAATGGATCAAATAGCAATTCTTTTTGGCAAAAATTGTAAAGTGCAAAAAAAATTGGGAATGTTTTTGTTTACTGGCACTTCAAACAAGAAAAGAAGGCTGAACACCATGGAATTATGCTTTAATAAAACATTATGTTCGTAAAGTCCCCACTTGAATATTGCAATATGATATGGTACCCACACTATCAAAAGGATATTGCACAAATAGAGAGTGTACAAAGGTCCTTTACAGCTAGAATAGAAGAAGTTAAGGACCTTGACTACTGGGAAAGACTACAATCCTTAAAATTATATAGTCTAGAAAGGAGAAGAGAACGCTACATGATAATTCAGGCATGGAAACAGATAGAAGGAATAACAGAAAATATCATGGAACTAAAAATATCAGAAAGAGCAAGCAGAAGTAGATTAATAGTGCCCAAAAAACTACCCATACCAGGAAAATAAGGAAAGCATACAGGACATTAATCCACTACGAACCAGCATCGATAATGCAGCGTCTATTCAATGCGTTGCCAGCTCATCTGAGGAATATATCAGGAGTGAGCGTAGATGTGTTTAAGAATAAGCTCGACAAATATCTAAACTGCATCCCAGACCATCCAAGATTGGAATTAGATGCAAAATATACCGGAAGATGTACTAGCAACTCTCTGGTAGACATTAGAGGTGCCTCACATGAGGGACCTGGGCAACCCGAACGAACTGTTAGGTAAGGTAAGGTAAGGTCATGCTTAGCACTGATTTAAACTACTTCTCTCTTCTCTCTCCTCTCGCTCTCTCTCTCGGTCTCTCTCTCTCTCTCTCTCTCTCTCATCTCTCTCTCTCTCTCTCTCTCAATCATGCTTATCACAGAATTAAATACTTCTCTCTCTCTCTCTCTCTCTCTCTCTCTCTCTCTCTCTCTCTCTCTCTCCTCTCTCTCATGCATAGCACTGATTTAAATACTTCTCTCTCTCTCTCTCTCTCTCTCTTCTTTCTCTTCATGCTTACCACGGAATTAAATACTTCTCTCTCTCTCTTTCTCGCTCTCTTCTTCCTCTCCTCTCCTCTCTTCATGCTTAATCCGGGAATTTAAATACCTCTCTCTCTCTCTCTCTCTCTATCTTTCTTTCTTCTCTTCCTCTCTTCTCTCAAATGGCCTTCTAGCCTGATTTACAATTCCCCTTCCTTCTTTCCCTCTCTCCCTCCTAATACCCTCCCCATCCTCCTCTCCTCTCTCTCTCTTCTCTCTCTCTCTCTTCATGCTTCTTAGGGGCAACTTGAAAATTTAAATACTTCTCCTCTCTCTCTCTATTCCTTCTCTCTCCCTTCTCTCTCCTCTCTCTCTCTCTCTCATGCTTAAGCACTGGTTTAAATCTTCTCTCTCTCTCTTCTCTCTCTCTCTTTCTCTCTCTCTCTCTCCTCTCACTCTCTCTCTCTCTATGAGATCAGCAACAGTCCTAACCAAAAAGATACAAAAGCATTTATAGATATATTAGAAGGATATAATCCTTCAAACTGGAATAAATCAACAGAAAACCATCTTGAAAATAATTGAAGAAGTTCCAAATAAAATCCAAGTGGTCAAGAGACTCATGAAGAAAATATACATAAACCAACATATTCCGACAAAAGAAAATGAATAAGGCGGACATTGTGAATATCCTAATTGATGCATTAGGAAAAAGAATGCCCAAAAGCATGCAAACTGTGTAAGGTGTGGTATAGTCATAGTTTAATCCACAAAACCTAATCAGAAAATGTGCTGCATGCAACATTCCGACCCATCCACAGTGTGCTGAGGTAATGCAAGATATGAGAAAAGATACCAGAATATTTTGCTCAACATGTCTATCATGGATAGACAATGTTATTAAATCAAGATTGAATGTACAAATAGTTGAGGATGAAGAAGAAGAGGAAGAGGAAGAGGAAAACGGAAGAGAAGTAAACAAAACTGAAATGACAGAACAAAATAAGGAAAACAAAGAGCAAGATAAAAGTATGGATGCAGAGATACTCATTGATACTGCATATGAGGCAATAAAGCAGCATACTTACGAAGAAATAAATTACGATATGACAACACAAAAGAAAATCCCGGAGAGGCTCCACCCAGATCTACACAATGACGGGAAAGAGGAAAAAATAGACAAAAAAGACAAAGTCTGCAACCTTTTGAAAAAGAGAGGGAATGCAGATTTGGAGAAAGAATGTTACTACAAAACATCCTAAGGTATGTCACAAATATGAAATATATGGTAAATGTGCATACCTAGATGGCTATGAGGATGATTGCAGAGATCTGCATCCAAAAATATGCAAAAACCTAAAAGAAGGAAAAGGATGTAATTTCGACAAAAAATTTAAATATATGCACCCTGTAGTCATGAATCATAATCAAATAAATAATCAATCAAGTAATAAAATCCAAAATAAGAAAGAAACAAATAAAGAGAGGAATAAAGAATAATATCAGGTAGAAGAAAAAAGCAAGCCATCAACGAGATATGCAGAGATGTCAGCAAAAAATTTCAAAAGCCTCAGCTCGAAGATACTACTCAAGAGATAATAACTGTATTTATTATGCAAGAGGATATTGCAGATACAGAGAAAATTGCAGATTCAGACACAAAATGAATAATTATGATGAAGGAAGATTCAAATATTATGGAAAAGTTGGATTTTTTAATGTCAGAATTTCCGGAAATGAAAAAAAGAACAACATACCAGAACAGGAAAGAGACATGAGAAAATCCTTATTATTACCTATATTAAATGAAGGAGAAAACACGCAAACCATCATAGTGATGAATGCGCAGGGTTTAGTTACGAGTAACTCAAAAAGAAAAATAGAGTACTTAGAAGAACTAACCCAAATTGAAAAGAAAATAGATATAATGAATATAAGTGAAACCTGGTATTCCTAAGAGACTGGGAATGATGATCAAATAAAAGGGTTCCAAACTTATAGATCAGATAGAAAAAATAGGAATCAAGGGGGAACCGCATTACAATATGGGAAAGATAAAAACAAAGGGGGAAAAGGAAATAAAAAAAAAAAATGATGAGAAATATAGTAACTCAGAATGTGAACTAATAGCGGTAGAATTTGAATCTGAAAAATTAAAGAAACATAGTAATATATAGACCTCCTAATACTAAAAAGTTTGACTTAATAATAGAAAAATTGGATGATATATGTAGAAATCACAAGGACTGGACTATTCTCCTATCTGGAGACTTCAACTTTCCTTTCGTAGACTGGAAAGAACGAATAGGAGATTGTGGTTGTACTTATACATATAAAAAAGAGAGTAATAGTAGTGCAGAAGATGAGAGGCAATTCGAAAAGCTATTAGATATGCTACTAGAATATAACATTCAACAAATAAATCACCTGCCAACAAGAAAGGAAAATACTTTAGACCTAGTATTTGTGAACGAGATGAATTATGTTAAAGAAATAATAGTTTATAATGCGAGTATTTCAGACCATAATGTCATAGAATTAACAGTCCATTCCAAAGCAAGTGAAAACAGAGATAAGCAAGAAATGAAAAAGTGGGAAGGATATGGAAAATACAACTTCTACAGTAAAAATATAAAATGGTCAGAAATAAATGAAGAATTAAACAAAGATTGGGATAACATTTTCGTAAGTGATGACATAAGGGTAAATACGGAGATATTATATAAAATATTAGAGAAAATAGTGGATAAATATATACCGAAGAAGAAAAGTAAACATCAGTCATACATACCAAGAGACAGAAGGATCTTGTTCCAAAAAATCAGAAAGTGGAAAAAAGTTCCTGCAAAAGAAAAAAAATGCCTGGAAAGATATAGAACTAAAAATTAAGATAGAAAATGCAGAACAAAAGATTATATAATCAAAAGAAAATGAAAAACGGGACTTGGAAGAAAAAACCCTAATAAATATCAAGCAAAACCCCAACTATTATACTCATACGCGAAAAAGATGAATAAAAGAAGAATAGAAATGGCGGCCCTCTAAGAATTGAAGGGAGATTAACCGAATGAGAAAAAAAGGAAATTTGCAACATTGGTGGCAGAATGATATAGGAGAGAATTCACCCTTCCTTAGCAATAGATAATGAAGATAATGATATAGAAGTAAGGGACGAAAATAGTGAACATTTAGCTGACATAGATATTAATGAAGCTGATATTGTGCAGGCTATTAATGAAATTTAAAATGGAGCTGCAGCAGGGCCTGATGGAGTTCCTGCTATTTTGTTAAAGAAAGTAGTTCATTGTATCGCAAAGCCACTTGCAATATTATTAAGTGTAGATACAGGCACGATTTATGATGAGCAAAAATTAGCATATATTACCCCTACATTCAAAAGTGGATCAAGACTAGAGGCAAGTAATTATAGGCCTGTGAGTCTAACATCACATATTATGAAAGTGTATGAAAGGGTAATGAAGAAAAATATTATGAAACATTTAATAAAAAATAATCTGTTTAATATAGGACAACATGGTTTCGTACCCGGAAAAAGTACACAAACCCAACTGTTTAGTCACTGTGAAACATACAAAAATATGAAAAGCGGAAATGAAACAGATGTGGTTTATCTAGACTTTGCAAAAGCTTTTGACAAGGTAGACCATAATATATTAGCGAAGAAAATTAGAAAACTAAAACTATAGTGGATAAAGTAGGAAGATGGTTAAAAGAATTTTTACACAACAGAAAAAAGATAGTTATTGCAAACGATGAGAAATCGGATGAAGCTAAGGTAATTTCCGGTGTGCCACAAGGTACGGTGTTAGCTGCATTACTGTTTGTTATTATGATTGCAGACATAGACAGTAATGTTAAGACTCGGTAGTGAGTAGTTTTCGCCGATGACACAAGAATAAGTAGAGAAATTACTTGTGATGAAGATAGCAACGCTCTACAAAGAGACCTTAACAAAGTATATGATTGGGCAGAGGTAAAGAGGATGGTATTTAACTCTGATAAATTAGAAAAAATAAACTATGGAGTCTTACGGACTCCGAGATCTCGGAGACAATGTTACGGCCTCTGAGGGAGGTCCACTTCAGGTTCGATATGATAATAAAAAAAAACAAAAAAAAATTATCAACACAAACAGTTGAAACTGGGGATATGAATATAGAAAGAAACACTAACACAACAAAGGTTTATTTACAAGCTTACTAACAATGGTAAATGCAGAATGGTATCTCCTATTTACATAAACAGATAGAATCTTACACTGCGTGAACTGGGGGGAAACAGTGAGGTAATAAGAATACTTGCTAAACAGTTTGGCACTTCGAAGAGGTGGCTTCATGAAAGTAGATCGGCGATTGAGGACGTCCTCTTGACTCCGAATTGCAGAAACTAATCTTCCTGTAAGGCAGGAATTCCCCTACACCTGTAACAGGACCTTTTCTTCTCTGAAGTCTGCTCGACGTCGAGATAACACGATAGACCACACCTGAAGACGACTAGACCAATATCCTCCAACTCTCTGAACAACTCTTCTTTTGATTGATACTTCGTCGGTTCCTTTTTTCTCGTATCTCACGGAAGATCTCTGCTGCTGCTGATCTGTCACTGATAATCTGATCTGTGGCTCTGGGACTAACTGGTGATCTCTCTCTTTTACGATCTCTCTCTTCTACGATCACTGCTCTCCAAAGTTCGTTCGTCGTATTTATACGGCGCTCGGGGGGCGGAGCCTACGGTGAACGTCACAGACTCCCGAGGTTTCTAGACATTCTTAGATGAATCTAGACGAGGTATTGCATCAGAAATCGTGGCGTTTTTCCCTTCCGTAATATTGGCGCGTTTTTGCCCTCCACAACACTCCTGCTGATTCTAGAACCACCACGAAGATAGGCGCCTCCAACAAGGGCGCAAAAGCCTCCTTACTGCCGAACTATGAAGCAATTACATCACACGCCCCCCCGCCCCCCCAAAAGAGAAAAAAAATGAAATCAATTGATTTTATTTTTTTTTTCTAAAGAGAAGCAAAAATTAAACAGCGGGAAACAAACTTCTGCATAATGCTTTAATCCAGTCAAACACGAACACTTCCCCACTCACACACTCACTCGTGCGATAACAGAAAACGGTTATTAGGGCACACATTCTGAGAAAACTCTAGAGAGGCTATCTGCTATAACATTATCCTTCTCCTTTACTTTTTCCGTTTTCTGAACTCTGCTTAAAACTTATAAATACTAAAACACCTCTTGTGTTTTTCCCAAAACTAATCTCACTCAGTAACACTGTTACACGGGCGGAGGCCACGGCAAGGGCCGTTGTTTATAATTCTGAAGCAAATCTACATTTACTGACTTTGCTCTACTCCTACCCACATTAATTCTATAATGTATATTTCCCCTTTACTTCCGTTCGGGTTTTCTTTCGCTAAAAAACCAAGCGCTTCCGTTCTCCTCCGCTAGCTGCCAACCATCTCTTAGATTGCTTTTACAATACTCAAGATTAGTTATGCAATCATCTCTACCCTTACTTCTAGACAAAGTTCCGAACATATTTATAAATACATTCTCAAAAGATAAGCCTACTGAAGGAATATTACTCAACTGAACTCTAGGCATTACTTGAATCGGTTTCTCGGCAATTTGATATTCAGAACAGCTTAAAACATATCTCTTAAAACATACATAATTTTTCATCTTAGGCCAAAAGTACGCCCTACTAATACACTTGAAAGTTTTATTTCCTCCCAAATGTCCTTGCTCATCATGTGCAAATTTCAAAACTAGTTCACGAAGCTTCCTAGGAACTACTAATTGTTCTGTGACTTCCTCTTTACTACCTGACTCAGGACGAACACGACGACACAAAACTTCGTCCTTTAAACAAATAGTTTCCTTACACACATAATCGAGATCATAATCATCCAGCTCACACTCAAAAATTCGGGATAGTGTCTCATCCTCTTTCTGCAACTTGACAAGCTCATCCTTATCCAAAACGTTAGAGCCTAATTCATCACCGTAACTAGTACTAGATACTGGTACATTTACTACGTTACTCTCGACAGCTACGCCTTCCCCTCGGCTCTCACTGTCAACTTCGATAGAGTCCGGTCTCTCAGCCACGCTCATGCTAAGATCAACCTCGCTACCTCTATCACACTCGTTCGAATCCACGAACTCACTCACGTTCGAATCCACGAACTCACACTCGTTCGAATCCACGAACAAATTATGACCGTAGTCTACGTCTGTATCTAAACCCGACCTAGTTACTACCATTTCAGGCACTGGAATATTCCTCACAACAGGATTCACATTCTTGGATAAAGCTAAGTCATTACCGACAATAATGTCAACGCCTTCAACGGGCAAACTGTCCACAACTGCAAGTTTTACTTCTCCTGACACTACCTGACTTTCTAAATTCAACTTCAACAAAGGACAAAGAACACAAGTGTTAGGAAATCCACCTAACATAACTTTCTCTTCCATATTGATTTCTGCCCTGTTTGGCACACACTCACTTCGAATCAGTGAGACAGCAGATCCTGTGTCTCGAAGCAAGACCACTTCTCTCGAATCTACTCCTCCAAGAGAGGAAACTACGCCTTCCGACAGAAATTCGCCAAAAACTTTCCTAGTTTCTCTCATCACATCATCCCTATTTGACGAAAGGTTAACTAGTGATACTGGTTTCTTACCCTCCTTCCTTTCTACTGCACAATTCCTCACTAAATGCCCTTTCCCATTACATCGGAAACAAGTTAATTCTGAGCCACTATATGCCTTTCTACTCTTACAAACCTTAGACGTATGACCAGGTTTTCCGCATGTATAACAGGAATAGTCACCTTTACTCGCATTGCTATTACTAGGACAGAAACCTTGACTGCTTTGTACTCTACCAGATGAAGGATCATTTTGTTTCTTACTAACACTCAAATTATGAGTTAGCTAGCCTAGTTGCTCCTGCAAAAGATACTTCTCGCCTATCCTCGATATAAAGTTTAATCTCAGGGGATACGTTATCTTTGAAATTTTCTAACAACACTAAGTTTTTCAAACCGTCAAAATCCTCAACCTTAGCAGAAGTTAACCAATCAAAAAACAGCCTATCTAACTTCTTACCGTATTCTACAATATGTAATATTTTCATCCTTTCTCAAATTTTCTAAATTTCTTACGGTACGCCTCCGGTACTAACCTATACGCGCTAAGAATGGTTTCTTTCACGATATCGTAATTATCACATTCCTCCTTAGACATGCAACTATACACAGTAAGTGCCCTACCACTGAAAACTGACTGCAAATATAAAGTCCACGTTTCTTTAGGAGAACCTACTCGTTCCATTAACTTCTTAAAACACATGAAATATGTCGTAACATCTTCCTCATCGAACTTTGGTACTAATTTCAACACTGCACTCATGCCTAACGTATCAGCTTCGTTTCCGTTCTCGCCTGACCAACTGTTACGAGTACTTTCCCTTAACCGAGCAATTTCCAACTCATGCATACGCTCTTTCTCTCTCTCTTCCTGTTCATGCATACATACTTTTTCTTTCGTTCCTTCTGCTGCCATTACCAACATTTCTCTCTCTTGCTGCATTTTCAATACTTCTCTCTCTTGTTGCATCTTCATTGCTTCTCTCTCTTTCTCTTGCTGCATTATCATTACTTCTCTCTCTTGTTGCATTTTCATTGCTTCTCTCTCAGCCGCTCTTTCATCTCTCTCATACTTTTCTCTTTCTTTCTTCTCAACATACTCACGGAGATCATTCCCCTCTAGACCTAGTAGCTTACCCGACTCAATAAACTCTTTCACCATCTCACTCATTCTGATTCTTTCTATATCCTCCCTGTTTCGAACTGTTAAAGTGTTGATAGCCTAGGCAAGGTCGCCACAAATGTTACGGACTCCGAGATCTCGGAGACAATGTTACGGCCTCTGAGGGAGGTCCGCTTCAGGTTCGATATGAAATAATAAAAAAAAAATTATCAACACAAACAGTTGAAACTGGGGATATGAATATAGAAAGAAACACTAACACAACAAAGGTTTATTTACAAGCTTACTAACAATGGTAAATGCAGAATGGTATCTCCTATTTACATAAACAGATAGAATCTTACACTGCGTGAACTGGGGGGAAACAGTGAGGTAATAAGAATACTTGCTAAACAGTTTGGCACTTCGAAGAGGTGGCTTCATGAAAGTAGATCGGTGATAGAGGACGTCCTCTTGACTCCGAATTGCAGAAACTAATCTTCTTGTAAGGCAGGAATTCCCCTACACCTGTAACAGGACCTTTTCTTCTCTGAAGTCTGCTCGACGTCGAGATAACACGGTAGACCACACCTGAAGACAACTAGACCAATATCCAACCAACTCTCGAGCAACTCTTCTTTTGATTGATACTTCGTCGGTTCCTTTTTTCTTGTATCTCACGGAAGATCTCTGCTGCTGCTGATCTCCCACTGATAATCTGATCTGTGGCTCTGGGACTAACTGGTGATCTCTCTCTTTTACGATCTCTATCTCTTCTACGATCACTGCTCTCCAAAGTTCGTTCGTCGTATTTATACGGCGCTCGGGGGGCGGAGCCTACGGCGAACGTCACAGACTCCCGAGGTTTCTAGACATTCTTAGATGAATCTAGACGAGGTATTGCATCAGAAATCGCGGCGTTTCTCCCGTAATATTGGCGCGTTTTTGCGCTCCACAACACTCCTGGTGATTCTAGAACCACCACGAAGATAGGCGCCTCCAACAAGGGCGCGAAAGCCTCCTTACTGCCGAACTTCTCGAAAATGCGTTCTCCTTTCCTTCAACTTTTTTTGCTATGAAGCAATTACCATCACATGGAGACAGAGAAGGAAAGCTATATGCATATAGGGGACCTAATAATGAGACAATCACAAATAAGGAAGCAGTTAAAGACCTTGGTGTGATGATGAATAGGAACATGCTATGCAACGATCAAATAGCAATTCTATTGGCAAAATGTAAAGCAAAAATGGGAATGTTGTTAAGGCATTTCAAAACAAGAAAAGCTGAACACATGATTATGCCTTATAAAACATATGTTCGTAGTCCACTTGAATATTGCAATATGATATGGTACCCACACTATCAAAAGGATATTGCACAAATAGAGAGTGTACAAAGGTCCTTTACAGCTAGAATAGAAGAAGTTAAGGACCTTGACTACTGGGAAAGACTACAATCCTTAAAATTATATAGTCTAGAAAGGAGAAGAAAACGCTACATGATAATTCAGGCATGGAAACAGATAGAAGGAATAGCTGAAAACATCATGGAGCTAAAAATATCAGAAAGAGCAAGCAGAGGTAGATTAATAGTGCCCAAAACTATACCAGGAAAAATAAGGAAAGCACACAGGACATTAATCCACTACGCACCAGCATCGATAATGCAGCGTCTATTCAATGCGTTGCCAGCTCATCTGAGGAATATAACAGGAGTGAGCGTAGATGTGTTTAAGAATAAGCTCGACAAATATCTAAACTGCATCCCAGACCATCCAAGATTGGAAGATGCAAAATATACCGGAAGTTGTGCTAGCAACTCTCTGGTAGACATTAGAGGTGCCTCATACTGAGGGACCTGGGGCAACCCGAACAAGATGTAAGGTAAGGTAACGGTCTCTCTCTCTCTCTCTCTCTCTCTCTCTCTCTCTCTCTCTCTCTCTCTCTCAATCCTCTCTCTCTCAATCATGCTACTCTCTCTCTCTCTCTCTCTCTCTACTCTCTCTCTCTCTCTCTCTCTCTCTCATTCTCTCTCTCATCATGCTATCACGATATTTTAAAACCTCTCTCTCTCTCTCTCTCTCTCTCTCTCTCTCTCCTCTCCTCTCTCTCTCTCTCTCCAAATAATAGAATTGGCAACATTATTAAAACCCTCCACTTGAGCCAATTGGCCACAAAACCAACTCGTATTACAACGACCTCCTCAACTCTCTTGGATCTAATTATTACCAATAGACCTAATTTCGTTGTACATTCTGATGTCTTGCCTTGTTCAGTTGGTGATCATGAACATTTAACTACAAATATAAATATCAGAAAAGAAAAGCGCCCTTCAACTGTTAAGACATTTCGTTGTCTCAAGAATTATTCGCAGAATTACCTCTGTGAACTTCTCTTAAATGACTGCTGTTCCTTAAATACAATTTTATTTACTGATGATGTACACTATCAGGTCCATAAAAATTTTTAAAGTTACTTTTGTGAAATGTTTGGACGTCTGTGCTCCTTTGATTACGAAGGTAATGAGACACCCGCCTGCTCCTTGGATCGACACCGAAATTAAAGATGCAATGAGATCTAGAGACAATATACTAAAGGAACTTTAAATAAATAGACAAGACCTAAATGTTGAAAGTAGTTACAAAAGGGAAAAGAAACACGTTAGACAATGCTGTCTAATAAGAAGAAAAACTATTATAAGGAAAAATCTTCAAATGTAAGGGTAATATGAGGGGAACATGGAATGTCATCAATAAAATAATACCTCCGAACAAAAAGTGTCCTCCTGGGGGATCACTTGAAACCACAGACATTGATGCTCAGAAGAGAGCAGATGATTTTAATCAATATTTTGCCAATATAGGAAGGAAAAGGTACGCCAGATCACAAGAAAATATCTGCAATAACAATCAACTCCATTATGATCAGCCCTCTACATCATTATTTACAATAAATAAATTCCGACCTCAGCCAGTTGATATGGACACTCTGATTCTTGTAATAAAACATCTGAAACCCAAAAACTCTTGTGGTTCTGACGGAATTCCGTTTCGATTTTTGATTGACTCTCTGCCCGTTACAATATTCTACATTCTTGTTATTGTCAACACCTCAATTGTTACAGGTAACTACCCTGACCTTTGGAAACATCCTTACGTAGTTCCCGTTTACAAAAGTGGAGACACTGAAAACGTTGGAAATTATAGACCAATATCTCTGTTGCCTGTCATCTCAAAAATACTCGAGAAAATAATTGCCATTCAACTGATGTCTTACCTTGACTCAAATAATTTACTAGTTAACGAGCAACATGATTTTACCCAATCTTTCAACAGAAACTGCGCTACTTACAGTTACCAATAAAATATATGAAAATATAGAAAATAAGAAATTATCTCTCCTGTTATTATTGGATCTATCCAAAGCGTTTGACAGCGTTAATCATCAGATTCTAATAAATAAATTAGCTAAAGTCAATGTCGACTCTTTTTGGTTCGAAAATTATGTGAGCAATCGCTTCCAATCTGTTCGTGTTGATTCAATTCTATCCTCTCCTGAGGAGATATCTTTTGGTGTACCCCAGGGGTCGATTTTGGGCCCATTGCTGTTTTTTATCTATATCAATGATCTACCACAACATATACGGGATGGACTTCTTGTTATTTATGCTGACGATACACAGATTTTGCTGACTGGGGACTTGAAAAAGCTCGATGATTTGATAAAGAGAGCCGAAAATATATTGACTATTGCAAAATATTATTTTAATAGTAACGGCCTATTACTTAACGAAGGCAAGACCCAGGTCATTTTCTTTGGATCAAGACAGTATATCTCTCGCATCTCGGAGAACACGAACATAAAATTCAGTAATGTGACACTTGTTCCGTCACACACAGCTAAAAACCTGGGAGTTTTCATGGATTGTAGCATGACTTTTAATGCACATATTGACGAACTACGCAAAAAGGTAACTGGCATCCTGTTATATCTTACCAGAGTGAGTGATAGATTTGAGCCAGACTGTCGAGTCATAGTGGTACAGTCGTTAGTACTGAGTGTCCTGAACTACTGCTTGCGGGTCTGGGGTTCGACCAATAAAACCCAGTTGGAAAGGGTCAAGAAAATACATAATTTTGCCGCAAAGGTCGCCGTTGGAGGTGCCCGAATGGAGCAGAAGTACTTTTACGATATATGCCTCTTGACTTACAAAATCAGAAATAAACTTCTGCCAGAATGGCTCTTTTCCTTGCCAACGGTAGGCCAGAATCGTACTGAGAACATTAACACGAGGCACCAGGATCACTTATCTGTTCCGAGAACTTTCACCGATACGGGAGCAAGGCGTCTAGGTGTGTGTGGTCCCGTTCTGGAACCGTCTGCCTGCTGATATCAAGCAGCGCGAAACCATATCTTCTTTTAAATCTCATTTGATTGCACACTTACTCCAAAAATGAGAAACTCATCATTTTTAACCCTAGGTTCTCATCACTGTCATAAGTTTTAGGAGCTTTAGAAGTATTCTCTTCTATACCGAATAAAGGTTGTGAAATTTTATCTTTGGATGTAAACTCTGTTTACTTTATCTTTTGTGAGAAATTAGCTAATTTATTTTATTTTCTGATTTGGAAAGTTTTCATTGATTGTTTTTAAGGATCGTATTCATTTTATGCTTATATCATTATATGTTGTTTATCTTACTGCATTTCAGTTGCATAGAGTCGAAAATTTTTATTGAATTTCCGTTTTTATTGATATCAGAGATATTGTATTGCAATATGCCACCTGTATACTAGTTGCAAGTCCTGTGATAATGAGTACTGTTTATTATGTAAAAACTCTTTATAAAACTATGAATAGACCTGTGTTACTCAAGAAAGAGTAAAATTATGTAATAGCCATTTTTAATGGAATAAAGAATTTGACTTTGACTCTCTCAATCATGCCCTTCACGGAATTAAATACTTTTCTCTCTCTCTCTCTCTCTCTCTCTCTCTCTCTCTCTCTCTCTCTCTCTCTCTCATGCTTAGCACTGATTTAAATACTTCTCTCTCTCTCTCTCTCTTCTCTCTCTCTCTCTCTCTCACCAGGATCACTTATCTGTTCCGAGAACTTTCACCGATACGGGAGCAAGGCGTCTAGGTGTGTGTGGTCCCGTTCTGGAACCGGCTGTAGCCATCTTGCTTGGTGAGACGTTCCCGCGTGAAGTCAGATTAATCAACAGATATCACAAGTTTAACATACGACTAGAATTTGAGAAATATCTAGAAGTGTTCGTGAAACTATCGGTGATAAGATTAGTGGGAAAATAGTAGGATAAAGCGTCTTCTAAGTTAGTTTATCAAGTGTAATACTGTAAATCAGAACAAGATGGCAGTAAGTTCCAACTGCGGGAAGAAATGGCGTAATTTAGCTTGCTTGGCGGATTCGCAATACGATGAGGTAGCAGGAAGGGAACTGGCATTTCTCATCTATGAGATCAGCAACAGTCCTAACCAAAAAGATACAAAAGCATTCATAGATATATTAGAAGGATATAATCCTTCAAACTGGAACAAATCTAATGAAAACATCTTGAAAATAATTGAAGAAGTTCCAAATAAAATCCAAGCGGTCAAGAGACTCATAAAGAAAATATACATAAACCAACTTATTCCGACAAAGAAAATGAATAAGGTGAATCTTGTGAATATCCTAATTGATGCATTAAAAAAAGAATGCCAAAAGCATGCAAACTGTGTAAGGTTTGGTATAGCATAGTCAATCCACAAAACCTAATCAGAAAATGTGCTGCATGCAACATTCCGACCCATCCACAGTGTGCTGAGGTAATGCAAGATATGAGAAAAGATACAAGAATTTTTTGTTCAACATGTCTATCATGGATAGACAATGTTATTAAATCAAGATTGAATGTACAAATAGTTGAGGATAAAGAAGAAGAGGAAGAGGAAGAAGAAGAAGAAGAAGAGGAAAACGGAAGAGAAGTAAACAAAAATGAAATGACAGAAAAAAATAAGGAAAACAAAGAACAAGATAAAAGTATGGATGCAGAGATACTCATTGATACTACATATGAGGCAATAAAGCAGCATACCTACGAAGAAATAAATTACGATATGACAACACAAAAGCAAATCCCGAAGAGGCTCTACCCAGATCTACACAATGACGGGAAAGAGGAAAAAATAGACAAGAAAGACAAAATCTGCAACCTTTTGAAAAGAGGGAATTGCAGATTTGGAGAAAGATGTTACTACAAACATCCTAAGGTATGTCACAACTATAAAATATATGGTAAATTGTGCATACCTAGATGGCTATGGGGATGATTGCAGAGATCTGCATCCAAAAATATGCAAAAACCTAAAAGAAGGAAAAGGATGTAAGTTCGACAAAAAATGTAAATATATGCACCCTGTAGCCATGAATCATAATCAAATAAATAACCAACCAAGTAATAAAATCCAAAATAAGAAAGAAACAAATAAAGAGAGAAATCAAGAATATCAGGTAAAAGAGAAAAGCAAACCACCAATGAGATATGCAGAGGTGTCAGCAAAAAATTTCAAAGCATCAGCTCCAAAATTCTACTCAAGAGATAATAACTGTATTTATTATGCAAGAGGATATTGCAGAAACAAGGAGAAAAATTGCAGATTCAGTACACAAAATGAATAATTATGATGAATGAAGATCAAATATTATGGAAAAGTTGGATTTTTTAATGTCAGAATTTCTGGAAATGAAAAAAAGAACAACATACCAGAACAGGAAAGAGACATGGGAAAATCCTTATTACTACCAATATTAAATGAAGGAGAAAACACGCAAACCATCATAGTGATGAATGCGCAGGGTTTAGTTACGAGTAACTCAAAAAGAAAAATAGAGTACTTAGAAGAACGTAACCCAAAGTTGAAAAGAAAATAGATATAATGAATATAAGTGAAACCTGGTATTCCCAAAGAGACTGGGAATGATGATCAAATAAAAGGGTTCCAAAATTATAGATCAGATAGAAAAAATAGGAATCAAGGGGGAACCGCAATATATGGGAAAGACAAAAAACAAGGAAAAATATATGAGAAATATAGTAACTCAGAATGTGAACTAATAGCGGTAGAATTTGAATCTGAAAAATTAATGAAACATAGTAATATATAGACCTCCTAATACTAAAGAGTTTGACTTAATAATTGAAAAATTGGATGATATATGTAGAAATCACAAGGAACTGGTACTATTCTCCTATCTGGTGACTTCAACTTTCCTTTCGTAAAGAATGGAAAGAAACGAATAGGAGATTGTGGTTGTACTTATACATATAAAAAAGAGTAATAGTAGTGCAGAAGATAAGAGGCAATTCGAAAAGCTATTAGATATGCTACTAGAATACAACATTCAACAAATAAATCACCTGCCAACAAGAAAGGAAAATACTTTAGACCTAGTATTTGTGAACGAGGTGAATTATGTTAAAGAAATAATAGTTTATAATGCGAGTATTTCAGACCATAATGTCATAGAATTAACAGTTCATTCCAAAGCAAGTGAAAACAGAGATAAGCAAGAAATGAAAAAGTGGGAAGGATATGGAAAATACAAACTTCTACAGTAAAAATATAAAATGGTCAGAAATAAATTGAAGAATTAAACATAATATATTAGCGAAGAAAATTAGAAAACACAATATCATAGATAAAGTAGGAAGATGGTTAAAAGAATTTTTACACAACAGAAAACAGATAGTTATTGTAAACGATGAGAAATCGGATGAAACCAAGGTAATATCCGGTGTGCCACAAGGTACGGTGTTAGCTGCAATACTGTTTGTTATTATGATTGAAGACATAGACAGTAATGTTAAGGATTCGGTAGTGAGTAGTTTCGCTGATGACACAAGAATAAGTAGAGAAATTACTTGTGATGAAGATAGGAACGCTCTACAAAGAGACCTTAACAAAGTATATGATTGGGCAGAGGAAAATAGGATGGTATTTAACTCTGATAAATTTGAACCAATAAATTATGGAAATAGAGAAGGAAAGCTATATGCATATAGGGGACCTAATAATGAGACAATCACAAATAAGGAAGCAGTTAAAGACCTTGGTGTGATGATGAATAGGAACATGTTATGCAATGATCAAATAGCAATTCTTTTGGCAAAATGTAGAGCAAAAATGGGAATGTTGTTACGGCACTTCAAAACAAGAAAAAGCTGAACACATGATTATGCTTTATAAAAACATATGTTCGTAGTCCACTTGAATATTGCAATATGATATGGTACCCACACTATCAAAAGGATATTGCACAAATAGAGAGTGTACAAAGGTCCTTTACAGCTAGATTAGAAGAAGTTAAGGACCTTGACTACTGGGAAAGACTACAATCCTTAAAATTATATAGTCTAGAAAGGAGAAGAGAACGCTACATGATAATTCAGGCATGGAAACAGATAGAAGGAATAACAGAAAATATCATGGAACTAAAAATATCAGAAAGAGCAAGCAGAGGTAGATTAATAGTGCCCAAAACTATACCAGGAAAAATAAGGAAAGCACACAGGACATTAATCCACTACGCACCAGCATCGATAATGCAGCGTCTATTCAATGCGTTGCCAGCTCATCTGAGGAATATATCAGGAGTGAGCGTAGATGTGTTTAAGAATAAGCTCGACAAATATCTAAACTGCATCCCAGACCATCCAAGATTGGATGATGCAAAATATACCGGAAGATGTACTAGCAACTCTCTGGTAGACATTAGAGGTGCCTCACACTGAGGGACCTGGGGCAACAACCCGAACGAACTGTAAGGTCTGTAAGGTCTCTCTCTCTTTCTCTTCTCTCTCTCTCTCTCTCATGCTTTTCACGGAATTAAATACTTCTCTCTCTCTCTCTCTCTCTCTCATGCTTAGCACTGATTTAAATATTTCTCTCTCTCTCTCTCTCTCTCTCTCTCATGCTTAGCACTGATTTAAATACTTCTCTCTCTCTCTCTCTCTCTCTCTCTCTCTCTCTCTCAATCATCCTTATCACGGAATTAAATACTTATCTCTCTCTCTCTCTCTCTCTCTCTCTCTCTCTCTCTCTCTCTCTCTCATGCTTAGCACTGATTTAAATACCTCTCTCTCTCTCTCTCTCTCTCTCTCTCTCTCTCTCTCTCTCTCTCTCTCTCTCTCTCGTAGTAGCCATCTTGCTTGGTGAGACGTTCCCGCGTGAAATCAGATTAATCAACAGATATCACAAGTTTAACATACGACTAGAATTTGAGAAATATCTAGAAGTGTTCGTGAACTATCGGTGATAAGATTAGTGTGAAAATAGTAGGATAAAGCGTCTTCTAAGTTAGTTTAATACTGTAAATCAGAACAAGATGGCAGTAAGTTCCAACTGCGGGAAGAGATGGCGTAATTTAGCGTGTTTAGCAGATTCGCAATACGATGAGGTAGCAGGAAGGGAACTGGCATTTCTCATCTATGAAATCAGCAACAGTCCTAACCAAAAAGATACAAAAGCATTCATAGATATATTAGAAGGATATAATCCTTCAAACTGGAACAAATCTAATGAAAACATCTTGAAAATAATTGAAGAAGTTCCAAATAAAATCCAAGTGGTCAAGAGACTCATAAAGAAAATATACATAAACCAACATATTCCGACAAAGAAAATGAATAAGGTGAATCTTGTGAATATCCTAATTGACGCATTAGGTAAAAAGAATGCCAAAGCATGCAAACTGTGTAAGGTTTGGTTATAGCATAGTCAATCCACAAAACCTAATCAGAAAATGTGCTGCATGCAACATTCCGACCCATCCACAGTGTGCTGAGGTAATACAAGATATGAGAAAAGATACAAGAATTTTTTGTTCAACATGTCTATCATGGATAGACAATGTTATTAAATCAAGATTGAATGTACAAATAGTTGAGGATGAAGAAGAAGAGGAAGAGAAAGAAGAAGAAGAAGAAGAGGAAAACGGAAGAGAAGTAAACAAAAATGAAATGACAGAAAAAAATAAGGAAAACAAAGAACAAGATAAAAGTATGGATGCAGAGATATTCATTGATACTACATATGAGGCAATAAGCAGCATACCTACGAAGAAATAAATTACGATATGGCAACAGAAAAGCAAATCCCGAAGAGGCTCTACCCAGATCTACACAATGACGGGAAAGAGGAAAAAATGGACGAGAAAGACAAAATCTGCAACCTTTTGAAAAGAGGGAATTGCAGATTTGGAGAAAGATGTTACTACAAACATCCTAAGGTATGTCACAACTATGAAATATATGGTAAATGTGCATACCTAGATGGATATGGGGATGATTGCAGAGATCTGCATCCAAAAAATATGCAAAAACCTAAAAGAAGGAAAAGGATGTAAGTTCGACAAAAAATGCAAATATATGCACCTGTAGCCATGAATCATAATCAAATAAATAACCAACCAAGTAATAAAATCCAAAATAAGAAAGAAACAAATAAAGAGAGAATCAAGAATATCAGGTAAAAGAGAAAAGCAAAACCACCAATGAGATGCCAGAGATGTCAGATGTAGCAAAAAATTTCAAAGCATCAGCTCCAAAAATTCTACTCAAGGGATAATAACTGTATTTATTATGCAAGAGGATATTGCAGAAACGGAGGAAAAGAAAATTGCAGATTCAGACACAAAAGAATAATTAGATGATGAAGGAAGATGCAAATATTATGGAAAAGTTGGATTTTTAATGTCAGAATTTCTGGAAATGAAACAAAGAACAACATACCAGAACAGGAAAGAGACATGGGAAAATCCTTATTACTACCAATAAATGAAGGAGAAAACACGCAAACCATCATAGTGATGAATGCGCAGGGTTTAGTTACGAGTAACTCAAAAAGAAAAATAGAGTACTTAGAAGAACTAACCCAAATTGAAAAGAAAATAGATATAATGAATATAAGTGAAACCTGGTATTCCAAGAGATGGGAATGATGATCAAATAAAAGGGTTCCAAACTTATAGATCAGATAGAAAAAATAGGAATCAAGGGGGAACCGCAATATATGGGAAAGACAAAAAACAAGGAAAAATATATGAGAAATATAGTAACTCAGAATGTGAACTAATAGCGGTAGAATTTGAATCTGAAAAATTAATGAACATAGTAATATATAGACCTCCTAATACTAAAGAGTTTGACTTAATAATTGAAAAATTGGATGATATATGTAGAAATCACAAGGACTGGACTATCCTCCTATCTGGTGACTTCAACTTTCCTTTCGTAGAATGGAAAGAACGAATAGGAGATTGTGGATGTACTTATACATATAAAAAAGAGAGTAATAGTAGTGAAGAAGATAAGAGGCAATTCGAAAGCTATTAGATATGCTACTAGAATACAACATTCAACAAATAAATCACCTGCCAACAAGAAAGGAAAATACTTTAGACCTAGTATTTGTGAACGAGGTGAATTATGTTAAAGAAATAATAGTTATATGCGAGTATTTCAGACCATAATGTCATAGAATTAACAGTTGATTCCAAAGCAAGTGAAAACAGAGATAAGCAAGAAATGAAAAAGTGGGAAGGATATGGAAAATACAACTTCTACAGTAAAAATATAAAATGGTCAGAAATAAATGAAGAATTAAACAAAGATTGGGATAACATTTTCGTAAGCGATGACATAAGGGTAAATACGGAGATATTATATAAAATATTAGAGAAAATAGTGGATAAATATATACCGAAGAAGAAAAGTAAACATCATTCATGCATACCAAGAGACAGAAGGATCTTGTTCCAGAAAATCAGAAAGTGGAAAAAAGGTCTTGCAAAAGAAAAAAATGCATGGAAAGTTATAGAACTAAAAAGTAAGATAGAAAAATGGCAGAACAAAAGATTATACAATCAAAAGAAAATGAAAAACGGGAATTGGAAGAAAAAACCCTATTAAATATCAAGCAAAACCCAAACTATTATACTCATATGCGAAGAAGATGAATAAAGAAGAATAGAAATAGGCCCTCTGAGAATTGAAGGGAGATTAACGAATGAAAAAAGGAAATTTTTTGCAACATACTGGCAGAACGATATAAAGAGAGAATTCACCCCTAGAATAGATAATGAAGATAATGATATAGAAGTAAGGGACGAAAATAGTGAATATTTAGCTGACATAGAAATTAATGAAGCTGATATTGTGCAGGCAATTAATGAAATTAAAAACTGGAGCTGCTGCAGGGCCTGATGGAATCCCTGCTATTTTGTTAAAGAAAGTAGTTCATTCTATCGCAAAGCCACTTGCAATATTATTAAGACAAAGTGTAGATACAGGCAAGATTTTATGATGAGCACAAATTAGCATATATCACCCCTACTTTCAAAAGTGGATCAAGACTTGAGGCAAGTAATTATAGGCCTGAGTCTAACATCACATATTATGAAAGTGTATGAAAGGGTAATGAAAAAAAAAATATTATGAAACATTTAATAAAAAATAATTTGTTTAATAGGACAACAACGGTTCGTACCCGGAAAATTAGTACACAAACCCAACTGTTAGTCCAACGTGAGAACATATTCAAAAATATGAAAAGCGGAAATGAAACAGATGTGGTTTATCTAGACTTTGCAAAGCTTTTGACAAAGTAGACCATAATATATTAGCAAAGAAAATTAGAAAACACAATATCGTAGATAAAATAGGAAGATGGTTAAAAGAATTTTTACACAACAGAAAAAACAGATAGTTATTGCAAACGATGAGAAATCGGATGAAACCAAGGTAATATCCGTGTCCACAAGGTGCCACGGTACGGTGTTAGCTGCAATACTGTTTGTTATTATGATTGAAGACATAGACAGTAATGTTAAGGATTCGGTAGTGAGTAGTTTCGCTGATGACACAAGAATAAGTAGAGAAATTACTTGTGATGAAGATAGGAAACGCTCTACAAAGAGACCTAACAAAGTATATGATTGCTTGGGCAGGAAAAAAATAGGATGGTATTTAACTCTGATAAATTTGAATCAATAAATTATGGAGACAGAGAAGGAAAGCTATATGCATATAGGGGACCTAATTAATGAGACAATCACAAATAAGGAAGCAGTTAAAGACCTTGGTGTGATGATGAATAGGAAAACATGTTATGCAATGATCAAATAGCAATTCTTTTGGCAAAATGTAAAGCAAAAATGGGAATGTTGTACGGCACTTCAAACAAGAAAAGCTGAACACATGATTATGCTTTATAAAACATATGTTCGTAGTCCACTGAATATTGCAATATGATATGGTACCCACACTATCAAAAGGATAGCACAAATAGAGAGTGTACAAAGGTCCTTTACAGCTAGAATAGAAGAAGTTAAGGACCTTGACTACTGGGAAAGACTACAATCATTAAAATTATATAGTCTAGAAAGGAGAAGAGAACGCTACATGATAATTCAGGCATGGAAACAGATAGAAGGAATAACAGAAAATATCATGGAACTAAAAATATCAGAAGAGCAAGCAGAGGTAGATTAATAGTGCCCAAAACAATACCAGGAAAAATAAGGAAAGCACACAGGACATAATCCACTACGCACCAGCATCGATAATGCAGCGTCTATTCAATGCGTTGCCAGCTCATCTGAGGAATATATCAGGAGTGAGCGTAGATGTGTTTAAGAATAAGCTCGACAAATATCTAAACTGCATCCCAGACCATCCAAGATTGGAAGATGCAAAATATACCGGAAGATGTACTAGCAACTCTCTGGTAGACATTAAAGGTGCCTCACACTGAGGGACCTGGGGCAACCCGAACGAACTGTAAGGTCTGTAAGGTCTGTAAGGTCTCTCTCATGCTTATCACGGAATTAATCCCATCTCTCTCTCTCTCTCTCTCTCTCTCTCTCTCTCTCTCTCACGTTATGCTTAGCACTGAATTAATACATAAACTCTCTCTCTCTCGCTCTCTCTCTCTCTCTCATGCTTATCACGGATTAAATACTTCTCTCTCTCTCTCTCTCTCTCTCTCTCTCTCTCTCTCTCTTCTCTCTCATCTGCATGAAATTAAATCTTCTCTCTCTCTCTCTCTCTCTCTCTCTCTCTCTCTGATGCTTATCACAGAATTAAATACTTCTATCTCTCTCTCTCTCTCTCTCTCTCTCTCTCTCTCTCTCTCTCTCTCTCTCTCTCTAACAAAATTAACTTAAACCTATTAATTCCAAAATAGTCAAACAGCTTGTCCCAAGAACAAAGTGGTGATGAAAAATCATTCAATAAAGAATCTCTCTCTCTCTCTCTCTCTCTCTCTCTCTCAATCCTGCTTAGCACTGAGTTAAATCCTTTTCTTTTGTGATGAAGTGTGGCCGAGGATTAATTCACTGTACTTAAGTCAGAATTATTTATTGTATTGAGACTTCGTGCATAGTGGGATGTTACGAGTCACTGTGCACTTCATTCGTTGATTTTGGTGAGAGAGAGAGAGAGAGAGAGAGAGAGAGTGAGTTCGCCTTAGAAGCCCGTGCGAATTTTATCAATACGTGTTAATTAATATAAGATTTTAAAAAGATAAGGGACAATCAACACAGAAAATTGATGTTAAGGCTTGCATCTTCATTTAATTATTAGGACGGGGGAAGGGGGGGGGGGGGGGGGGGTGGGGGGGGGGGGGCGGCGGTTGTTGGTAGCGGAATGTGAACTCTAACTGGATGAAAATATTTTCAACGATTGCATCTATCTTTTTTAAAATAGCAATCTTGATGACGAACTCCTTACAGGAAGGGGAGTAATGACGAAATATCAACTCATGTTTTGAATATCTTTTTTATATAATAATAATAATAATAATAATAATAATAATAATAATAATAATAATAATAATAATATAGCTATTTCAAACGGCATTTAATTTATATAGAATCCTCTCAATTCTTTTATTATCTTTTTCTCATGAGAATGTAGCTGTACATGCTGATGAGAAAAAGATAATAAAAAGAATTGAAAGATTCTATGTAAACTTCAATGACCATTGAAACAGCTATAATTATTATTCAAAGTTACTGCCCTCAGAAGGAAGGCCTCCTTCTTAATATAATAATGATAATAATAAATAATAAAATAATTAATAATAATAATAATAATAATAATAATAATAATAATAATAATAATAATAATAATAATTATGATCTTGCTCTTTGATGATTAAACTGTTTGACTTGTCATTCAAAGGTTCTGAGAACCTTCTTTTTCAAACTTTGGCAAGAGGGCCCATTGTTCTGAAAAGATAAATCTTCAATCATTTGCAGATTTGATAACGTCAAGTACTTTTGTGATTTTTAAACTTATTCAAGAATAGTTTTCATGCCAAGTCATATCCCAGGTTCTCAGTGAAATTCTGTTACTCTCACTTACATCAGAGCAATTTCATTTAATCATGAATATTGATCTTCAACTTGTGAAAGTCTTTGTACAAACCGGTAAACTGCGACATTTGCAAAACTTTCCAGTCCTTAGTCTTGTTTCATTAACTTGATTTAGTCCATATTCTCTGGGGCAGCATCTGTTCCCTCAGCGCAAAATGAATTCATAAATCGAAACTAATTCCCTTTTAGAAGTTCCCTCGAGTCCGATATTGCTTCCATGTAAATTCCTTTCAGGAGAAGAAGAAGATGAAAGAATAATCTTGCTAAAGTTGAAGGTTTTCAAAGAAATGTCCTTCGTATTCAAACCAGAATCTTTTATTTATGGTCAGCTATTAAATTAAATCTGCATTCGTAAGTAGTTCACCATCCTGTTCCCTTAGCTTTGGGAGTTTTGTAGCCTCTTCTTTTCTTCGTTTGCTACTTTTGTTGCCTAATGTAAGATGCTACTTTTTTTACCTAATGTAAGATGCTTCTTTCGTGGCCTAAATGTAAGATGCTACTTTTGTTGCCTAATGTAAGATGCTGCTTTTGTTGCCTAAATGTAAGATGCTGCTTCTGTTACCTGAATTCAAGATGCTACTTTTGTTGCCTAAGTGTAAGATGCTACTTTTGTGGCCTAAATGTAAGAGGCTACTTTTAATGCCTAATTGTAAGATGCTACTTTTGTTGTCTAAATGAAAGATGCTACTTTTGTTGCCTCAATGCAAGACAGAAAATGCAAGAAATCAGAAACTGAAAAATAATTTGCAAAAGCCCTCGTATACAAAATGCCTATCAGATTGTTCTAGGAATACGCTGAAATAATTTCTAAATTGCGGAATCATAATCCTATTCAATACTTATATTTTTTTTTTGTTTTGTAAATAACGCGGTGCCCGTAATGAATTTGACGACTAATGAGTTATTCGTATCTGAAATGACGTGAATTGACAGACGTCTGGTCATTCAATGAAACATGTTCGATTCAATGTTTATCTCCACAATTCATGAATCGAGTCTGTCGTAACTTAATCACGCATTGAAATTAGAACAATGAATAAAGGGGAGAATTCTGTATTTTTAATTGTCTGAACCTGTTTCATATGCCAAGCTTCTATTGAACAACCTTTTAAGAATAGCTAAGAGGAACAGATATTGCATTCCTTACCTCATCATTGCAGTTACAATAACAGTAGACCTAAGTCCGATGTGTGCTTTACTGCTAATTAGAAACATTCATAAACGACGAATATTTCACCAGTGACATTTTATTTTCACTAAAGATTTCCCAGTAATTCCAACCTGACAATAAATGAACTACAAATAGATAGTGTAAGTACCCTTCATAGATTTTAGTCCATAAGCAAAACCTGGTTATAGTTTGGGTAAACTTCAACGTAATGTCAATCAATATTTTATTTTATTTATTTTTTTTGACTGAAGATGAAACCAGGGAAGGGTTCGAAAGCTTTTTATAAAGTCTTGAAAAAAATACACGAAATCTAACACTGTATTATTGTGGACCCTTTAGAACATTATATGTACTCTCGCGATAGAGAGTTTTTCCCTATTGTTTATTATTGTTGTTACTTGGATATTCAAAGATTTATTGAAGCGTTCGATTTAGTACAAATTACGAAATCGAGTTGATTTGGCAACGCCATCTCCAGCTAGAAGTCAGTTTCGGGGACGAGTGTGATTATCGACGGCCTGAGACTTGTGGAAATTGGAATAAACAAAGAAGCCAATATTCTCTTGTTGAGGAAGCTCGGTTCAGAGCAAGACAAATCGTGAGATAATGTATAGCAATGTGGCTTTTTTTAAAGGAACGATTGTTCAAGTTAGATTTATTTATATTTATTAAAATTCATTTAAAAAATCTTTATATATAAATATATATATATATATATATATGTATATATATATATATATATAGTATATATATATATATATATATATAATATACATACATACATATGTAAGAATTACATTATATATATAAAACCAGTGACCTGGGGTCATGGCATTAGGAGGGTTCTACGTGACCAAAGCACACCTTAGATTACGCTATGCGTTGTCTGCAGTAGCCTGATCTAGCTCAAAGCTTTGTCAACATTTTTTATGTTATGATAACTTTGCACAACAACTTCCATGGGAAGAGGTTGACCGTAAACCTACGCCGGGAAACTTGTAACTTCCGAGCCGGCAGACTACGTAGTTGTTTTTATATGAATGCTTAGATAGCTAATGTTCCGCTATCGACGCGATGCTTTAGAATGGCAGTTCCACGACAAGATTCAAACATATCGGTCGTTCCGACCGAGCTGCATCTCCTAGTATGGAGTTACAGAATAAAGTTGTTAACTTGTTCAACTAGCCTGTTTGAATCATCTCCTCTAGACAAGAAAGAACCTCTCTACTAAGATATCCAAGGGAGATGAGAGGAACCAAACATTACTTACGGACAACAGCCGTAAGGAAAAAACAAAAAGTCTATCGCCAAGCGATAAGACATTAGAAAGTGGTGGCAAGCGGAAAAACGAAGAACATAATTAACATGACCCATATCAGCCGACCGAAGGTCTACAAGAACTAACTTCCACCTTCAACATCAACGAAACAGAGGAAACGGGATCTTCAATCAACGCAACAGTTTATGAAGACGCAACTATGTCCTTCATCGAGAGGAATACAAGCATTTAACACTGACGTTTGAGCAACTGTTATCACTTATCTTCGAGAATCTACACCGGACGAGGGCGGCATCGAACATCAACGGAAAGAAGAAAACAAACACAGGGAACATCACCCGTTTCACGAGCAAGGACGCAGAGTGGACAGCTATACGCAGTAGTGCAAGGACGGAGGCTGTGACGTCATCAATCTTGGACTCACCGCGCATCGTGCACCGAGAGAAGCCGTGACGTCATCACGACTTCCGACGCGAGACGTTGGACAGGAACTGTGACTTCATACCCATGTCAACAATCCTTCGCAATAATAACTCTGGAGCTAAGTACCATTTTTATCTATTCAGGTCTTTTCCTCAGTGAAGTGTTGTTCATCAAGAGTCGATCGTCCAGTATTCTGGGGTGAGTTGTTCGCCATATTAATCTTCCTTCATTACAGAACTTATCTTCAACTACGAGGTTCTCGCCCGCAGATTAATTTTTTTTTGTTTTCTTTTCTAGTTGTCATTAACCATTTCTTGCAGGAATTCTCCGTATAATATTTTATCATATTATCTGTATTTTAGTATCTTTTGGGGGATTTTCCTATTATTTATAACACACTTATACAGTACATTGCTTATGCGTTTACGCAGTGGTCGAGTGTACTCTTATAGATATTTTTGATAGGATTGCAAGGAATAGAAGTGATAAGAAAAAAGTGAAAGCCGAAATGGCAACCACTCCGGCTGGCAACCCCACCGCTGGTGACTCTCGTTAGCGCAGAGGTCAGCGATCGTCCCTTTTCAAGGTCGGGGTCAATTGGGGGTTCCTGCCTCAAAATGTTTGAGGCAATGGATCTCATCTGTAGACGCTCATTTAAATGCAAAAGCATCACAGACCCAGCAGTACAATTACAGGAGGCCAAGAGCTTCGTAGACTTCGCTAAAGGCGACGCAAGTGCGTATCTAAGGGGGGTTTCTTTCCAAGAAGCGCTTACATGGACGAGTTCAAAATAGATTACGTGCCGTGTATGGGGGTGAAGAGGCTTTTAGATGTAGTATTGGCATTGAGAAATATCCTTAACCAAGCCTCCATGACTCAGCTCAATGTTGTCGAGCGGGCGGCGCTAAATTGCCGACCGGCTAAATGAATATCAGGATAGTTTATGTAACTCCGGGTGGGTGTTGCGGGTGCTAACATCAAAGTGAAAGATTTTATCCGTTTGATCTACCTTACGTCTATCACTGTAATGTTGCCTGAAGCGTTAGTACGGTGTTTTGATAAAAAATTGCACCCGACAGTACGGAATTAGATGTGTATAAACAAATCAAAAAACACATGTCTAAATGTACCGACCTAGATCCTTCGCTCATTCAAGTTTTTGCAAAAATGAGAACAAGCCACAACAAGTTAATGTGGTACATAATAATAATCAAGTTGCAGGGATGGTTTGTTATAACTGTAAACGACCAGGTCACATGATTCAGACTGTCGGACGCGTTTTTGTTCAATACACAATAGTTCAACTCATTCATATAACCGTTGCTACTCGAGGAATCAACAGCCAAACGCTACAAACACGCAACCAGTTTGCTAGTGCAAATAAAAAGAAGGGTCCTCAGTACTATAAGAAGAAACAACCAAACGGAAATTCTGCACAACAGCAGAAACAACAAATCGTGCTTCAGGTACCTCTGTTCCTGGGCCGTCTAGCCAGAACTCGCAAGGGCAAGCGAATTTTCACAGGGTGTGATAAACAAAGCAAATACCACGTAGTTCACTCCAAGGGGGGAGAGGGCGATGTTGGGTCATCAATATCAACATCTTTTGTATCAAATAATCAGTTTAATCATTTATCAGATCATTGTGAGACAATTGATTTTCCTAGGAAACACACGGCCGAATCAAAAAAATCTGTGCAGGTTCCCGTAGATTTGCAACAAATTCATGCAATTATTAGTCAAAACGAGTTGCGACCAACCTTACATGCAGTAAATTTGGACCATAATCATTCACTTTGTTCTTTGATTCTGGTAGTCCACGTAATATAATGATTAATAAGGACTCATCATTTACTCTTTTCAAATTTCCCTATAGAAAAGTCCGGAATAAGGCTCTCAGGCATTGGGAATAATGAATTAAATGTTGTGGGCGTAACTCATGTACAGTACAAGGTCGGTAAGCGCACGTTAGCCGATACTTTGTCGTTGTACAAAACATTAATATGTATCCCGCAGTAATTATCGGATACCCGTCTATGGGACACTCAAAATATTATCTTAGCACCTGCAAAACACGGCGTGTATATCAAAGGGAAATTCTATAGGTCTTCTAATACCCTAAAATCTGTTTTAGATAATAAAGAGACAGACAGAGTTGTCACTTACATTACGGAACCAATCACCTGTCTCATGAACCAAGAAATAATACAGGCAACCCAACAGAACTCTCGCTCACCCGTAATATCAGCTTGCACGCAAACTCTCGAACCTAACGTAACTTCAAATATATTAGTGCGTGTAAAAGAACCTTGCCAGGATCTGAAACATTAATCCTTTCCGAAACTCTGAAAACACACGGATTATCCGTCACACAAGCCGTTTATACAGTCGGCTCACAACAGCAATGTAATATCGAAGTCTGTAATCATTTGAATACCACTTTAGTAATCCACAAAAAAATCAACATATCTTGGATGCCGAAGTTTATAAACATCGCATTCTTACCGTAGCTGAGATAAATCACGCTCAATCAGTCGCGGATGAAACCCTTTTGCAATCTATAAAGAACAAAATCCAATAAAGATATTCAAGAAGAAGAAATCAGTACATGCCCGGTTAAATTGGATATTACTGGATTTGAGTTATTCGTCATAAAAGTAGGAAACGGTGCTATTTTGTATGATTGCCAAGCATCGGTAAGAATCAAAAGGAATCGTGATCATAATTCTATAATTTTCTACGCTGACTGATATTAGGCTATAATAGAATTCTACTTTATGGGCATCCATAAAGGAATATAAACCTAGCTTCTCCCGTCCGTTTTCTAAAGTTAACGTCAGATCTTTAATAGGCATGAGGTGAGGCGATAACACACCCTTTGTTGCTAACGTAATTGCTTCTACGTAATCTTTTGACTTTTCAATAAAATGTGATATTTTCACACGGATATGATCTATTTTCGAACTATAGTAAGCTAAAGTAGCCAGCAAATGTTGAACTTCCATGACCTGATCGATATTTTATTTGAATGTTCATTAACGATATTCATTATTTGATTGATCGAAGATAACTGGCTGCGAAGTTCTGATAAGGCCAGTTCCGTTTTGTGTTGCAAAAACTCAATTCTTTTATTTTGATTATTTATCTTGAGGCGATTTGAGATTCCTAAACCTAAATTCGCAACTGATCCTAAGATGTTTAGTCCAGCTAGAATAAGCGGGTTGCGACGCTCAACAGTATTGTGCCGCACAGACCACATCAGCGGTCACGAGCCGAGTTCTTCTGCCTCGGCGGTTTTATTTTGTATGTCATAAGACACATTTCTGCGACGCTTAGCGTTTGAGCTAGTGAAATCTCTGAGCTAGCATGAAAATTACGTTCATGCATTTCCTTAAGGGAATACCAAACCTCATCAGGTCATTCTTTAAGTTAAGGACGTCATCTTCAGGTAAGAAAATGGCGTGCATACATCAGTATGGAGTTACAGAATAAAGTTGTTAACTTGTTCAACTAGCCTGTTTGAATCATCTCCTCTAGACAAGAAAGAACCTCTCTACTAAGATATCCAAGGGAGATGAGAGGAACCAAACATTACTTACGACAACAGCCGTAAGGAAAAAACAAAAAAGTCTATCGCCAAGCGATAAGACATTAGAAAGTGGTGGCAGCGGTGGGATAAACAAAGCAAATACCACGTAGTTTCACTCCAAGGGGGGAGAGGGCGATGTTGGGTCATCAATATCATCTTTTTGTATCAAATAATCAGTTTAATCATTTATCAGATCATTGTGAGACAATTGATTTTTCCTAGGAAACACACGCCGAATCAAAAAAATCTGTGCTTCAGGTACCTCTGTTCCTGCCGTCTAGCAGAACTCGCAAGGGCAAGCGAATTTTCAGGGTGTGATAAACAAAGCAAATACCACGTAGTTCACCCCTCCAAGGGGGGAGAGGGCGATGTTGGGTCATCAATATCAACATCTTTTGTATCAAATAATCAGTTTAATCATTTATCAGATCATTGTGAGACAATTGATGTTGATATTGATGACCCAACATCGCCTCTCCCCCCTTGGAGTGAACTACGTGGTATTTTTTGCTTTGTTTATCACACCCGGATACTATCGCCGCTTTATCCGCAATTACTCAATCATAGCCGCTCCCCTAACCGATCTTATAAAAAGGGCGTAGATTTCGTATGGTCTGAAATTCATCAACAGCGTTCGATAAATTGAAAGATGAACTGTGTAGTTCTCCTATCTTGAAATTTCCTGACTTCAATAAGGAATTTTTCATAGCAACAGACGCCTCAGACCTAGGAGTAGGTGGGTATTGCTTCAACAATATGATAGACAGTTTTTCCCTATAGCTTTTTATTCACGTAAACTGAGACCTTCCGAAAGTAAATATGCAGTAATAGACAAGGAAGGGGGGCTCGCTATTGTTAATTCACTCGTGCACTTTAAATTCATAATTTACGGTTATCCCGTCAAGGTTCTCACTGATCATAAGCCCCTAACCGACTTCTTTAAAGGCTTTAGTCACAGCCCCAAGCGAACTCGGTGGCACATGATCATTCAGGACTTTGGCGCGAGGATCGGGTATTTACCTGGGAAAGCAAATATCATTGCTGACGCATTATCACGCAACCCCTCTTCTCATCTGTACCGAGCCCATTAGCTGAATTAATAGATATCTCAACCTCCATGCCCGTTGTTAAAACTATATCCGAACAGGAGATCTGGGCTGGAGTGCTGAACTTATTACAGACGGAACAAAGAAAAGATCCGCAAATAGAAAAAATCATCATTGCGTTAAACGGAAATCCGAAGGAAAAAGAATACCTAAAGTATAAGCAGCAGAATTATATCCTACAGGAAAATATCCTGTGTAGATCTGTGACGAGAAAACCCGTAACACACCGCCAGTTGAATAACAACCAGGTGGTGGTGCCTATCTCACTCATACCCACTGTCTTAAAGTGGTTGCATGAAAATCCACTGCACGGACATCCGGGTTATACCTTGATGTCACAGAAGCCAAATCCTTATTTTATGGCATACGATGCTTAGAGATATAAAAAAGCACATAGCAAATTGTCGCACTTGTCAAGAATACAAAGGGCACACGAAGACACCTGTCAGCCTAGGGGCTTACCCCGTGCCAAATCAACCCTTTGAAAGAGTACATTTAGATTTATTAACAGGGTTTTACGAGTCAGACAGAGGAAATAAGCACCTCCTAGTAATTATAGACGCTTTGACTCGATATACAGAACTTATAGCGCTTAAAACAAAAACCCGCGGTTGAGTGCGCTAGGAAGTTTTTACGAGTGCTACATTTGTAAACAGGGAATTCCACACATCATTATCTCAGACTCGGGCGGGGAGTTCAATAATCATTTCCTTAACTCCTTGTGCGAATTCCTTAGTATAAAGAAAGTCAATACCATGATCTATCACCCAGAGTCTAATGGGCTAGTGGAAAGGGCAAATCGTAAGGTTTTAAACATTTTAAGGGTCACTTAGGGGGGGCAGATCGATCCAACTGGGACATTGCCATACCTGCGGTACTAAGCACACTTAATCACTCGTATCACGTGTCTATTAAAATGACACCGCACGAGGCACTGTACGGTATCCCGGCCCGAACGCCTTTTCACATCTTAAAGCCTACAACTAATTTATCAAATCCTCTAAAGGATGTTATGGATGCAAGCATAAGTCGATATAATATAATTCGTAAGAATTTAGAAGAAAGCACAGATCCTAATGAAAAAAAAATCATGATAAAATAGCTAAGCCAACTAGAACATATGCCGTGGGCGATCAGGTATACATACAAGTATACGTGCGTAAAGGTTTAAATTATAAACTGACACCTAAGTTTGAAGGCCCGTTTAACATTTTAGAAAATTTAACGGCCAATAGAGTTAGGGTTCAAAATGTATCCAAACCCACACTGATGTGAGAATAGTCCCATTGGCACATATCAGAATCTAAAGAAAGTAGATGGAGTGATGGGAAAAAATGGTTGTATTTTGAAACTTGTATAATAAATTATATATATATATCTATTAATCATATTGTATGTAAACCTATTCTTTTACGCGAGTTATTACATCTGTTTTACTCATTGCAGGTTTTCAAAAATGAATCTGTTATTGTTAGGAGTGATATTGTGTATTCAGACATCTTTGTTGTATGGAAAGAGTGTTAGGACTAAAGACATAGTAATTTAATCATGGCTCGATTATCGAGAGAATCGATGATGTATTCATCGTGTCAAGTAATATTGTTATCGAGGTAGATATGCACGCCATTTTCTTACCTGAAGATGACGTCCTTAACTTAAAGAATGACCTGATGAGGTTTGGTATTCCCTTAAGGAAATGCATGAACGTAATTTTCATGCTAGCTCAGAGATTTCACTAGCTCAAACGCTAAGCGTCGCAGAAATGTTGTCTTATGCATACAAAATAAAAACCGCCGAGGCAGAAGAACTCGCTCGTGACCTGCTGATGTGGTCTGTGCGGCACAATACTGTTGAGCGTCGCAACCCGCTTATTCTAGCTGGACTAAACATCTTAGGATCAGTTGCGAATTTAGGTTTAGGAATCTCAAATCGCCTCAAGATAAATAATCAAAATAAAGAATTGAGTTTTTGCAACACAAAACGGAACTGGCCTTATCAGAACTTCGCAGCCAGTTATCTTCGATCAATCAAATAATGAATATCGTTAATGAACATTCAAATAATATCGATCAGGTCATGGAAGTTCAACATTTGCTGGCTACTTTAGCTTACTATAGTTCGAAAATAGATCATATCCGTGTGAAAATATCACATTTTATTGAAAAGTCAAAAGATTACGTAGAAGCAATTACGTTAGCAACAAAGGGTGTGTTATCGCCTCACCTCATGCCTATTAAAGATCTGACGTTAACTTTAGAAAACGGACGGGAGAACTGCTAGGTTATATTCCTTTATTGGATGCCCATAAAGTAGAATTCTATTATAGCCTAATATCAGTCAGCGTAGAAAATTATAGAATTATGATCACGATTCCTTTTGATTCTTCCGATGCTTGGCAATCATACAAAATAGCACCGTTTCCTACTTTTATGACGAATAACTCAAATCCAGTAATATCCAATTTAACCGGGCATGTACTGATTTCTTCTGATAAGAAATCATTTACAGTCATTAAAGACTTAGATAAACTCACTCACTGTTCAGAAGCCATGAATAATAAAATTTGTACAGCTGACTCTTTTGAATTCTATCCTATATCAACGGATTCATGTGAGTTAGACATAGTGCTAAACGGCTCTCTCTCTCATACAAGCGAAGGTTGTCTGGGGAAACTTTATCCTTTTTTCGGTAATAAATTCAATTACAGGATGAATAATGGTTCCTGGATCCGTTATGATAAGGCCGGATTCGACGTCGTGTGTCCGGACACATCCACCGCCCATGCCCCTATCTTCGTAGCAGCCGATGGTTGTACGGGGACATCTACAAATTATACCGTCAGAGGGTCAACACGATAAATACGTGAGAAGGCGTATTTCGCGAACTACACGTGGGCTACAACAATCATCCCATCACTACCTCTCCCATACAACGCGCGAGTAGCTCATCGTCTGACGCAACTGGCTGAGATGACCCACGCGTCATCGACTTATGCAGGTGGAGAACATCTTCGCTACTACATTCTGCTAGCCGTGTTCAGCGTGACGGCCATATTGGTTATCGCCGTCAACATCTTTGCTTGGCGTAGGCTGAGGCGTAAACAGAAGGATCTCCAAGGGAACGTACTGGCCCGTCTGGATGACGTACCCGTTAAACTCAGTCTTTTGCGTTTAGGGCCGCCTGAACCTGGCCACACTTCAGTTCGTGCCTAGGGAATTGTCTGGAATTGTGTTGTGTGTGAAAAGCGTCCGTATGCTGGCAACAATGTAGGACAAGAAAGACTCACGCCTTTGCATTTGAACAGTTAAAGTATCTTCAGGGCACCTAATAAATCATTATAGCCCAATGTTATACATTAATATATTCCTAAAGGTATTTTTCGGGCACCTAATAAAATATCAGCCCTATATATTGAATTTCTGCAGAATTACATTGTTATACTATTATACAATTATATTTATCTATTATAAAGAGTGACAAAGTACTCTTTAACTACTTATCATGATCATGTTATAATCATTATTTAGTAACCATTATTCTTAATCAGGTTACCTGTTATCATATTAATCATGTATACATGTTTGATTTTACCATTTTATTATTTTTGGGTACATAATCATTATTATTACCAAACATGGATCTATATTTTCCATGCATTTATCTTTGTTTATGTATATGTCAACAAGGGTATGTAACAGAACCTTTTTGTGCATTTAATCACTTAGTATGTTACGAGCACGCTCCTATGAACAATGTTTATTTAAGTAATTTTTTTTTTTGTTATTCAAGGCTTGAATAGGTAGCAGACCGAGCCTAATGTAAAAGAATTACATTATATATATAAACCAGTGACCTGGGGTCATGGGCATTAGGAGGGTTCTACGTGACCAAAGCACACCTTAGATTACGCTATGCGTTGTCTGCAGTAGCCTGATCTAGCTCAAAGCTTTGTCAACATTTTTATGTTATGATAACTTTGCACAACAACTTCCATGGGAAGAGGTTGACCTGTTAACCTACGCCGGAAACTTGTAACTTCCGAGCCGGCAGACTACGTATGTGTTTTTATATGAATTGCTTAGATAGCTAATGTTCCGCTATCGACGCGATGCTTTGGAATGGCAGTTCCACGACAAGAGTCAAACATATCGGTCGTCCGACCGAGCTGCATCTCCTAGTATGGAGTTACAGAATAAAGTTGTTAACTTGTTCAACTAGCCTGTTTGAATCATCTCCTCTAGACAAGAAAGAACCTCTCTACTAAGATATCCAAGGGAGATGAGAGGAACCAAACATTACTTACGGACAACAGCCGTAAGGAAAAAACAAAAAGTCTATCGCCAAGCGATAAGACATACATACATACATACATACATACATACATACATACATAATTTATTTTATCCGGTATTTTCACATTCAGAACGTAATAGAGTATTTTAATTTCACTCTAATTCTATTTCTTTTCAGCTCCTTACTTTCTTCTTTTCTTTCTATCTTCTCCTTTGAAATTTATTACATAGACACTTTTTCTTTCCTGATATTATCATAAATGTTAAAATCTAATTTTAACATTGAATCACTCCCAGGTTTTTCCATGTTTATTCCTTTAATACGTCCAGTAGTCTCTATAAGTGTGAATTATTGATGATTCATGTCTGTGTGTTTTTGTCTGTCCGTCCGTCCGTCTGTCTGTCTCTCTGACTGAAATACGCATCATATTAGTCTCTCTCTCTCCTCTCTCTCTCTTTCGTCAGAGGATGAATCCCTTGTCTTCCTTCTAAATTGCCATTAATGTTGTAAAAGGGGAGCTCTCGTAGTTACATCTTAGGTTAATGGCCGAAGAAACTTTTGTAAAACATTTTCCTCCAGTCTCTTTTTCTTCTGTCTTGTAAACGTCCGTGATTCAAGGAACGTTTGAGGGAAACCTTGATGATTAAAGAAAAAACTCTGAGTGGTGATATTAATGGGGAACGTTGTTGAAAACCAATCTCCAACGGGTCCAGAGTTTCCGAAGAAGAGTATTGAGTTTGGAAACATTTATTTTCCTTTGTATTTAGTCTCTGGTGAGAAGCCTTCAATAGGAGTCTGTGAATATTGAAAATATAAAAGAAAGGTTATAAAGAGAATTTTCGTGCGCTTATATTTCTTCAACACTTGACTATTCCAGAAGATTACTAGAAACAGTCCTCTGTGATAAAAGTTTTAGTTTTCTGTAAAAGTAAACTATCAAGATGGCTTTGTCTGTCCGCCCTCAGATCATAAAAACTACTGAGGCTAGAGGGCTGCAAATATTTTTGTTGATCCTCCACCCTCCAAACATCAAACATACCAAATTGCAGCCCACCATCGCTATGAGTGTAAACAACACAAGGCCACCACCGGGCTGTGGCATAGTTTCACAGGCCGTGGCTAAGAGTTTCATGTGCCGTGGCTGAAAGTTTAATACAGCTTTATACGCTGTACAGAAAACTCGATTGCTCCGAAGAAACTTAAGTGCATCTTTTAGTAATTTGTTCCGAAATATTCCGAGAAATATATTTTTTTCTCTTTTTCAGAATACGTGGCAAATGCTGCATTGTAACAGTAATTGAACTTAGCTCCCATTTGTTTTTCTGAATAAGAAAAAACCATTGCTATGCGATCAGGTAAGTATGTTTTCCAAACTCAAACACCAACTGCATGGCCACAATTACCTATGACAAATTTCAGTCCGGTCTAGCAGGTTTGTTACGTTTCTCTGCTAATCCTCTTTCCACAGAAGCCCTTGAGATCAAATGTTAGCCTGGGATTTATGAAAGGATTTTGTGATTAGCGTTTACGGATCATAGTCACCCAATCCACGTATTTTGCCTGCCTCAATGAACTGCTAATCGCAGCAATTCGAATCCTACGGGGACAGGAAAGTGTGTCATTCATTTCCGTTTCTAATTCCAAGGCCTCAGCTGAAAGCGTATTCAAAAACAGTTCAGAAGACACTGAAATCTCACAGATATATACTACGTCCAAAGACTTGGCATAGAAATGTATCTTTCAGATATAAAATTCCAGTGAAAGGGTAATGAATTTCACACACACACACACACACACACACACACACACACACACACAATATATATATATATATATATATATATATATATATATATATACATATATTATATATATATATATATATATATATATATATATTATGTATATATATATATATATATATATATATATATATATATATATATTATATATATATATATATATATATATATATATATATATATGTAATACACACACACACACACACTATATATATATATATATTTATATGTAATACACACACACACACACACACACATATATATATATATATATATATATATATATATATATATATATATATGTATATATACACACACACACACACACACACATATATATATATATATATATATATATATATATATATATATATATATATATTCGAAATTATGGCCTGAACCTGCTTTTAAATCATTCCATTCTAAGTCGAGTAACATCCAAAATTATCTGGCTGATGAAAAATCATTGACTTCCGGGCAGATTTTAATTTCCAGCCAGGACGATAGAAAAGTTAACGAAGACATGACTTTTATATATATATATATATATATATATATATATATATATATATATATATATAATATATATATCTATCTGCAACTGATCTATCCCTTGGAAAACGGAGTCTTGATAGAAAGAGTAAACCAGCAACTTGTACATAAAAACATCCTTTATTTTCTTATGACTACCGGTTTCGGAGTAACTGTCTCCATCATCAGTCTATACAAAACACAGAAAGAAAAAAAAAAATTAAAAATCACTAAATCACGATCGATCATTAGAATGAAGAAATGTTTCACAAATGTTACATTGTATATATAATAAAAAAAAAAGTAATGTACAAGCATAAAAAAGGGAAAGTAAGCAGTATTAAAAAATAAATAAATAAATAAATATATAAATAAATACCTGCATCATGAAGGCATACAAACATACACACTAAAAATTTAAAAACACAGCATCTCCGTGGACCTCTCGTTGTTACTGAGGGAAGGGTTTCAACTTTAAAGTGTAGAGACTTTCTACTATTGCCAGCTCCATGGGGGCCACTCGACTAGAGAGAATGGAAAATGAATCTAACCTAAGAGGGTTGATCACTATTTTCTGCGTGATCCCGTATGGCACTGAATGGTGGTTTTGCTAAAAGCCTGTTTGTCCTAACTGATCTTCCCAAGTGTTCAAACCATCGTACACGTGCTTGGCGCTTTGTTTTCCCCACGTAAATTGCATTACAGCAATTGCACTCGTATTTATATACAACATGAGACTGTAGTCTGGGGGTACGATGTCTTTGTACTTGACAAACCACCAATAGTATACTTAGGCTTGAACACTACCCTCTAACATTAACTTGAGGATAAAATTCTCTTAAAGTTTTAGTAGTCTATTTTTAACAGAAAAACTCTTATTACCATAGAAAAACATGGTAAAATACAGTACTGCTTTATTGGCTTTTAAAATGGAAACTTTCGGGAACAATAACTTTACTAGCTGTTTACCAACATATGTATCTATGAAAGCATTATTAAAACAGTTTTTTTTGAAGCATTTCTTTTATAAACTGAAATTCTGAATGAAGATTAAAATAATTTGAACAAATGTTAAAGGCACGGTCACAAGTGTACAAACTAAATTGCGTTTATAAACTATTGGGATGAATGAAGAGAATTTAGTTGTGAGTCCTGTAAATGTTGTTTCCTGTAAACTGATGTTGAAAAGTGTTATCGCTGTGTTTACTTATGAGCACGTCAAGGAAAGCTAAAGTATTATTGTTCTCTACTTCTGAAGTAAATTCAATATTTTGGTGTTTTGAGTTAAAATAATCAAGAAACAAGGGTACATGTTCTTCAGATCTAAAAATTAAAAAAAAAATGTATCATCTACATAACGTCGGTAGAACAGTGGTTTAAAAGAACTGGGACAATTATCTAACCAAACAACTTCGTGATGAGATATATATATATATATATATACAAGGACACTGAAAAAGTTCTTTAAATTATAAAAATCTTTATCTTTGGCTTATATTATGGATTTTGATTATTTTCTCATAATTACTCCTCATAGTACAAAAAAAATTATTTTGCCCAGAATTCTCATTCCGCTTAACAGTGATCCTCGTAGAATTCCACCCTTCTAAATTATTATCATTATTTCATACCCACAACTATCCTTTCTTTTAGGGTGAATGAGAATCTCGCTCATTTGATGTCAGCATACAATGGAAAGTATCGAACACCAGATAGAAATGCATTTCAAACTTCTCCAGTCCAGTTTCCGAGGAAGAGGCGAGAAGGGATGAGTCTGGCCGGCGGCGATAATGGAATCCTTAATCTTTTTCTGCTTCCGCGGATTTACCTGACCTTGCCCCCCCCCCCCCCCCTCCCTCTCTTGGTTTTGGGGGAGCCATGAAGTGGGTTGTTGTAAGTTTTCGAAAGTTTATGCGTGCGTTTGTGCGCAGCCCACACGTTTTACTTAGATACATACAAATATAGATATATACATACACACATACATATATACAAGAGTCCGTATATATATGTGTGTGTGTGCACGCGCGCTCCCATTACTTAGCAAGCCAAGAAAACGCTTCTATCTCTACCTCCCTGAAATAACAATGAACTCAGGGAACTTGAACCGAAGAAACCGATACGTATTCACGAACAAAATAACCTCTCTCTCTCCTCTCATCTCTCTCTCTCTCTCTCTCTCTCTCTCTCTCTCACAACACACGGACACACACGCACACATTGTATATATATATATATATATATATATATATATATATATATATATATATAAAAATATAAATATATCTATATATATATGTATGTATGTATGTGTATATATATATATATATATATATATATACATATATATATATATACATATATATATATATGTGTATATATATATGTATATATATATATATATATATATATATATATATATATATATATATATATATATATATATATTCTATGCGTGTGCACTTATTGGTAGCTAGCTAAGAAAGAAAGAAGATTCAGGAAATGTAGGAGAAAGTATGGCAGACGTGTACCAGTCATTTCAAAATACCAAAATAGAAATCGCCTGAAATAGCAAGAATGTATTTGACATAACTCTTCATGAACCAAATACAGCCTCCAACAGGTGACCACTTGGAGGTCAGCTGAAACTTTCGTTGTTTGGCGAGATGACCTTCTGCCCTGCTTCAGGCAGTGCCCCGAGTCGGTCAAGCGAGGGTAAGGTCATCCACTGCAGAGGTTTTCGTGATTACGTCTAATCTAGGTTTTCTAATTATTACTTATCCTACCTATTTTTGGGTGGCTACCTCTGGGTATTGTTCTGAAAAATAAAAGTTTTTATTAATTTTTGCAATATGCGGTCTTTTAGCTATTAAATATCGCTTGATCTTCAGCACTGCTTAGATTATTCATTTTAAGTCATGAATTTGAATTGTTTTCATTCTAACCTACCAGTAAATGTATAACAAGATTCCCATTACAGCAATAATGCCAAAGGGTACAGTTTTATACTCTTCAGTTTTAATCTCTGAATAACTTGGTTATTTCTTATCTTCAACAAATCTCTGCAATTATCTGGCGCCACTATCTTCCCCGTCTTTTTAATTAGTGAAAACAATTTGGCTTCAGTTTCAAAACTAAAACACGAGACGTGAAATGACCCTCGCCCAGTTTCTTACCCAACGACCGGACTTACTATCAAATCAGCGGTTCCTTCCTTTTCCAGGAAATATCAAACAATTCTTTTGGAGAACTAGTTAGTGGGGCCCGGTACCCGAGCGGTGAGGCCGGGTGCCACGGCCCCAGACGATGACTAAAGTAACATTTATCTAACACAGTTTTTTTTTTCTTCCTTTTTTTCCGAGCTGACGCTCAAACTTTACATTTCTTTTCTTCTTCTTATTTCCTATGTTGTTGTATACCTGCCCCACTAGTCAGAACTTAAGAATTCACAATTCGGTGTTTACCGTAAACTACCAACCGAGCGGTAGATTTCCCGGATGTCATTTTCACCCGTATCTTACCATATTCAGCAACGATTTGAAAATGACTCTTGGTCTTGTTAGTTAGGTAGTCACTGAGTCGGGAAAGACCCTCTTTCCTTCACCCCTCTTCAACCCCTAATGCTAATAAATTGGTCCGTCAGCTGTTAAACACTTACGTGGGATTGCGCACCGGTGAAAAGTGCTGACAGACAACAGACAGACAGACCAAACTACTGTTTTTTGTAGTAAGATAGAGAGTTCCCTTAGCCGTGACGTCGCTCCATAAGAAATTAAAAGGCCAACATTTGAATCGCCATGAAGTCGATAATGTTGAGAAGATAGCATTTAGACCTATATAATTTGATTCAGGAAAATAAGTATTTTTATAGTGTTAAATGAAATATGCAAGTATTTATATAACGTTATATAATATATGCAAGTATTTATATAATGTTATAGTTTCTCGCTGGACGAGCGTTTTTCGCGCTCGGTCTGCCAATCCGGTGGTCCGAAGTTCGAATCCCGGCTAGGCCAACGCGGAATCAGAGGAATTTATTTCTGGTGGTAGAAATTCATTTCTCGGTATAGGTGGTTCGGATCCCACAATAAGCTGTAGGTCCCGTTGCTAGGTGACCGATTGGTTCCTAGCCACGTAAAAATATCTAATCCTTCGGGCCAGCCCTAGGAGAACTGTTAATCAGCTCAGTGGTCTGGTAAAACTAAGATATACTTAACCTTTTTATATAATAATGTTATATGAAATGTGCAAGTATTTATATAATGTTATATGAAATATGCAATTATTTATATAATGCTATATAAAATATGCAAGTATTTATATAATGTTATATGAAATATGCAAGTATTTACATAATGTAATATAAAATATGCAAATATTTATATAATGTTATCTAAAGTATGCAAGAATTTATATAACGTTATATGAAATATGCTGCTTTAGTTGTCATTTAATTTTTTTTGATAGTTAACGATAGTTTATTGCATACTATTGTATAAATTTGTATTTTGTCCTCAACAAAAATATATGGGTCTCAGTGCTAACTTTCCTCTATTAACGATTTTCTGACCGTTCCAAATTCGGCCCCATTCATTTCATTCTTACGGAGCGAAAAACACACAAGAGATGTCTCACTAAGTTTGTCTTCAACAGGCGCACCCGCCCCCCACCCCCCGCCCCCCAGCCCCCCCCCCACCCCCCCGGAAAAGGAGACAGACACACACAAACCCACACGGGAAACCACCAGGCCATTACCCAAAGCTTGTACCAACAGGCCAAACCTAAACACAATAACCCTGATTCTTGTGCATTTCCCTTATCATTACGGTAACGTAACGTCGTAATGGCGGACTGTGGAATCTCATCCCGACGAAGTGAAGAGACTTCGGGCAATATCCGAGCCGTGAAAACCTCCTCGTCCTCTCCGGAATGAGATGGAGTCGGGGAAAGTTCTTTTATGTTTCACTTAAGGCAACGCTCAAAACGTTGGTGGTTACGACGATGCCGGAATGACTGTGGAAGTAGGGCGGAATGCTTTTGAGAAATGGTATGTTATAGATAAGATATGGACACACAAACACATGTGTGATATATATATTTGTACTAATTATATAATATATATATATATATATATATAATATATATATATATATATATATATATATATATATATATATATATATATATATATATTTGCTTGTGCAAGAGACAAGAAAGTTCATATATATATTTTTCAAACTTCTTTGTTCAATTTAACTGTCACGGGAAAAAGTACGAGGGGAAGACAGACAGACAGACAGGAATAGCTTTTATTCTGGTGTCTTCTTCAGCACCAAAGTCCTTTACTTTGTTTTCATTGTTTTTTTACTTTGTATTTTTATTTGTTGAAATTCTTGTTTGATTTCTGTTTCTCAAAAAGACAAGATTGTGTATGAGAGAGAGAGAGAGAGAGAGAGAGAGAGAGAGAGAGAGAGAGAGAGAGAATGGTTAATGTTATGCCGAGTATGCATGTGTGAACATAATAATTAACTTTTAAATTAAGGGTCATAGAGTAAAAGTGACACCTGGTTATGGTAGCAATTTTTACAAGGGTTCCAAATGTGGGTCTGTTTTTGTTATATGATCAAAATTAAGGAGGTTAGGCCAAATTCTGAACCAGCCCAAGCAATTAATTGCAGAAAAAATATGGTGTATATTTTTTTATTATGGATTTTGGAGCTAGATGCAGCAGAAACATAATTGGTACCAAGGTAAAGTGTTATTACCAGTTTTAGTTGCAACTGCGAGAAGGAAGTTTGGTTCTTAGTAAAAGAATATCTTGACTGATGGAATATGTTTAGTCTGTGTCAAATAATATTCCGTACAGGTTTAAAAGTCACTTAACCAGCAGAAAAAAACGTTGGAAAATCTCCAAACTGAATTTTCCCTCGGGAGATAAAAACGTCTCCTTGCCTGTCTTTTTCCTCATAAGGGGAAACCTTTCCCTTTCCATTCCTTGTGAGTGTAAAACTTTCCTTATCCAGAAGGGCGGGAAGGCTAAACATGAAATGTCAAATGTCTTCAGTTGTCGCTTTAGTAGTATTTTCTTTTTGTTTATTATTATTTTATCGTTTCCATTTCGCTTCTGTTTACATTAACCTTGTTTTTTTCCATTGTGTCCTTTCTATTAAGCTTTTTTTATTAATCTTTTAACAACAGTGCTAAATCAGTTCAGAGATTCCTTTTGAAATTTATTTATTTATTTATTTATTTATTTATTTATTTCGTTACATTTTCTTGAGGTCACTGACTAACAGCTCCTCCGGCTTTTCTTCATATTCCTCGTCTTTTTCTCCTTTTTTGGTTAAGAACGACGGCAATCTCATCATCAGAAAAAGAATAAGAACTAGGATGACCTTATCATCACAAGAGAAACGTTTATTGCATCTGTTATCGCAAAACAACATGCACATAATCATTCTTGGGAAACAACGGTAAGATACCAAGCAAAACATTCCCTAAGATAAAAGACAGAAGAAGCGCTTACAACTCACGCAAGAAATAAATGGCGAACCGGATTCCCCAATAACACTCTCCTCTCCAGCATAAGAACGTCAAGTGAATCGCTCTCGTTATCGGAGTAGCCATAACAGGGGAAATAAATCCCCACCGGCGGAAGTAAAGACATATATATGTTCATATCCCAAACAAGAAAACTTGCCTAAACCCCATCTCGGAAAAGATGGAGCGGCAGAACTCCTTTTTGATCATGACGAAATAATTTACGTCTTGACCCGAATGATAGCGTCGGGTGAGTTGGTGTAAAGAAAACGGGGGTTGATAGTGGCGTGCGGTGGGTTTGGGGTTTGAAGAGGTTAGTTGAAAATGGTTAGGTTTGGGGGAGGGGGACAGGGAGCAAGAGTAAGTTGAAACGATACGTAGGGTAAAACATATCTGGAAAAGGAGTCTTATATGCATATGGCAGAACACGGAAATGGTTCATTCTGTATATAAAGTTCCACATTGGGCCGAGTGCATTTCGCGCTCGGCTACCAATCTGGTGGTCCGAAGTTCGATTCTCGGATCGGCCAACGCGGAACCAGAAGAATTTACTTTTTTCTGGTGATAGAAATTCATTTCTGCGACACAGTGTGGTTGCGGATCCCACAATAAGCTGTAGATCCCGTTGCTAGGTAACCAATTGCTTCCTAGTCACGTAAAATATCAAATCCTTCGGCCCAGCCCTAGGAGAGCTGTTAATTAGCTCAGTGGTCATGGTAAAACTAAGATATACTTAACTTCTGCATAGCTATAAGTAAACGAACATCACTCGCGTGTTGTGAGTGCACCCTTCAAGTCTTTCAGCGCCAACTATGTGAGTACAAAGAACTAAAGCACAATATTATCCAGAGAAATGAACATCAAGAGGAATGACAATAGAAGCATTATTATATTAACCTTCTTCTTCGAAAAGAAGAGGAGAGGACAAATCTTAATGAGAACAATAATAACAGTACTGAAGAGATTATTATATAATATATTTCTACAAAGAAACCATACAGCTTCATTAAAACAGATAGAAATTAAATTAAGTCCTTTAATGTATAATTGGCAGATTTTGGAATTATGAAATTTTCCTGCCTTACTTTTTCTCCTCTTTCGAATGTAGGGAAGTATATTGTTTTTTATTTAACGAGGACATTGACATGGGATTTCGATGATCCATTTTAAATTGAATGTGAACTCAATTTCCCATTACTTATCCCAAGGATCAATTTTATAAATTGACTCGCCACTCAAGATACTGCTTCATCGTTTACAATGAAACTATGCAACTAAAATACAATATTTCATTTCATTGATTGAAGATGTCCATATGTTGCTTTAAAAGTCTATATATAGTACATCTAGAAAAAAAAAAAGTAAAAAATGTGCCGAAGTTTCTTTTGCGCCATTGAGCTTCCTGTCCGTTGGTGGCCTCTTAGCCCCGACCCATGCAACTCAGCCACTGTCATACAGGACTGCCAGAAGTACGATTATGCCCAAGTTTAACGTTAAATAAAATACAAAGTACTGAGGCTAGAGGGTTGCAATTTGATATTTGTGATGATTGGAGGGTGGATGATCAACACACCAATTAGCAGCCCTCGAGCCTCAGTCTTGAAGATCTGAGGACGGACGGACAGACAAAGCCGTCACAATAGTTTTCTTTTACGGAAAACTAAAACGGGATTTTCTAAATACCTCGGCAAAGGAAACGGACGAAAGGCTGACGACACGAACACCTCTTTTCAAAAGTCCAAAAATATGTTCCACTTCGTTCGGAGGCTTCCGTCGACTCTCCTCTAGAAAAGTAAGCAATCCTGTCCCAGAACTGCTCGGCTTTTTCGCTGAGAGTAAAATCCCATAGTTCGTCTCCCCCTTTTCTGTCGCTGATATTGCTGGGTCCCGAATTGTTCCGGAACCATCACTGGAAGGTTTGGAAAACGGCTGGAAGCCCATGGAAAGAGACATCAAAGGTTTCACGGCCGAGGAAAAAAGATGTGGATAATAGTAGAGCATAAAGGGACAAATAAACGTGAGAAGGGACGATTGAAAAGGCATTAAAAGAGTCGTTGGAAAGGAAGAAATTGAAGTCAGGGAGCCCATTACAATAACAGTAGAAGGGGGACGGATAGATGGATTGCACCAGTCCGTATTTGATGTTTATGGCCTCCAGTCGATGCATACAGTCATGGCCAGGATATCATAGATTGGTATTGTAAAGGCAATAAAAGGTTATATGTGTAGATATTATAAAGAACATAAAAGTTTATCTATTGTACTAGGTATTCATTAAATTCTAAATATTGCCTTTTCTTTGCAGTGGAAGTCCAGAGGTTCAATGCGAATGCAGATTAATGCTCTTTATGATAAGGAAGATCACAACAGTCTCCTTTCACAGTTTCCCTGTTGGATGTTATTTGGTAATGTTGGGTCTCTAAGTCTTGTCTTGCTACGTGCTGCTTTTGTAAATGGGATGAAACCTCTAGTAATTATACTTACATGCATACAAACACACACACACACACACACACACACATACATATATATATATATATATATATATATATATATATATATATATATATATATATACTATATATATATATATATATATATATATATATATATATATATATATATATATATATATATATATATATATAGATTTCTGACTCACTGTGTGTGGGAATTGCTAACGCTCTAGACTCACTTGAAACACCATGTATATATATATATATATATATATATATATATATATATATATATATATATATATATATATATCGAGCTACAGATGTCCTTTAATACCCTAATTCGCTCTACCTTGGAATTAATATATTTTCATATATGTTTAACCGAAGGGGAATTTTTTTCTCGATAACAGAATTGCCGGCCGACGGGCACGAACCATCGACACCTTCTATTCCAGGACTGGCAGTGAAGCCAGGTAGAGGCGAATTAGATATAAAGGACATTTGTAGCTCGATATATGTATATGAATCACGGTAATATGATATGACTTATTATATCTATATATATATATATATATTATATATATATATATATATATATATATATATATATATATATATATATATATATATACAGAGAAAGAGAGAGAGAGAGAGAGAGAAAGAGAGAATTTGTGTCAATATTCCATAGTGGCACGCAACCGAAATTTTTTTATTTATATGCAAAATAAAGATTATAAGTAAGTGCGTATTTCGGCCGTTTTCTGAATTTGAAGATCAACTTATTAGGAACCTCCGTACAATTTTGATTTATGATTTCTTATCCTGCTGGGTCTCCATTTCACATTCTGCAGGACTGGTCATGTTTCTGACATAGTTTCTCTCGTATTCAAATATATATTTATTTAGGAGAGAGAGAGAGAGACGCTGAAAATGGATTCCTTTACCCATTATGGTCCTCTTTTAGTTCCCTGAAGCGACAATCCTTCACGGTCACTGCAATCGTTTCTTTCTCTTTGTGTCTTTCTCCTTCCTTCCGTGTTCTCTCTTTTCATTGAAAGACCTGGATGATGAAGATGGCGAAGGAGCCCATAGTGTCCTTACGAAGGGTATCTTTATGGATACAATTCTGTGTATGTTCCTTACACTTTCGTGTTTCATTTCTTTTACTGCCTATTTTTTCGTGTTTCGTTTATCTTTTATTGCCTATTTTATCCTACCTTCTTCCATCCCCCTTCATTCTACGTTTTCGTTCATTCTTTCGTCTTATCAGTCTCCTCCGTTCTCGATTTACCAGCAGCCAATATTTCTTCTTCTTTCCTTCGTCGGCGGAAGGCGAGATTTCGCGCGCGAGGACTGACACTGACAGCTCGATTCCGTTCGCGCCAGAAAAAGACAATAATTGGATCGCGCAGATTTCAGGCGAGTTTTATCGTCATCGTCTTTATATCAGGAACGATATTCTTCTTCTTTCTCGAATTTGCATAATAATCCCGTGGATTCACTTGTCGACGAATCGCAGAGGCACCGATGAGACAGCTGATGAATTCTCTCTCTCTCTCTCTCTCTCTCTCTCTCTCTCTCTCTCTCTCTCTCTCTCTCCTGTGCCTTATAAATATCTATCAGTTCCTTACCCTAAGGTAAGGAATAAATATGCACAATATTAGACGAAATAAAGCAGAGAGGAATGTGAGACAGTGCCAACAAGTAATTGGCAGACAGGATTAGACAAGGCGAATATTAGGGATTTTTGGAACGGAAAGACAGAGAGGACATTTGGAGAATAAATATAGCGGTGATGATAATATTGATTACAAAGCAGGAATACAAAAGTAAACAGGAAAATTTATTGTATAAACATTCATTTTAAACAAACGATGAATTGGCCTCAAATACTCAGAACTCTAAGTTGAACTAAAAAACGCACCAGTGACCTTGCAGCCTGACACTGCAATGCTTTTCATGAGATTAAAACACAGTTGTCACTCTGGCGGGAACTCCAGCCTTTTAATGAAAGCAGGATTTGCCCCTGATAGAGTTTGCAGGTGAGGATGAATGCAGGTGTGACAGATTCAATTTGAACGTCTGAAGGAAATCCTTCAGAAAATAAGACTTAGGAATTTGTCTTAGCCCTGAATTTAATTCTCAGAATTCTTTACGTTCAGAAAACTTCATTCTCTCTCTCTCTCTCTCACTCTCTCTCTCTCTCTCTCTTTCAGCTCAAATTCGCAGATTTTATAATATTTCAAATCTACAATACTTACCTGTCTGCCTCTCTCTCTCTAAGTACTCAGAATTTTGAAGGCTCTCTCTCTCTCTCTCTCTTGCTTGGTGAGACGTACCCGCGTGAAGTCAGATTAATCAACAGATATCACAAGTTTAACATACAACTAGAATTTGAGAAATATCTAGAAGTGTTCGTGAACTATCGGTGATAAGATTAGTGTGAAAATAGTAGGATAAAGCGTCTTCTAAGTTAGTTTTATCAAGTGTAATACTATAAATCAGAACAAGATGGCAGTAAGTTCCAACTGCGGGAAGAGGTGGCGTAATTTGGCGTGTTTAGCAGATTCGCAATACGATGAGGTAGCAGGAAGGGAACTGGCATTTCTCATCTATGAAATCAGCAACAGTCCTAACCAAAAAGATACAAAAGCATTCATAGATATATTAGAAGGATATAATCCTTCAAACTGGAACAAATCTAATGAAAACATCTTGAAAATAATTGAAGAAGTTCCAAATAAAATCCAAGTGGTCAAGAGACTCATAAAGAAAATATACATAAACCAACATATTCCGACAAAGAAAATGAATAAGGTGAATCTTGTGAATATCCTAATTGATGCATTAGGAAAAAGAATGCCAAAACGCATGCAAACTGTGTAAGGTTTGGTATAGCATAGTCAATCCACAAAACCTAATCAGAAAATGTGCTGCATGCAACATTCCGACCCATCCACAGTGTGCTGAGGTAATACAAGATTTGAGAAAAGATACAAGAATTTTTTGTTCAAACATGTCTATCATGGATAGACACTGTTATTAAATCAAGATTGAATGTACAAATAGTTGAGGATGAAGAAGAAGAGGAAGAGGAAGAAGAAGAAGAAAAAGAACGAAGAGGAAAACGGAAGAGAAGTAAACAAAAATGAAATGACAGAAAAAAATAAGGAAAACAAAGAACAAGATAAAAGTATGGATGCAGAGATACTCATTGATACTACATATGAGGCAATAAAGCAGCATACCTACGAAGAAATAAATTACGATATGACAACAGAAAAGCAAATCCCGAAGAGGCTCTACCCAGATCTATACAATGACAAAGAGGAAAAAATAGACAAGAAAGACAAAATCTGCAACCTTTTGAAAAGAGGGAATTGCAGATTTGGAGAAAGATGTTACTACAAACATCCTAAGATATGTCAAAACTATGAAATATATGGTAAATGTGCATACTTAGATGGATATGGGGATGATTGCAGAGATCTGCATCCAAAAATATGTAAAAACCTAAAAGAAGGAAAAGGATGTAAGTTCGACAAAAAATGCAAATATATGCACCTGTAGCCATGAATCATAATCAAATAAATAACCAACCAAGTAATAAAATCCAAAATAAGAAAGAAACAAATAAAGAGAGAAATCAAGAATATCAGGTAAAAGAGAAAAGCAAACCACCAATGAGATATGCAGAGGTGTCAGCAAAAAAATTTCAAAGCATCAGCTCCGAAATTCTACTCAAGAGATAATAACTGTATTTATTATGCAAGAGGATATTGCAGAAACGGAGAAAATTGTAGATTCAGACACAAAATGAATAATTATGATGAAGGAAGATCAAATATTATGGAAAAGTTGGATTTTTTAATGTCAGAATTTCGTGGAAATGAAAAAAAGAACAACATACCAGAACAGGAAAGAGACATGGGAAAATCCTTATTACTACCAGTATTAAATGAAGGAGAAAACACGCAAACCATCATAGTGATGAATGCGCAGGGTTTAGTTTACGAGTAACTCAAAAGAAAAATAGAGTACTTAGAAGAACTAACCCAAAATGAAAAGAAAATAGATATAATGAATATAAGTGAAACCTGGTATTCCCAAGAGACTGGAATGATGATCAAATAAAAGGGTTTCCAAACTTATAGATCAGATAGAAAAAATAGGAATCAAGGGGAACCGCAATATATGGGAAAGACAAAAAAACAAGGAAAAATATATGAGAAATATAGTAACTCAGAATGTGAACTAATAGCGGCTAGAATTTGAATCTGAAAAATTGATGAACATAGTAATATATAGACCTCCTAATACTAAAGAGTTTGACTTAATAATTGAAAAATTGGATGATATATGTAGAAATCACAACGGACTGGACTATTCTCCTATCTGGTGACTTCAACTTTCCTTTCGTAGAATGGAAAGAACGAATAGGAGATTGTGGTTGTACTATACATATAAAAAAGAGAGTAATAGTAGTGCAGAAGATAAGAGGCAATTTGAAAAGCTATTAGATATGCTACTAGAATACAACATTCAACAAATAAATCACCTGCCAACAAGAAAGGAAAAATACTTTAGACCTAGTATTTGTGAACGAGATGAATTATGTTAAAGAAATAATAGTTTATAATGCGAGTATTTCAGACCATAATGTCATAGAATTAAACAGTTCATTCCAAAGCAAGTGAAAATAGAGATAAGCAAGAAAATGAAAAAGTGGGAAGGATATGGAAAATACAACTTCTACAGTAAAAATATAAAATGGTCAGAAATTAATGAAGAATTAAACAAAGATTGGGATAACATTTTCGTAAGTGATGACATAAGGGTAAATACGGAGATATTATATAAAATATTGGAGAAAATAGTGGAAAAATATATACCGAAGAAGAAAAGTAAACATCATTCATGCATACCAAGAGACAGAAGGATCTTGTTCCAGAAAATCAGAAAGTGGAAAAAAGGTCTTGCAAAAGAAAAAAATGCATGGAAAGTTATAGAACTAAAAAGTAAGATAGAAAATGCAGAACAAAAAAAAAATTATACAATCAAAAGAAAATGAAAATAAAAACGGGACTTGGAAGAAAAAACCCTATTAAATATCAAGCAAAACCCCAAAACTATTATACTCATATGCGAAGAAGATGAATAAAAGAAGAATAGAAATAGGCCCTCTGAGAATTGAAGGGAGATTAACGAATGAAAAAAAGGAAATTTGCAACATACTGGCAGAACGATATAAGAGAGAATTCACCCCTAGAATAGATAATGAAGATAATGATATAGAAGTAAGGGATGAAAAATAGTGAATATTTAGCTGACATAGATATTAATGAAGCTGATATTGTGCAGGCTATTAATGAAATTAAAATGGAGCTGCTGCAGGGCCTGATGGAATTCCTGCTATTTTGTTAAAGAAAGTAGTTCATTCTATCGCAAAGCCACTTGCAATATTATTAAGACAAAGTGTGAATACAGGCAAGATTTATGATGAGCACAAATTAGCATATATTACCCTACTTTCAAAAGTGGAGATCAAGACTAGAGGCAAGTAATTATAGGCCTGTGAGTCTAACATCACATATTATGAAAGTGTATGAAGGGGGGTGGGTAATGAAGAAAAATATTATGAAACATTTAATAAAAATAATTTGTTTAATAAAGGACAACATGGTTTCGTACCCGGAAAAAGTACACAAACCCAACTGTTAGTCCACCGTGAGAACATATTCAAAATATGAAAAGCGGAAA
>NC_061105.1:41182705-41194856 GCF_015104395.2 Macrobrachium nipponense | reverse complement strand
CAAATTAACACGATCGTCTGCTGGAACCTGTTTGGTCAATGCTTCTTTCATGATGCTTCCGTAGTTGTTCGAATTCAGATGTCATTCTCAGGTCACCCTTAGGGACTTCTCTCGGATTCGCCCTTCATGAGGTAGTGTCCAGGTTTAACCAGATTTTCATAAGGTGCAAGTAGTGCATAATTATACACACACATTTACAATATCAGTAAAAACTTCCTGATTCATTTGAAAATCAATTTAAGATCTCTGAAATTGCTTTAATGCCTTTGATTTGATATTGCAATTTCATGGATATGAACAGCAGTATTTGCAGTTACTGGGCACTGCAATAATTACTTAATGCTTATCTTGAGGGAACTGAGGTACTGAATTGCTATTACAATTTATATATATATATATATATATATATATATATATATATATATATATATATGTGTGTGTGTGTGTGTGTGTGTGTATGTGTGTGTGTGTATTCATATATATAGTATATATATAGTATATATATATATATATATATATATATATATATATACTATATATATATATATATATATATACATATATCATATATATATATATATATAGATATATATATATATAAACACCGTATCGTGCTTCTAAGAAATCAACAGAAGGATCCACAGTAATACCCTTGTTCATCCAAAACATGATAGTTTGTGGATATTTACAAAGAGTTAAATATATCCACGAATATATTTCATCTGGATAAACAAGGATATTACTGTTGATCTTTTCTATTGATATATACATATATATATGTATATATATATATATATATATATATATATATATATATATATATATATATATATATATATATAAGAGAGAGATAGAGAAAGAAAGAGAAATGCTGTCAGTCGTGAGTATATATTGTAGAGCGGGCAAATCGAATAAATCCTTTATATTGCAACTAGTCAGGGCTGCTTCTAAAACTCTTATATTTGTTTTTTTTCCAGAGTTTTGTACTGGAACCCTTCCAGGAATATATTTGCACGGTGGGGGAAAGTCTCTCTCTCACCTTTTTTCCCTTTCAAAACATTTGGAACAGAAGTTTTCTAAAACAAAAGATCCTGGATTTGTGTTTAGCTTATTTGTTAATGGCTCTTTTTGCATACAAATATAGTTGGATATTTGATTAATATAGTATGGTTCTGTTTAACTTGTTGGTTTAGCTTTAAATACTAGATAAAAAAAAAAAAGCTTATTTCTGTTTATCCTTCAGACTTAACTTGCACTGAAAAAATAAAGTATTTTTTTTTATTTTTAACCGAAATTTGCATTTCACTACTGGTCAGTGCTGCCTTCAGGATTAAGAACTCAGGATTTAGGATTTATTTTCCATGGAGATCTGTGACAGTCTCCATATCATAAGGGCGTCGTTAGATTAAATGGAAGTCGCAGAATGTAATGCCTCTTCTGTAAACGCCTGCGAAGCTGAGTTTGAAAGGTTTAGATTGAACCAAATAATTCAGAAGAAGCCTTAGAAATTAAATTTAATAGGGGTAGACCATATTAAATGTTTTATAAGGATTTACATAAATGCCAACATGATTATGTAAAGATACTAATATTTATACATACAAGACAAAGCTAATCCAGTCACTCTGCTCTCTAAAAATCCTTCTGTTGTGTTTGAGCTATTTGATATCATTGTCTGAATGGCTTTATATATAGACTACAAATTCCATAACCATTATTATTAATTGAGAGTATTCCATTCAAATGTCGGAGATGATTGCAGCATCCATCGGTGAGGTTAATCTGGTCTTAATGTCATTTGCATCTCGCTATTGTACCTGGGCTAACACAAACACCAAAGATCATTAGCTTTTGGGGGGAGGGGATTTGTTTCTGTAAAAGAAAAAACTTCCAGGATGTTTTTTTGTTTTTTGTTTTGTTTTGTTTTTTTAGCAGATTTATTCTTTTAATTGTCGAACGGTCAGTAAGGTTAGACGTGAATTTTGAAGATTTGTTTTTTTATTTTCTTGAGATTTTATATTAATTATTTTGAGATTTAAGTCGTGTATTTAAAATAAAAATCCCAAAGGTATAAATATATATAAATACACATTTAGTCTTGTTTTAAGAAACTCGATATATTATTTAATAAATAGACGAATAAATAAATGAGTAAAATAAGGTTGCGTTTGTTATTGTATACACGTCAAATCATTTGGATATATATATGTATGTATACACACACACACACACACACACACACACACACACACATATATATATATATATATATATATATATATATATATATATATACATAGAGAGAGAGAGAGAGAGAGAGAGAGAGAGAGAGTAGAGAGGGGGCATACGAAGACCTCAATTGAGAAAAGTCGGATAGTTTTATTTATGAATAAAACGATTGGAGAGAGAGAGAGAGAGAGAGAGAGAGGACGAGAGAGAGAGAGAGAGAGAGAGAGAGCAAACATCTGGCTTTTTGGTGTCATTTCTTTTTCTTTCGTTTGCCTTTCATGATTCGTTTTTCTCCCTTATCCCCTTTTTCTCCATTTTTGTATATTTCTCTTTATTCTTTTGGTCAAGACCAGTGTTGTTCTCCTGCATCCTGACTCAGATACATGATTTTCGTCTTTGATATATTCCTGAAAAACAGTTAGATGTAAATTCTATACATTAAGTTATCATGCAGTTAGTTCTACATGAAAATATAACAGTTAATTGTGTATGCTTATAAATAACAAAAGGATTGAGACACAATTATGATTTAATTGAGACAATCATAATTTAATTTTTCGTATGCATATAAATAATGAAGGACAATTGAGACAACTATGATTTAATTGAGGGACAATCATAATTCAATTTTAAATCTATAAGTCAGGATGCCTCTTCAAAAATCAGCCTAATGTGTAAAGTGTTTAAATCTTAAAAAAGTACCATCTTGCGGGAACACAAATATGAAAAATATATATAATTTTTTTTATTTTTTTATCGCATAGCTTCATGTGGAAAAGGCCAAAATTTACGAAACGTTTGTGATTTTGAAAACAGGATGAACTTATGCGGAAAGATACGAATATGAAACGTTCTTCATCTGTAAGACAGGGATCCTCTGTGGAAGAGCAGAGGTATGAAACGTGTATCGTTTTTAAGATAAGACGCTTTTTGCGTAAATATACAAATATCGATGGTGAAGACTTCTTATTCATTATATATACTCTTTGCGAATAATGAAAACTCAATGTGCTGTATATTAAAACATCCGATTCATCTACATATTCATTTTTATTTAATAACGAGAGAGAGAGAGAGAGAGAGAGGAGAGAGAGAGAGAAAGAGTTTACCACAAATATTTCCCGGAAGTTGGACGACGCAGACAATTCGTTATCGCTTTATTCTAGAGAGCAGATTAAATTGACTCTGCATTCCGATTGATTGATTTTGAGTTATCTGGCGTTACAACTACCACTCCGCATCCGTAAGGAATTAGGGTCTGTCTCTATAAAATTCCACCCTCCTTTAGTGGAATTAGACGTAAAAAATCTATGAAAATTTAAAACTAGATTATATTTTAATTTTTTTCATGATTTATTTATTATTTAGATCTTGGAGAAGGATTTCATCCGGAACCCTATGAAGTCCTGTCTCCAAGTACTGTACATGTAAACACCATTCCTCACGAGAGAGAGAGAGAGAGAGAGAGAGAGAGAGAGAGAGGAGAGAGAGAGAGAGAGAATCTATTTTCTATTACGCAAAATATGAACAGCAACTGATTCGTCAAGACATCCACCAATTTTTGCTAATAATAATCATTGAAAAAAATATACTTCATTTATAATATATATATTTTTGCAGCTTTGATGCAGGAAAAAAACAAAAGGTTTTATGAAGTGAATGAGAATGCCAGTTCTTTGAGAAAAATTTAGTTATATGCACTATTTCCTGTACATTTTTTTTTCTCTTCACATAAAACGCACACAGGAATTGTTCAGGAAATGTAAAGAACGAGAATGAACAATTTAGTTATTCAATATTGAAAGAGTTTTTTATTGAAAGGATTAATTATTCATATATACTATATATATATATATATATATATATATATATATATATATATAGATTATATATATATAATATATATATATATATATAGTATGCATACAAATATATTATACACACACACACACGACACACACACACACACACACACACATATATATATATATATATATATATATATATATATATATATATATATATATATATATATATATATATTGCTACGTTTATAGAACGCCTCGCCTTCCCAGCAGAGTTTTAGTAATATTAGTTATAAAAGAAGCAGCCATGCCTTCTCCTAAAGCAACTGATGTTGGGAGAGAGAGCATGTCGTAGGGAGGTATTTCCGGTCTGACGGAAGCTTAGGGTAAGAGAGGCAAGTCACAAGAGTAGCTAGGCTTCAAGATGGATTTTAGGGACTTCTACAATAAGACCTATTTTCCTTCCCAATTTGCTGGTGTTGTGTTTGTCACTTTTCAGGCAGGCAGTGCCCGAGGTGATGTATGGAAGCCCAAGTCCATTAAGTGAGAACCAGTATCGCTCTCAGTCCTCTTCAGTCTGTGGACCCAGGGACAGATGTCCAGCCGGCCAGCCTCCGACACTTAAGCCTATCGGCTCGGCGTACTGGCGGGCAACGAACACCCCAGACCTGAACCAAGTCAGGCCGCATTCTTCCACAACGATACACTGAATATTGCATCCAGATTCCATGAGTCACCGTGCCCAGTCTCTCTGCCCGCAAGTGTGCATTACCCAAGTTTATGAAATCAGCTTGAATTAATCCAGTTTGGAGCCAGCTTATTATCCATTTGTGAAAGATATATAATTCCCTTTCTCCAGGCCAGTAAGGGCCTTTTGTAAATAATAGCTGTAAAGTAACGAGCTGAGTTTTCTGGCGACCTTTCCCTCTAAGAAATTATCAATAACTATAAGTTTACGGTAAGTTAAAGCATTTCCTCTTGAAATCCCTCAATTATTTCCGTTTACGTATATAGCCTCTCTCAAGGCCGGCATAATACGTAAAAGTGTCGACACTTGCCACGAACCTGGCTCGTAAATCGCATTATCGTTTGTAAAACGTAAACTGTAAATTATTTTACAACGCGTAAATCAAGCACACTTGCAGCGGGAGAAAAGACACTGACTCACGGTAAGGTATACCATTACTTTTAATATGATTATTTATAACCTATGTTAGCTTAAGGTACGTTAAGTATTTTTATTTAGAAGTGTTTAAATAAGTGTTAAGTGAGAAATATTATTATTGTAACGGCGAAAGCGCCAGAGCTTTATTTTAGTCGGCAAGCAAACAATTTGCCCGCAAATTTTCTGTTATTTTGTAAATTGCATTGTCTTCGCCTGACGAGACAGAGCACGTGTATTAGATAGATGCCAGAAAGTACCAGATCAAACTAGGAAGTGCTTTGCCAGGGTTTATTGCTGTGTTAGAAAGCCTAGCTAGTTAGGAGTGTTCTACTAATAGTTACGGCAAAAGAAGTGTACAATTCTTTTGTCTGTGAGATGTTAGGGGAATTCGTTTTAACTTAGTTTTCATTCCAATGTTGGTTACCGCTCTCTCAGGCCAGCTTTGTAAAGCTTCGCGCGTGCGCTGTCCCAGCCAACCTTTGTCTCGCACAACGCAGCCATGTTTTATCCCTTTAAGCATTATCTCGATTGGTTTAAGCAAAGTAACGTAGTCTTGAAAGTTTAACGTAAATAATATTATCTCGGTACTAGTATCTATCGTTCTGCGAGAAATTAACGTAATTCGCCTTGAATAAGAAATTAGAATTGCGTGTTGTAAATCGCCTCGCATTTACAGAGAATCAGCTGGTTCGCCATCACTGCTAGCACACCATGCTGCTAGCCCGCGCTCTTCCCACTCACAGCGTTTCACGTCGTATCGCTCACTCGCTCGCTGAGCGAAAGTTTCATTTCACTTCGCAATAAAATGTAAACTTTTCTTTTTACAATTGTTTTGCTAACATTTTCATCTTAAAATCCTTACCGTCATTTTCACTTGTCCTTACGTAAAAGTTAACGTAATCTTAAAAGTAGAGTCACTTCAAGAATTGTTAACGTAAAACGCGTCTTTGTAAATTCATATTAAAACGCAAATCATTTCATAAGCGCAAGCCGCTAACATTAACGTAACATCGTTCACCGCGAGCGGGTTATCATTTTTCATAAAACGTTTTCAAAAGCAATTCTTTCAGTAAACGTTAACGTAAGTAGATAATTTAACGCAAGTTGCGTCATATTAAACTAACATTAGTAGTTCAATTCAATATAAGGGAGTTCATTCATATATCATTTTTCACCCTCTCCGAGAGAGAGAGAGAGAGAAAACCAGAACCCAGTATTCACGAAGCCAAGAGTACTACATCTTACCATTAATTATAGCATGCAGAATTAACATTATTTTAGTCTCTTGTGTCTTTCATTTACACTGAGCGTGATACGTACGCGCCTGTGTCCATTGCAGTTTGCAAGCATTTATTTATTTCATTTATCGAGTACTTCAGCGAGGGACTGAGCATTTTCAATTATCATTACCTGTCGTTGCCCGAGTGGTCTTTTCATTTTCTTTTATCACAAAAGACTTGCGTATACCGCAAGCACAATTCGCACAGTGTGCCACGCAAATTCATTACTTCCAGACAGGGAAGTCGTTACCAGTTTAGGACTGGCCACCACCAGTGCACGTCAGGTCTTACCATTTTACAGTGCCACTAATTCTTGACAACTGTCCATCGACTGGCTGCTGAAGTACTTTCTCCCACCTTTTACTTTCTCTCCTCCACTATTACCCTCTGCCACGAACAGAGTACCATTTCACTTCAGTATATTTAAGTATACTGCATGTAGTGTCCGGGACACACCAGCACGATACCAGTGCTCCAAGGAACGCCTCCATAAGTGCCATTGCACCTGTACAGGCCGTACAGGTAGCCATTCAACCTGCGTGTCCGTCCTTACGGAATGCCCAGTTCATTAGTGTGTCCGTGTACAAGGGTCAGTGATCCTTCGGAACACTCAACAAGGGAACGCCTCTCGAAGTGCCGCAATACCAGCCCTAAGTGCTGTCAAACCTGCGTGTCCGTCCTTACGGAACGCCCTATTCTTTAGTGTGTCCGTGTACAAGGGTCACTGATCCTTCGGAACGCTCAACCAGGGAACGCCTCCCCAAAGTGCCGCAATACCAGCCTTAAGGGCTGTCAAACCTGCGTGTCCGTCCTTACGGAACGCCCAATCCATTAGTGAATCCGCTATCCCGGATCACCCAATCGAGGGAACGCCTCCTGAAGTGCCATCGCATCTGTACAGACGTACAGGTAGCCCTATACCTGCGTGTCCGTCCTACGGAACGCCCCATTCATTAGAGTAATCCACCATTTTGGATCAACTCAACCAAGGAACGCCTCCGAAAGTGCCGTGCACCTGTATTGGACCTACAGGTAGCCCATTCCAACGTCTCCCAAGTTGTGTGCGTGGGCATGCTGTGGATTCCGACCAGTGCCCAAGTCGGTCTCTACCTTGGGATGAGAGCTTCCAAGGGTGAACTTCTCCAAGGCTACCATTGTAGCCCATGCCTGATGAACAGTCTCCTACGGCCTATCAGTGGGTACAAGTCATGGCCGACACGAAGCCCAGGTCTCCCTTATTTCAAGAAAGGCATTGCCTAGGGGTGCCAAAATCCAGACAAAACAAAGAAATTCAGTTTGAATGGATTGACGGTAAACCTCTATTTCTGTTCCTTCGTCCTTCTGAATGTTGGAAATGCCCTTTCTGGACCAGGAGACCAGGGAAACCACATTGTGCCGCCTGGGCGTAGTTGACCCATTTCATGATGTTATCAGGTGATATTGGGCCGAGATCTACTTAAGCCAGTATCTCCCCTGGACGCAGCTCCCACTACCAGATGCACCGGATCCCTGCAGCATGCCTCATAATCAAACCTCAATTTTAGGTTCAGAGGCTAGTGCCTCCGATGTCCCCGACATCCTTTCTATTTGTGAACCTGGCCCTGACCCAGTGTCAGAGCCCAAAGTTCCTGCCGCATCCTCTCAGCCTCTTACTATTTTACCGCCTACCTCCTCCACTTTGGAAGAGGTAAGCCCACCAGTTAACCCCGGACTTGTTTCCGAGGGTGATTCGACAGAGGACTCTTCACCTGTGCCAGAGCACACTGCCAGCCTTGGTGACTCCACCAAGATTCGTAACCTGTGGGGCCATCTCGGCCTTACCGTCCAGTGTGCCACGGAAGAGGTTCTGGAAACAAGTTCTGACGAGACTGTGGCCGCAAGGGTCACATGTCTGCCAACTATGGATGGGTGCGCAAATTTTAATACTTCCTGCCATCGCAATGGCCGTTACTAATCCTTCTTCACTAGGACCCCCAGCTAAGGGCCCTATAACTGTCGCACCCCTCCAAAGTCATTATCAGCCAAGCCACGTCAGAGCCTACGATGACTCTGGCGCTCAAATCTCCCTGATACGGGAAGACCGAGTCCCCCGGAGGGGCTAATATTGACAGACGTCAACTGATAACCATCGAAGGTATCAACCATATCAAGCTGATCCTTCCTACCATGCAATTGAGGGTCACCAGACCTAAGTTCTCCAAAGTATGTACTCTTGCAGTCGCAAGCTACATTCCAGGAGGTTATGACCTCCTCCTAGGGCAAGACACGAAGTCTCCCTCGCATTCCAAAATCCTAAGGGTCCTAACCCCACGTCAAATCACTCCAAAGCAAGGAGTCATCGAAATTCTACTTCTCCAGGAAGTACGTCCACCAACAGTCTCCCCCGTTACCAAGGAGGGAGATGAACCATTCACAGTTCCGTTGCAAACCTGCAACGTAATAGGGCACTCCACGAATTGGGCCTAGGTGCCCTAGCCGACTACCAGCAGCGGACACTGTCCATTTTCCACAAGGCTTAGCCTTCACCAAGAGACAGGAGCCGCTGTCTCCCATTTCCAAGGGCACGCTGAGAGGTATTGCACCTCCAGTACCTGCCACAGGTCCAGTCGACCTCCACACTCTGCCAGTGCCACTTGGCCAGCACTGAGCAGTGCCAAGCTCCATCCAGCCTGGACGTAGAGCCACCACCGAACTTGACCTCCGCGCCTGGCCCCGAGCTAGCGCAGGCGCCTAACCTAATCAAGGATCCTCCTACCGGAGTTCCTCCAACAGGCATGGAGCTTACCGCAGCCCATGGCCAATCCCCTGTCCATGAGTCTTCTTCACCCTCACCACTGTCGCCCGAGGATGAACCTCCGGCAGACCTCACATTCATACCTCCTCTGAAGAAAACCAGGAACATGCACGACGACGAGGGTCAGCCTGGAGTTTTTCAACCCCCCTTACGACGGTTGTCGCAGCAGCCGAAGTGAGGGCCTCCCCTGCAGTAGGTTCCACCTCTACGACGGTTGCTGCAGATACCGAAGTAGGGTGTTCTCCTGAAATCCCTCAGGCTACCTCTGCCTCTGCTCCTGCCCCGGCGTTTTTCTGGCCTTTCCCCAGAGTCGGTGCCTCCGTCTACTCCTAGGACTGGTATAGCCAGGTCCTGGAGGAATAAGAAGAAGAAGAAGAAGGGACGTAGCAAATCATTAACACACTAACCCAAGAGCCACATGCTCTCCTTGACACCTGTGCCCGAGGTACAGTGTCGCATTCAATTGCAGAGTGATCATGGCACCTACCCAGAGAAGGTAGCCAGCCTGATCTCTGCCAGTAGAACTAACCCTCTAACCCTAGAAATGGTGATACTAACCCTCACTTAAATATAATTACCTCATTACATTTCCATCCTGGTAATGCACTAACCACTCATCATCCTCACGCTTCATTACCTCACCTCATGTATTTTAAAATCAACAATTCCGGCAACACATTACTGCTGTGCGTACCACACTCTGGAATGATTGCGTCTCCCTTTAACTGTACTGAGTAGGTTAGGCTAATGATTTAGTACCAGGGCATTAGGTTAATAGCAAGTAGAATTTTCAAGTAACCTTATCTAGGTGTAGAGTAGCCTGTCGTCACAGACAACCCGTAGTTATTACTTAGGCTAGATTACATCACTACATAAGTTAGTACACTTAGCATCTTTGCCTATAAGTGTGGGTAGGCCATTGTAGTCAGCCGTATCGCTGCTCTAAAAACTTCAGGTTAGAGTAGGAGAACTGGGTAGTTGAGGCAATCAACTTATTTAAGCCAAGACCTTCACGCCCGAAAGGGAGTGAATGCCTTCTTAACAGGGGGAGCTGCTACGTTTATAGAACGCCTCGCCTTCCCAGCACAGTTTTAGTGATATTAGTTATAAAAAGAAGCAGCCATGCCTGCTCCTAAAGAAACTGATGTTGGGAGAGAGAGCATGTCGTAGGGAGGTATTTCCGGTCTGACGGAAGCTTAGGGTAAGAGAGGCAAGTCACAAGAGTAGCTAGGCTTCGAGATGGATTTTAGGGACTTCTACAATAAGACCTATTTTCCTTCCCAATTTGCTGGCGTTGTGTTTATCACTTTTCAGGCAGTGCCCGAGGCGATGTATGGAAGCCCCAAGTCATTAATTGAGAACCAGTATCGATCTCAGTCCTCTTCAGTCTGTGACCCAGGACAGATGTCCAGCCGGCCAACCTCCGACACTTAAGCCTATCGGCTCGGCGTACTAGCGGGCACGAACCCCAGACCTGAACCAAGTCAGGCCGCATTCTTCCACAACGATACACTGAATATTGCATCCAGATTCCATGAGTCACGTGCCCAGTCTCTCTGCCCGCAAGTGTGCATTACCCAAGTTTATGAAACCAGCTTGAATTAATCCAGTTGGAGCCAGCTATTATCCATTTGTGAGAGATATATAATTCCCTTTCTCCAGGCCAGTAAGGGCCTTTTGTAAATAAATAGCTGTAAAGTAATGAGCTGAGTTTTCTGGCGACCTTTCCCCTCTAAGAAATTATCAATAACTATCAGTTTACGGTAAGTTAAAGCAATTTCCTCTTGAAATCCCTCAATTATTTCCGTTTACGTATAGCCTCTCTCAAGGCCGGCTTAATACGTAAAAATATATATATATATATATATATATATAATATATATATATATATATATATATATATATATATATATGTATGTGTGTGTGTGTGTATATGCTTAAAAAATCACAGTAGATGCACGTGACTTCATTAAATAAGCGAATACCACAGGAAAATGATAGTCAGAAATCCAAGCGCTTTCGTCTTTACTAAGACATTGTCAAGGAACGAATGAAATACAATTGGAGAGAAAGTTATCTGGTAAACAACAGATCAAAAATACCAGATGGTTAATTGTCAAAAGGGTAAAAGTTAAGAAGGTAATCCAGGATTATCGGATATCACACGGTCACAAACCAAAAACATAGATTTAACCTTAACAGAAAGTACAAATTATCTGTACAGTTCAAAACATGTAAAAACTGAATATATTAATTTTGTTGCTTATATTTATCTACAACTTTTTTCATTATGAAGGTATCAAGTTTAAATAAACCAAGTTAATAATCTTATGTATCAAAGATAGTAAATTTTGTTTTAATGGGGAATTTTTTGTACAAAAGTTTGGCATGGCTATGGGTAATCCCTTAGCTCCTGTCCTTAGCAATATTTACATGGAATTTTTTTAGACAAAACTCTTACCAAGAATTTTGCCCCAAAAGTCATATGGTTTAGGTATGTGGATGATATTTTCTGTATTTGGCCAGTTCACCAAAACTCTCCAGGAGTTCCTTAATGATCTCAATAATTTATTCCCTTCTATAAAATTTACTGAAGAGGAAGAAAGAAATTGTAATTTGAATTTTCTTGATGTAACTGTCCATAGAAATGATAGAAATTTCACCTTTTCAGTCTTTCGGAAATCAACCAACATAGCCTCTTTTGTTCATTACTACTCCAATCACCATCAAAATGTTAAATTCTCTTTTTTTTCTGGGATGTTCCTAAGGACTTTACGTGTCTGTAGCCCGCAGTTTATTGACACTGAGATTAAAACTATTTATGATATTGCATTGGAACTTAAATACCCAAGGACTTTTGTAGATGTGGCATGGAAAA
>NC_061105.1:41157705-41175205 GCF_015104395.2 Macrobrachium nipponense | reverse complement strand
TATATTTATTTCGATTGCCACAATATCTACTTTGGAATATCACCCGAATAAACAAAAATACCATTGTGATTAATAATTAGAATAAGTATTATTTCCTGCGAGATGAGGCAGAATCAGCTCTCGAGAAACAGTACTGGAAAACGAACGTCTAAATAAAGAGAGACATTACTCCTGTTTCCTTCCTCTTTATTTAATGTTATGCACGTGACTTCATGACTATCGAATACAGTTAACCAGTTCCGTCATTCAAATAGGCTTTGAGCCTCTGTGACGTGGTTGGTTTGGTCTTGGCCTGCCACCTCGGTGGCCCCGAGTTCGATTCTCGGGCATTCCATTGAGGGGTCAGAGATGTGTATTGCTGGTGATAGAAGTTCCCTCTCGACGTGGTTCGGAAGTCACGTCAAGCTGTTGGTCCCGTTGCTGAATAACTACTGTTTCATGCAACGTAAAAACACCATACAAACAACAAAACAAATAGGCTTTGATACGGAAACCATAAGCGGTTGTTTCCTCCCCCCCCCCACCCCCTCCCCTTGGAAGAACGGTTTCCCAAAATTCCGTTTAAAATTACATTCATCCTCAAAAGGACGAAAAGGATTCGCTCGGCCTCCTGACCAGAATAGCATGAAAAATGAACGCGCGAATTCTGCCGATCCAGAAATAATCATAAATAACCATAATGCTTCGCATTGTATCGTGACAAAAAGCCAAACTCACCGACGCATGCAGTACCTCCAAATGAGAAAATGGCGAGGATGATTCCTCGTGGGCTCCTCCTGATTGAAGCGCTCCGAATTCATAACAGCTTCGTTTCGCCCAATGTCAAACGTCGAATGCCGTACTCTTCTCGTGCTCTTCAGGTCGTGGAACGTTATTTTAGAATTCCAGACGTGATTCTGTGACCAGGATAGTTTAGTAATTGTTTTGGGTTTCAGGTGGTAATTCTAGAGTCCTCATTCCCTGAAAATTCAGGATCGAGGAACATTTGATTGAGCTTACTTGGAGGAAGGTCTTCTTCTTCTTCTTCTTCTTCTTCTTCTTCTTCTTCTTCTTCTTCTTCTTATTTATTATTATTATTATTATTATTATTATTATTATTATTATTATTATCATTATTATTATTATTATTATTTTGGGAAATAAACCATCTTTTAGGCAAATACTCTTTAACAGTATTATTATTGGAGCAACAAAAACGAACAGATTCCTGAAAGCTATCCTTAATGTTTTAAATTTAAATATATGTACTTTTACTGATCTGTGGATTTGTTTCTCCATTTGAAGACTCGTATTACTATGAGGATTTTATTATTATTATTATTATTATTATTATTATTATTATTATTATTATTATTATTATTATTATTACACTGTTCTTCTCGGAAAAGTGTGGGTAGTGTTTGTCTTCTGGGAAATGTACCAGTTATATCAATCTTTACTCTCTGACACCTTTCAGTATTACTGAATTTACTGAATTTTATTGTACATTTCTATAACTATGTCTCATTATTAAGTAAGTTCCTTAGTCTTTTGGAGCCGATGTAATCTGCAACCAAAGTTTCTTATCGGGAAAAAGCGTGTAGGTTAAAAAAAATGGAAGAGAGAGAGAGAGAGAGAGAGAGAGAGAGAGAGAGAGAGAGAGAGCTATAGTCTTGATAATAAAACGAACGTAAAAGCAAAATAGAAAAAAAGAATACATACCTTAGGCTGTCCGTAGTGGAATAATATGTAGATCTGTCTCCTCAAATACCAAGCAAAGGAAAAGAATGTAACGCATTTCTCTAGTTATTGTTAATGGAAATTCGCCCTTTACTTCATTGAATCCACATCCTTGTGCATAGCCTGTATCGTTCAGTCGCCAGTCGATCGTAAAATTAACTCCAGAGCATGACCACAAAAAAAAAAAAAAAAAAAGAAAAAGAAAAGAAAGAAGCCCAAAATATTTCTTTGAGAAAAGATCTTTTGTTATATACTGGATCCAGCCCCTTCAGACAGAGCGCCTCATTCAATTATGAGTTGAATGACGCGTCGTTCGAAGAAGGTTTCGCCTTTCCTTTCGCTAATGGAATAAAGGGAAGATTTATTAACTGAACTTCATTCGGCGTCCTTAACTGCGTCTGATTCCTTGGATTCCAGCTGTTGACTTTGGTTTCGGTTTCATTTTGGATCCCCAGGGTACTTTTGGCTATTGTTCTGAAGCATTGTCTTTGATTTATGTGTCGTTTCCTGTAATGGATAAAAGAATAGTTATTACATAATGTATATGTGATTATTATCCATATTTTATCTCATCTAACCCCTTTGATTACACTTATTAAGAACAACGTAAATAATTATGGTTGTCAGTCTGAAAAACTTTGGTCAACTACAATGGCAATTATTATTATAGAAAATAGACAGAATTTACTGTACCTTGTATTGCTATAGTTAAGTTGAAGCTGCCTTCCAAATATCTCCTTAATATTCTCTATCAAGTTGTTTTTGAAGCAGAAGTCGACGGAAGAGGCAACTAAATATCCTAATATCCGAGGCGGATGGTGCCGTCAGTGCGCCTCATCCGGTGCACTGTAGGGTTTCTTTGCAGCGTCCCGTAGGGCCCCTGGCTGTAATCTCTTTCGTTCCTTTTACTGCACTTACTGCACTCCTTTCATATTCTCTTTCTTCCATTACATTCCACTCTCTCCCCTAACAATTGATTCACAGCTCAGCTAAATATCCTAATGCAGTCAGCGCTAGAGAAAAACTTAAACATTTCCTCCATGTGAAAAATTAAGGAAAAAATTTAAATGATTTCAGTTCTTAAAATGAAATAAAAGTTAGGCAAAAGAAGTTGATATAGAATTAAGCTTGAAAGTATTATAAATAGCGTTTTCTTCGCTTGTGTTCACGGTAATGATATTTTCAGTAACAAGGCTTTGAGCTTTAAAAAAATATCATTCAACTAAGTAAACTCAAAAGTATTACAAAGAGTATTTTCTGTGTATGTGTATGTGTATGTCGGCCAGCAAAGCTAAATCACAATGATTACGAATGACATTTTCTTCGCATGTGTCCAGTATAGCATTTCAGCAAGAACATTTCGACCTCCTTTGACCTGACTGAGGCATTAGCAACCGCAAATACTTCAAACGACTTCCACCCTCGCCAAAGCAACATGAAAATTTCTATTTTCCACACCATGTCGCTCTAATCATCCGGCAATAATTCTAAACCGTTATTTTTTTTTTTTTTTTTTTTGCAACTCACGTTTATGACGATGTTAATCCAAAGGAAAACTAATTTTGGTTTTTTATTTTCTTTGTCTTGAATGTGATGCAATGAGGTTTTTCCTTTTCTCTCTCTCAGGGAAATATCACATTTTAATAAAAGTGAAGAGGCAGGAAAACATATGAAGGTGGCTTCCTTCTGATATCCTTCCGCAAGAAGGCTAATTTGATTTGGTCTGAAAAGTCAGCGTGATATAATGTCAGCGTCTGGGCGAGAGGTGTATTTATTATACGCTTAGAATTAAGGTCATTTGTCATATCGAGTCGTAGACTGATTTCAGTTTTAACTTAACCGTATAACTGACTTTATCATACAACTGACCTTGGAGGATATTTTCGCTTTTCATAACACTGAAAAGAAGTATTCGCGTGAACATGATATTGTCGGAGACTGTTACAAAGATAATTATTCATAGTGTCAAGGAAACGCTGCTTTTGACAACACACGAAATCCATGCTTAGGGGGTGGGGTGGGGTTGGGGGCGTGAGCGGGGTGCGGCTAGTGTCTTAATCGAGGCTGAAAAGACAACGTATTTTACCATTAAATTCGAAGTCGAGATAAGTAAGCTTCCTCTTTTAATCAAGAATATGACACTCAATTTAAAGAAACTTCATATGAAGACTTTGAAAATGAAAGGGGTCGAATAATTTACAAAATAATTTGGGCTTGTTTCTTTGGTGGTGATAATGCTGAATTAAATCGGTTAAGATATAACGTGTGATTACTATTGTTAAGTTGAACATATCTTGTTTTACATGAATTCGGTTACAGTATTTTCTCATTTTCGTTACTAACTCAGGATGCACTTTTTCGTGCGGGAATTCAAAGAAGTTCCTACTCCCTGTTCAGTACTATTAAGTCTTTACAAACCACATGATATCCCAAGTCAGCGATACCAGCTTGTTACCGCAAACAATGGGAAGAAAATAAAATATGACATAAGAATAATTGCGAAGGTGTTCAACCAGTGAGTACAAAACCCCGTCTCATATTTCTCTATCTTCTCAAACAAAACCCCATGTTTAGGCCATGTACTATTAATGAGGACAAACTGTACAGATCATAACGGATTATCCAATTATTAATTTCCAGCAGATTCACTGTTTTCAGGGAGAGCTCTATATTCCATTGAAAGAACTCTCTCTCTCTATCTCTCTCTCTCTCTCTCTCTCTCTCTCTCTCTCTCAAACGAATTTTCTGGAAGGGAAGCCACCCTCCGGCCGAGTTTTCTTCTTTCCTTTTTCCCAGTAGGACTTTCAATGATGTTTGGGAACAAAGTTCTGAGAAACGACCTTTTATTCGGTTTTTTCCTTTTGGCAGAGCAAATGCAAGAGAAGTCTATATTTCCACGTTGGACGACACTGTGTGATATTCAAAACTGGGTCAGCACTTATTTTTTTAATTTGTATAATTTTTTTTAAATTTTTAGTTAGGTATTAACTGTACTTGACTTCAAGTGAAACTTTTCATTTTGTGCATACTTTGTGTAAATTAAGTTTCTCATTTATTCATGTGATTAATATTCATAGAAATATTCATTTTTACCTCTGACAAAAAACATCACACTAAATCTGACATTTTCTCATTTAATACCCTTATATACAAATTAGCTGCGGTTGTTCATGCGATTAGTAATCAAAGAAATATCCTTAATTTCAACAAAAACCAATAGTATCCTACAAAATTGAATAGCAGTCTCCTATGTACCTGTTTCTGTGATTGATTGCCTTTTGATTCTTAAAAGGAATGCCACTGATTGTTAAAATAAATGTTTTTTTTTAATATAAAAGGTTAACAAATTGACATAGAATCTAATTTAAATTGCAAGTTAATTGGGAAAAATTTCAGAATGTGCACTAGAAAATTAGCTTTCATGTCTATTTCCAGTCCTTCTCTTTGGTCAGATATATTGTCCAAACACTGAATTAATATCAGTCCTACATAGGTTCACTTTGACTGGCTATTTCATACATACAACTCAAGAAAAACTTTGTATTAAAATGCTTCTTATATTTACCCAATCTGCGCTGAGTTGTGAATGGTATCGTCCAATGGGATGTAACATTTGCACGTTCTGCCTTTTTTTCAAGAGGAGAAAGTAAATTAAGATATTCTCTCTCTCTCTCTCTCTCTCTCTCTCTCTCTCTCTCTCTCTCTCTCTCTCTCTCTCTCTCGTGTGTCATATACCTCTCTTCCTTCACAATAAACTTTTTTAGTTTTTATCCTCTGAAGTGACATGAAGCCTAACATGGTTCTATTTGCAGACCAGTGTGAAAGGGCAAATAATTTTACTCACGCTGACTGCCTTCCACTCTTGACGCTTCAGTCATCCATAATTCTTTCAGTTAAACAACAATTTCCAGAAGCACCATCCGTGAAGATTTATTGTTTAACTGGAATTCCTTAGCAATAGATATCTTAACAGAGGGGGATATAATTTTAAACGCTCAGTAAAAAAAAAAAAAAATAACGTAGCATAATGTTTCCTTCAGATCATTTTGTAAAATTTTTCGGTTCAGATTGTGTTTATGTAAGTCCATATAGTAATATATATATATATATATATATATATATATATATATATATATATATATATATACACATATGCATGCACATTTATACACACACAACACACACGCACACAGACACACACACACACACACACACACACACACATATATATATATATATATATATATATATATATTATATATAGATATATATATATATATATATATGTCATATCACATTTCCGTGATTCATATACATATATCGAGCTACAATGTCCTTTAATATCTAATTCGCTCTACCTCGGATTAATATATTTTCATATATGCTTAACCGAAGGGGAATTTTTTCTCGATAATAGACTTGCCTGGACCAGGGCGCGAACCCGTGATCCTTACAAATCCAGGAACGTCAGTGAAGCTTTATCCTACTACACCACCTCTCGCGTGGTGTAGTAGGATAAAGCTTCACTGACGTTCCTGGATTTGTAAGGATCATAGGTTCGCGCCCTGGTCCAGGCAAGTCTATTATCGAGAAAAATTCCCCTTCGGTTAAGCATATATGAAAATATATTAATTCCGAGGTAGAGCGAATTAGATATTAAAGGACATTGTAGCTCGATATATATATATATATATATATATATATATATATATATATATATATATATATATATATATATATAATGTTACGGAATTATTTCACATTTAGATCTCCGCTCGTTTATTTGTTAATCACGATACAAAGCTTAGTAATTGAGATAAATAATCAGTCATTTTCCTCCTGTCCTTCAATAATTAACTTGATTTCCCCAGTCTTATCTTTATTTTTAATGTACAGCTGTTAATAATATATATATATATATATATACATATTTAGAAAAATAAATATATATATATATTTATATATATCTATATATAGATATATATATATATATATATATATATATATATATATTTCATTTGCCTCCTGGTATGACATTTTCCTAACTGAATTTATTTGTCCTTATGTCGTCCATCTGTTGGGGCTAAATACTTACATATTCGTTAACAAATATACTGATTGATAAATTGACTTATGTCAACTATCTGCCAGCTATTCTTATTAAGTTTTCCGTAGTAGTGCACATTAAAATCGAGTGAAAGAAAAAAGATAATAAGAAGAGGAACCTGCTGTTCCCAAAGTTATAGTTCTTCGCTCTGTAAACTTTTCCGAAGAGAATATGCAGGGCGTCGAGTCTTCGTAAATCTTTCCGCCGAGGTTATCTGCCAGTCTTTCGCGAAGGGATTTCGTTTGTTATTTTGGAAGGAGGAGGAGGCTGCTCTCTCTCTCTCTCTCTCTCTCTCTCTCTCTCTCTCTCTCATCAATAGCACTGCTCAGAAAAATAAACCTATATCCATCAGCCTTCTCTGGTATCTTCCTAAAAGGTTTCTTCAAAAAACCTTTTAATCTCAGTAACGAATTTACCCAAAGGAAAATCCTCTATGCAATTTCCATCAAAGGAAAAGCTTTGATGAAGTGAAGCATTTCCCCAGCAGAGAAGAATCTAAAGTCACTATTGTACAGACTAGCAGACATAACGGCCATTACAGTAAGATTGTCCGTTTTAACGCCAGGAGTCGCTTCGACGGTTGCTGTGCAGGCTAGTGTTTTACCCATTAGGTGGGTGTGATCTTAGGGGTCCCCACTATAAAACCCTGCCAAGTTTCATGCCCATCGGACCAGCCGTTTGGCCGTGATTGAATGACAGACGGACGGACAGACATAACGCCCATCATTGTAAGATACGAGCCGGCTGAAACCAAATTCAATCAATATTCAAAGCACTTCAACTTTTAGTTAACGATGTGCTTTTGTTAGTGCCTACAGTGGTTGCTAAAACTCATTGAAACAAATAATTATTGATACGTGTCAGAATGGAGTGGAATTACAACTGTATTGAGCCACTTTATAGATATATTTATAGATAGTAGATAAATAGAGAGATAAAAGATGGATTATACCTATATCTTTTTTTCCTTGTCCGGTTCGGGATGCGAACACTTGCCATTCGTTTGCGATCTGAACACGCCCTACCAGTAAATGTTGTACTGATGGGCTAAGGAGATAGAGAAAAAGTAGAATAATTGCCGGGCTTGAACCACTGACCTTGCAGATGTGAGATGTGAGTTCAGTACTCTACCTTGCACTATGGTGGTTTATACACATATATACTATTTATGAATATGTATATAAAGAGAAGGAAAGGTAAAGATAGCACAAGGTTTCCACGTGTGAATGGATCTCTCACAAGCCCTCCACGTCGGCTATTGTTGAAAGCAAATGGGATCCTCTCTCAATGGGGTCTCATTCATCTCGGAGAAAGCATCATCACTTTCCCTGGTGAAAGTTCCGTCTGCTTCCATGACGCCCACAACAAAGATCCGGTGAAATATCGTCCAGTATCCTGGTTCTCATAAGCAGATCTAGAACCTTACATTGAAGACTAAACTTAATTTGGCAGGGAGTTTATTTAATTTTATTAAATATGTTCTAGGATTACCTCTTATTCATTTTAATTATATGTATTGCATCATAAAGTTTAGTTGAAAGTAAAATAATTTTCGCTTCACATCCCTCTCTTAAAGAAACTGTACCCATGAAGGTGCGTTCACATTACGTAGTAGCAAAGTACTTGTCACAAACACGTTACAATTATCGCTCACACATCGACAACAGGTTGAATACATGTTAGCGACTTCATGGTAGTCCTGTCTGCTGCTTCGTATGGTTAACATTGGCCACAGATTCGCTCTCTACTGACGGCAATTGGCTTGTTTTTTCAACCTGTTTGTGAAATGTATGCGATTGGTTTGTCGATATGTTTGTGACCCATTGCCGTTTTTAGAAGCTGTCAAATGTATTCCTGGTTTTTCGTAGACGTGTATAGAACCAGCCATTACAGGTTTCTTTAATTTTGCAATGAATTTTTCTTTCTTTGAATTTATAAGGAATAAAATAATATGCTTGGTAAAGAAACTTAGTTTTATTCATAATTGCTTTAAATATTTCTTAGCTTTCATTACAACATATTTTTCCATGTTATAGAATTTAAGTAAAATTATATATTATTAGAAAGGAAGTATTACTAGACTTAAGAAACGTAGATGCTATACACTTCAGTTTGAAATATTTCCACATCATTGTTTTCTGGAGAACCACAATAATATCGCCACGATATTTATATTAGAATCTGTTTTGAGACGTGACAAACACATGCACTTACACGTACACAAGCCATGTAAACACTACCCTGGCTATGGTGCTAGTATCTTCATTCCAAACATACTTGCTTAGAAAAAAGGTCCACATATCTGAAGGGTCTCTTATGAGAGGTAATGGGTGACACCCAAGGTGGCCAGGGAAGGCAAGAGAGCGAGCAGAAGCATGACCCCCTAAAATGTTCAAGATTTTCGAAGTTTCCAAGTAAAGGAAAGATTTAATGACAACTCGACGTAAGAATGGTGCATTTTTTTTTATTTCTTTACATTAATAGAATTTTTGTGATCTGCTCTTCGATATGGCTTTATTCCTAAGACAACATGGATATTTCGGAATATTGCAATCCGTAAGTACTGCAAGAACTACAGGGGGCCATGGCAGAAGTCTCACACAAGTACCTTTATATTACTAAAGAAATTTGTTTTTAGCTGCAAAGTAAATAAGATTAAACAATTGTCAGAAGACGATGTGTTTGACCGAACCACCCTGTGGTAGGGGTGTAAAGAGTGCTATCACTGTAGGTCCTGCGTGTCGTAAAAAGCGACTAAAAGGACAGCTGTTGCCTTGCAGTCGTACTTTTGTAGAAAACAGCTAGGCCCACAGCCAATAAACTGTGGAAACTGCTGCCTTGCAGTCTTACTTTTGAGTCAAAGGCTAGGCCCACAGCCAATAACTGTGGAAACTGCTGCCTTGCAGTCTTACTTTTGAGTCAAAGGCTAGGCCCTCAGCCAATAACTGTGGAAACTGTGGCCTTGCATTCGTACACGTATAGTAAAAGGCTAGACCCACCGCCAATAACTGTGGAAATTGTGGCCTTGCAGGAGGACATTTCAGTCAAGGGTGAGGCCTACCGCCGATAACTGTGGAAACTGCTGCCTTGCAGTCTTACTTTTGAGTCAAAGGCTAGGCCCACAGCCAATAACTGTGGAAACTGCTGCCTTGCAGTCTTACTTTGAGTCAAAGGCTAGCCCACAGCCAATACAAAAACTGTGGAAACTTTGGCTTGCATTCGTACTTTTGAGTCAAAGGCTAGGCCCACCGCCAATAACTGTGGAAATTGGGCCTTGTAGGTGGAACTTTTAGTTAAGGGCGAGGCCTACCGCCGATAACTGGAAACTGCTGCCTTGCAGGTGGACTTTTTATTCAAGGGCGAGCCACCGCCAATAACTGTGGTTGAAGACAGCTAGGGCATGCGGTCGTAAAAATAATAAACCATGCCTGATGTTGTAAGGAATAAAGCGTATCAGGTAACTGACCCATTAGTATAGGAAAACGGTGGGAAAGATGTGTTTTTGACTGAGCTAGGTGGATAAAAAGCTATCAGAAACATCGACCCCCACATAGAGTGGGAAAGATGCTGAGAAAGAAGAAAAGCTTTTTATCGTAGTTACCACAAATACTCATTTATCACATTCTGAAACTAAGGCGACGATCAAAAAGTGATTTCCGCTAGAAACGTTTCCATTAAGATTATTTGCATTGGAAAAAACGTTTTTTTCTTCAGCGCTGGTGTCATTGCAACTCTCGAGTGCGACGCCGAGGGACCGAGTCGCTTTCGACTCAGATGATGCAAAACAGAATCATTTTTCGTCCCCTGGTAGTTTCTAGGTCTCATTTCCTTTGCTCTCCTCGTCTCTTATTTCCAAGTGTAGCTTCGCATTTTTCATCGCCAGAGTAAGAGAGAAATGGAAGTGGATAGTTATTTTTTGTATTGCTCTTTCGTCTCCTGGTTTTTCTCTTATTTATCTACATCAGGAGAAGATGGAGGACGAGAAGAAGCTTTATTTATCATATAGTGTATTATCCCTCTTCATGTAAACAGATAGAAGGAAAAATAATACTCTCCCTCTTATAAATGGAGAGGGAAGGGATATTAATGATAGTTGACATTTCATTCATGCCTTGATTCTCTCAACTTCGTCTTCTTTGTTTTCTGAAGAAGGAATCTGAGGACAACACTGACATGAAAGGACGACATTCCTCTCCTTGAAGGAACACAGGATAAGGTCATAGAAAGAATGTTGGATGATGGAGAGAAACTTCATATTATCTCTTCTGATTAAACTTCCTATATTCCCGGGAGCAAACCATTCGCTCAGGTTCACCTTTACGTTCAATCGAGCGAACGTCCGAAGTTTGCCTTTTGATAATGACCTCCTCGATAACATTGTATCTGAAAAGTTCCGCAGTTCGTCTATATCTTTTCCCTGCTTCCATTCTGTTTACTTCTTCTTCTTCTGCTCCTTCTTCTTCTTAAGTACTTTGGAGAATGTAAGGTAAGCTGAGCGGAGATCTCTTGAATGCTGTCGTTGGTTTTCTCGGGCATTTTAGTATTGTTGAATTGCATTACATATTGCCATATGTAATGGAAGTAGCTTCTAGTTTCATCCATCTAAAATAACACTTTTAACGAAGTTTGTTTTATACTCTATAAAAAAAATGTCCTGGGATATACTTCAGTAGTAGTTAGGAGACATTTCTTCTTTGGTTGATTGTGGGTTTATGAAAGAAAAGTGCTTTTAGATTCAGGGCAACTTTGAAAAGAAGTAATTTTTTTTTTATATAGATATTTCATTCACTTCCAAAAGGATTTATATATTTTTTTTTGTCTGCTCCGATAGATGGCGCCCGAAGTCTACAGCAGTTTCAGCCACTTCCTTTCTCCTTCTGATTCTCCACAGAGCCTTTTTGTGACTTTCCCGAAGAGAGTATCAGTGAGATTTACTTTCTCTTCTTTTTTGTTCCTTGTGGTTCAGGGAGAGCGCATTCGCTTTCCCCATCTACGAAAGGAGAAATCCTTTCTCCAAAGACGAGGATTTCCAGAGCCTTTTGAGAGCATCAGGGATTCCGCATAAGCGAGTTTTGCCGGTCTCTTTCTTCATGTTTTAGGAAAGCATTGTATATTGCATCTCGGAATTGCGTATCATTTTAATCTCATGTACAGTGGGGCTCAAATCTCATGCGACATGATTCTTTTTGTATCGGCCATATTCTCAGACTCAACATGATGTTGCCAAGTAGTGCTAATTTTTTATTTTTTTTTATTTGTAATGTTATTCACGTTGAAAAGTTTGCGAATTCACAGCTAGCCTTATTTTCCTTATGGTTAAATAGATATGATCCCTTTTATGCATTGGTATAATTCTTAATTTGTATGATTTGAATTGATTTTTTTATTTTTTTTATCTTTACGTTGCTCAGTTCAAGTGTGGTGTGATAAGGTTAGCGGTGCCAGCAATGAAAGCACACTTAACATGCTCCTCGGACTGGTCAACATAACCATGTCTGCAGCATTATGTCAGTAGACCTAATAAGCTCAACAGTCATAACAACAATTTCAATGTAGGAATATGAATTAAAAGTTTTATTAGAATGTTGAAGATTTCGGCTGCGTTTAAGCTGCCTGTATGTTGGAAATTGTTTTATAGGCCTAAATAATAATCTAAGCCATCCATCCGAGATGTATCTGTTACTAATGAATTTATTTGTAGAGATCACCTGTTTCTTTGAGGAATATGAATTACAACCAGTTTCTTTGAATGTTGAAGTTTCAGGCTGTGTTTAAGCTGCCTGTATGTTGCAAAATGATTTATAGGCCTAGAAAAATAATCTAAGTTTTCTGAGATGTAATCTTTACTAATGCTTTTATCTGTAGAGATTACCTGTTCTTTGAGGAAAAAAAGATGATGATGATTTTGGTTATATGGAGAAGATGGTTATTAATCGAAATATCATAAGTATTAATATCAAGGCAATATGGACCACTTGTTTTTCAACTGGTTTACAATATTATTTTCTTAAAACTCCTTCTCTTCGCTTTTGGTGTATAATTTATTCTTTCATAAGGTAACTTGAAGTGCAAGAATGTGTAATAAACCCTCATTTGCTTTCTGGCCAGAAATTATTGATATAGAGATGTGAATGTTAAGTGTAAAGTAAAGAAATCTAACACCTAGCCTAGGAATAATATCTTGGCTTTGACAAATAGGCGAAAATTTGCTAGTATGCTATCAGTTTTGAAATATTTAAGAAAGATAACAAATAATTATGTATGAAAATCCAAATATTCCTTTAACACATAAAGTAAATGTTTTCAAGATAATTTAATGGTCGCTACTCATTGTAGACCTACTTATATACCAGGTAGTTGTTGTTGCACCGACACTGATACGTCACACATGCTCCCCTCACACGTTGATATCGGTGGGCGCATTCTACTTTTGTATATACATATTTACATTTTTTTTCAGCGTTGAGTGTAAAAGCAATCAAAGAAGACTATTTTAAATTTTATGTTTGCTTTAGAAGCATTATTATTTTACGACAGTTTTATCCCGTTTTTTTTTATTTATTTAACATTTGAACTGAGGTTTGATGGCGACTTCGTTTTGGTCAAATGCTCAGCAATGACCCCTGTGAACGAAAGTTTTGAAAAAGTTTCGTAAGGGTTTTTCTGAAATTTGGCTACAAGTGACATTTTCTGACAATTTTTTTAATTTATGACAGATTTCACTCTTATGAAACATATTATGGCCATAGTGTATGCGATACTCGCGTTTTCGCATTGAAATAACAGATAAATATGGAGCATGCTAGGTTGCCAGTTAGTGAATTTTGAACGAAATCCTACGGAGTCATGTCGCATGAGATTTGAGCATCACTGTACATTCTTCATAAGAAGAACAATTCATGTGGTGTATTATGATTCAGCATTTATTCAGAAACAATTTTGTGTCAAGGAAGTAATGTCCCGATACACGTTTGTGGTTAGTGTATATTCGAATTTTAAATACAAGGTCAGATTTTTTTCGCCTAATGGTTCGATTTTGCTATTATAGTTTCAATCCTGTGCATTCAAGCCAAGTGCAAGGTAATGATGTCCCAATTGCAACCAGATTTTGCATTCAATTTTTGCAATTAGTGGGCAGTTGCATTCGTACCTTAAATCGGTATATCCCTCTGTGCAAAAAACTTTCAGACCATGCCTAAATAAAAAATAAAAAAGGCCCATCAGCAACTTGTCGAACACCCATATGCACTACGTCATTCTCTTCTATATTACACACTACCTTTCCTTTCCTGGACTTTAATGCCCTTTTCGTTCTAAGGCTTTTTCTACCTCATTTCACATACGAAAAAGCAACGTTTTTCATCTCATGAAGAAAGACGAGGCAATAAACCCAACCTGTAGTCCTGGATAAAACAGATCCAGGCTCTCGGATGAATGACTCCTACATGAATCCCTTAGACAGGAAACGTGAACAACATGAACTGCAACATACACCTAAAAAGAGTGGTCATCAGAAGCCCGTTTAACTCCCTTACATGCACTGCGCACGCTTTCGCTCCCAGCATGTTCAAACTCACCTTTCCGATACCTCTCTCTGCCGACTATCTACCCAGCTGCCATATTATGGCTTCCTCTCTTCCTTCCTCTCGGTATTTTCGAATATAACGCTCTTCATCACCTCTCTGGCTTCTTCCCTTTTCTCTGCATGACCGAAAGAACCATTTCAAAACGTGATCCGTCCTTTCAGCCACGTTCACCTTCTTGCTTCTGAATACCATAGATCTTTCACCACTTCTGTTCTTAGGCCTCTTATAACAAATCGTGCATACAGCTAAACCATCTCTCTCTCTCTGTCTGTCTCTCTCTCCTCTCTCTCTCTCTCTCTCTCTCGTCTCTCTCTTTCTCTCTCTTTCTCTCTGTCTCTCTCTCTCTCTCTCTCTCTCTCTCTCTCTCTCTCTCTTCTGGAATTTCTCGTTAACGCCCGAGGCAGTGAAGCCTCGTTTCCAGGAGGTATGCATTTCAAGGTTCAATTTCCATAATCTGTTTCGATTATGATCGTGGTTCGTATCTATTCCTTACTGCTGTTTTCTCCGCGCATTATTTTTATTTCCTTTTGTTGTTTTCATATTTTATTATCCTTTTTGTTAAGGACTTGCAAACTTTTCCCTTAGTTGAATTTTCGTTTCCCTCGTCTGTTAATCGATGACAGTTCAGTTCGTGTCATATCCAGTCTTTAATGACAGTTATTCCATCTTCAGCCGAATGAATTTCTTGTCACATTCAAGTTCATTTCTTGACTTCATTTACGTTGATTATAATTATTTGTCTTCTTCCATTGATATATATCTTCGTTTTCACCTTAACGATTAATATGACCAGAGTGACATCTAAATTTTGCTGTTTAAGTGGTTCAAGTGATAAAAAGAAATGAATATGTTTTATTGATGGGAGATAATGTATTATACCAGGGTTGGGAAGTATATTTAGCTGACGAATGGAAAATGATATTTTTCGAAATATCAGATAGAAATTAAAACAAACCAATGAAAGTAGGATAATGTCACCTAAATATTTACAACCCCTTTTCCCGAATGTTGATCAGCAATGATCGAGGCTTATTATTGGTAATAGATATAATTCAAAAGTATTCTCGACATCGTTCATACTATTCGGAGTAGTAGCAGTAACAGAAGTAGCTGTAGTAATATTAGAAGCAGTAGTAGTCAAAATAACTGCACTGTTATCCCATAGCTTTAGAATCAAATTAATTTATTGTATGCTCTCTCTCTCTCTCTCTCTCTCTCTCTCTCTCTCTCTCTCTCTCTCTCTCTCAATCATGCTTAGCACTGAATTAAATCCTTCTCTTTTGTGATGAAGTGTGGCCGAGGATTAATTCACGGTACTTAAGTCAGAATTATTTATTGGATTGAGACTTCGTGCATAGGGGATGTTACGAGTCACTGTGCACTTCATTCGTTGATTTTTGGTTGAGAGAGAGAGAGAGAGGAGAGAGAGAGAGAGAGAGAGAGAGAGAGAGAGAGAGAGAGAGAGAAAGTTCGCTCGAGAAGCTCGTGCTAAGTTTATCAATACGTGTTAATTAATATATTTTAAAAAGATAAGGGACAATCATCTTGCATCTTCATTTAATTATTGGGACGGGGGAAGGTAGGGGGACGGGCGGGGGGGGGGGGGGGGGGGGGGGGGGGGGGGGGGGGGGGGGGGGGGGGGGGGGGGGTGGGGGGGGGGGGGGGGGGGGGGGGGGGGGGGGGGGGCTGGGGGGGGCGGTGTTGGTGTCGGATGTGAACACTAACTGTGAAAATATTTTCAACGAACGTTGCATCTGTCTTGTTTTAATGACAATCTTGGATGACGAACGTCCTTACATGAAGGAGTATGACGAAAAATCCAGCTCATGTTTTTCAATCTCTTTTTTCTATATAATAATAATAATAATAATAATAATAATAATAATAATAATAATAATAATAATAATAATAATAATAATAATAATAATAATAATAATAATAATGATATTATAGGTATTTCAACGGCATTTGATTTATACAGAATCCTCTCAAAATTCTTTTATTATCTTTTTCTCATGAGAATGTAGCTGGTACATGCTGATGAGACAAAAGATAATAAGAAGAATTTAAAAGATTCTATGTAAATTCAATGCAATTGAAACAGCTATATAAATATTCAAAGTTACTGCCCTCAGAGAAGGCCTCCTTCTTGATATAATAATAATAATAATAATAATAATAATAATAATAATAATAATAATAATAATAATAATAATAATAATAATAATAGTAATAATATGATCCTACTCTTTGATAATTAAATTGTTGACTTGTCATTTAAAGTTTCCAGAGCCTCCCTTTTCAAACTTTAGCAAGAGCCATTTTCTTTTCTAATAAGATAAATCTTCAATCATTTGCAGATTTGATAACGTCAAGTACTTTTTGTGATTTTTAATAAACTTATTCAAGAAATAGTTTTCATGCCAAGTCATATCCCAGGTTCTCAGTGAAATTCTGTTACTCTCACTTACATCAGAGCAATTTCATTTAATCATGAATATTGGTATTCTCAACTTGTGGAAAGTCTTTGTACAAATCGGTAAACTGCAACATTTGCAAAACTTTTCCAGTCCTTAGTTTTGTTTCATTAACTTGATTTAGTCGATATTCTCTGGGGCAACATCTGTTCCCCTCAGCGCAAAATGAATTCATAAATCGAAACTAATTCCCTTTAGAAGTTCCCTCGAGTCTGATATTGCTTCCATGTAAATTCCTTCCAAGAAGAAGAAGAAGAAAGAATAATCTGCTAAAGTTGAAGGTTTTCTAAGAAATGTCCTTCGTATTCAAACCAGAATCTTTTATTTATAGTCAGCTATTAAATTAAATCTGCATTCGTAAGTAGATCACCATACTGTTCCCCTACCGTTGGGAGTTTTGTAGTTTCTCTTCTTTTTTCTTATTGTTTTTTTTTTTTTTTTTTTTTTTTTTGTGCCTAAATGTAAGATGCTACTTCTGTGGTCTAAATCTGAGATGCTACTTTTGTTGCCTAAATGTAAGAGGCTGCTTCTGTTTGCCTAAATGTAAAATGCTACTTTTGTTGCCTAAATGTGAGATGCTCCTTTTGTGGCCTTAATGTAAGATGCTACTT
>NC_061105.1:41147705-41152705 GCF_015104395.2 Macrobrachium nipponense | reverse complement strand
GGAGTCTGGAAGAAACCGGTGAATTATGCACACATTGAATAGGGCAGCTAGCAAAATGTAAAATTATCGGATGGCAGAGTTTGAAGGCCTCTGCAGGAAGACCATCACAGCGCGGGCGATTTATTATTAGGTAGGCTGTTTATGGCATCGCTGATGTTACCTGGCGTAATACGGTCTGCAAAATGAAATTGAATGTTGTCAGTAAGGAGGTTATCTACATCCCTTCGGGAATCTTGATCATTTATGCAATTCAGGATATTGTTGAAGTGATCGCCCCACATACTTGCAATAGCTTCGTCTCCGACTGCTCCCCTACTCTCTGTGATAGCTTTTTAGTTTTGGGATTTAAAGACTGGATATCTTTCCAAAGACGAGGATAATCACAGATTCTAAGTTTCTAGACATTGCATCGGCTCTTAGTTGTTTTTCATTTAGCCTGCAGTGCTTAAGAGCAAGTTTGAACTGCGCTCTCGCCTGTCTCATTAGCAATGCAGTGTGCCCTTCCCTGGGGCTACCATTTTGCCTCCACAGTAAAAACATTTCTCGTGAGTATGTATACAGATCTTTAACCAAGTCATTCCATCCAGGTATATTACGAGAATTACCTTGACGAAATCTGTAGCAGTCCTGCCCGAAGCAAGCAAAGCGGAGATTATGTTCGAATAGAATTCATTCAGATCCCTCTTGTGGTGGTCATTTCTACAATTTGTGTTAGTACAAAGTAAGGCGTCTGCCGGTTGGAACTATTGACCGCAACCTGGTTTCCGTGGTCGCCCTAAAGTCTCTGGTTTTCTGTTGGTTTTTTAACCATCCCAGTTTACCGCTGGTGGTCGATCAGTTAGGGTGGTTCACGGTAGGAGGGAGGGTTGGGTACTGAATGACACCTGTAATGGGATGTGATCGTAGCCCGTTGCAAGATCATAGCGAATATTGCAGGTCATAATAGAATCATGAAGTTGTGGAGATGTGATGCAGTGGTCCAGCCAGGAAGTTGTAATAGCGTCCGCTCTATTATGTACATATGAATAGGAGGAGGGAGGGAGGAGCATTACATCGCTAATTTGGAGAGCATGATTTTGACAGAAGCGAGTAAGTTCATTATAAAATTGTTTTGTGGGGTGAGAATTAAGGTCCCCGATTATACAAATATGATCAGCAGGAGAATCATGAATAATACTGTGTAATTCCCCTAGGATCATGCAGTAATGATCAAAATTATTGTTATTTTCCCATGGCATATAAACATTAATAATTAGGATAATCGAGTTCCCTACTGTCACTTGAAGCCCCAGCAATCTGTCACTCCTGTAGTCATCACCTTTATCGTATTGTCTAACGATTTGTGCCACAGGAAAGAAAGGCCTCCTTTCGGCGACCGGCTAGGATTTGATCTGTAACTTGCATCGATGAAGTCGAGAAGGTTCTGTAGTCTTCATGAATTGAATCGCATATGGCAAGGTCATGTGGCCAAGGAGGAGCGTTTCTTGCAGTGCAATAATGCCTTTGAAGTTTTTGCAGAACATGTTTAGAAGAGGAATGTTCCGCTTGAGGCCAAAGATATTCCAAGAGATTATGTTTAATGTATCCATGACTACTCACGAAGATGGGAGATGAATGCGCTGATCATTTGGGTGGATGGGGGGTTAGCCAGGGGGAGTGGGCAGTCACTCGCCGTGGGGGTTGGCTGGCACTTGCGGTGGAAATGACCCTGGTTGGAGTGTCAGTAAGTTCCCCTGGGGGTGGTTGATAACCCGGATTAGTCTGTATCTTGAAACTAATATATTAGGACCCCGAAATTCTCGCCTTTAAGAAACGTCGAGGCGGTGTTGAAATAGGCAGGTAATCCTGTAAGCCACTTTATGTTTAATCCTGCATGGGATTTTCGTGAGAGATGAGTGGGTCAGAGCCAGTGAGAAAAAAACTTGACTCTCTCCACTATGGCATCCAGCGTCACCGATGAGCGCAGATTGTGAATTTACTACGTGGCATCTCTTCTCAGGTGTCGGGTGAGGTGAAACACGAATGTTGGGCTCCGGTCCAGCGGCCAAACGGGAGGTTCTTCTCTTCTTTCTGCTTGTTTGTATCTGCCAGCCGCCAGACCCCTCATGATCAGTTTCATTCTGCATCTACGCTGAGGGGGTTGGGGGGGAGAGATAGGGTGGGGAGGATTACGAGGGCTAGTAATCATCACCGGGGATATATCTTCCACCGGAGGCACTGGGGAGGGGAGAAGAGTTTTGGGGGTCAACAGTCCCCTCGGAACGGGGCACTTCCGTGTTGCTGGGAGGCGAGGAAAAACTGGATGCCGCATTCGTAGTAGTCTGGTGGCTATCTGTGCGATTGTCTATCGATCCCTGCACTCCTTTGATCGCATCCCAGATCCGTGAGGTTTATTTTTGATTTCCACCTTTTTAAGGCTGATTATGGATTCCTGTAGTCCTTTGATCACGTCCCAGATTCTTGATAAATTATCATTTGTCTCCTCATTTTTTCAGAGTTTTTTCCAATTATTTCTGAGAGAGATTTTACTGTTTTGAAGGCATTTTCTGCAGTGTGGTACACCGCAGGTAGGCTTAGGTCAGCAGGGCCCTTTGGAGGCAGGTTGTAAGGGTCATCGGCGTATATTTCCACCGAGCAGGTCCTTAGCCACTTAGTGATATACGATATTTTTTTGTGAGAGGACAAGTTCTTCGCGGATCGCTCCTTGAGAATGCTCTCTGGTATCAGATCTTTGCATTTCGTATATGCAACGTTGATTTCCTCATCGGAGAAGGCATCGCTGACAGATTGTATAGCGACTCGACGTCGGAAGGAACGTTCGATTGGTATTGAATAAAGAAAAGACAATTGTTCGCGAGTACGGACTTGTGTAAGGGGGGCAAAAAAAAACAGGCACCGGTAGGTGCCAGGGTCACTTGCGCAACGGTTGGAGGTTGGTCGGGTGACATTTTTGCGGTAAGGGAGGGGTCAAGCACTAACACATACACTTGCATTCTTTTACCCATTTCCCAGGACCAATAGGCCTCGAGAAGCTGTGATTTGAAAGATTTCTAAGGCACTGATTGGAGCAGAAAGAATATTAGAATATCTGCCGTTGCACAACACTCTCCGGCTTACACGACGGGTATTACGTGGAGACACTATTAACACATTGCTTACTATAAGAGGTATAGTCACCAATGGCGAAAAACCCTTCTTTTCTGTGAAGAAACGCGAGAGAGACCTCCAACACGTCCGCACCCCACACAATCTTTATGTCTTTCGTAAAGCACTCTTGCTTGTGCGCGGCATATGCATTAGGGAATGTCGGCTGTAAGAATGAGACATTTGAAAACAACTTACAAAATGCTTAAGACATGCAACAACGCCATATCCGCTAGAGTGCATTATTATTATTATTATTATTATTATTATATTATTATTATTATTATTATTATTATTATTCATTATTATTATTATTATTATTATTATGCTCTAAAGGGTCCACAATAATACAAAGTGTTGAGTCCGTGTATAATTTTAAAGACTTTACAAAAAGCTTTCGAACCCTTCCCTGGGTTCATCTTCATTTTTTGTTTGACTGAAGATGAAACCAGGGAAGGGTTCGAAAGCTTTTTATATAATCTTAAAAATTATACACGGATTCTTAACACTTTGTATTATTGTGGGCCCTTTAGAACATTATATATACTCTCGCGATAGAGTTTTTCCCTATTGATATTATTATTATTGTTACTTGCGTATTCAAAGATTTATTGAAGCGTTCGATCAGTACAAATGACGAAATCGAGTTGATTTGGCAAAAGCCATCTCCAGCTAGAAGTTAGTCTCGGGGACGAGTGTGATTATCGATAGCCTGAGACTTGTGGAAATTGGAATAAACAAAAGAAGCCAATATTCTCTTGACGAAGCTCGGTTCAGAGCAAGACCAAATCATGAGATAATGTTATAGCAATGTGGCTTTTTCAAAGGAACGATTCTACAAGTTAGATTTATTATATATTATTAAAATTAATTTAAAAATTATTCTCATTCTTTTCTTCAGAAAGTCTCTATGACTAGAACAGGAAAGGATTATCTTCACCCTTTTGTTTTTCCAGCTCTTATAGTGTACGAGAGAGAGGCAGACAGAGAGAGACAGAGAGAGACAGACGAGAGAGAGAGAGAGACAGAGAGAGAACATTGCCAAAAATACTTTCTGTTGTAAAACTTGAGAAACAATGAGACTCTGGGCCTCATTTTTATTCAGATCTGACCTAATTCTATTGGAGGCTTACTCGTGTTTCGACAAAACTGGACTCCCTAGGTCAAGTGAAATGTCTCGGGAATAATATATCAATACACACACACACACACACACACACACACACACACACACACACATATATATATATATATAGATATATATATATATATATATATATATATATATACATATATATATATATATATATATATATATATACACACACACACACACACACATATATATATATAGTATATATATATATATATATATATATATATATATATATATATATATATATATATATATATATATATATATATATATATATATATATACATATATATATATATATACATATAAATTTATTATCCGGTATTTTCACATTCAAAACGTAATAGAGTATTTTAATTTCCCTCTAATTTTATTTCTTTTCAGCTTCTTACTTTCTCTTTTTTTTCTTTCTTCTTCTCCTTTTAAGTTTATTGCAAAGACAATTTTTCCCTCCTGATATTATCATAAATGTTAAAATCTAATTTTAACATTTAATCACTCCCAGGTTTTCCATGTTTATTCCTTTAATACGTCCAGCAGTCTCTATAAGTGGGAATTATTGATGATTCTTGTCTGAGTGTTTTGTCTGTCCGTCTGTCCGCTGTCTGTCTCTCTGACTGAAATACGCATCTTATTAGTCTCTCTCTCCTCTCTCTCTCTCTCTCTCTCTCTCTCTCTCTCTCTCTCTCGTCAGAGGATG
>NC_061105.1:41127705-41132705 GCF_015104395.2 Macrobrachium nipponense | reverse complement strand
CAAAATAAGAAAAAGAAAATAGATATATGAATATAAGTGAAACCTGGTATTCCCAAGAGACTGGGAATGATGATCAAATAAAAGGGTTCCAAACTTATAGATCAGATAGAAAAATAGGAATCAAGGGGGAACCGCAATATATGGGAAAGACAAAAAACAAGGAAAAATATATGAGAAATATAGTAACTCAGAATGTGAACTAATAGCGGTAGAATTTGAATCTGAAAAATTGATGAACATAATAATATAGACCTCCTAATACTAAAGAGTTTGACTTAATATTGAAAATTGGATGATATATGTAGAAATCACAAGGACTGGACTATTCTCCTATCTGTGACTTCAACTTTCCTTTCGTAGAATGGAAAGAACGAATAGGAGATTGTGGTTGTACTTATACATATAAAAAAGAGAGTAATAGTAGTTGCAGAAGATAAGAGGCAATTTGAAAAGCTATTAGATATGCTACTAGAATACAACATTCAACAAATAAATCACCTGCCAACAAGAAAAGGAAAATACTTTAGACCTAGTATTTGTGAACGAGATGAATGTATGTTAAAGAAATAATAGTTTATAATGCGAGTATTTCAGACGCCATAATGTCATAGATTAACAGTTCATTCCAAAAGCAACGTGAAAATAGAGATAAGCAAGAATGAAAAAGTGGAAGGATATGGAAAATACAACTTCTACAGTAAAAATATAAATGGTCAGAAATTAATGAAGAATTAAACAAGATTGGGATAACATTTTCGTAAGTGATGACATAAGGGTAAAATACGGAGATATTATATAAAATATTGGAGAAAATAGTGGATAATATATACCGAAGAAGAAAAGTAAACATCATTCATGCATACCAAGAGACAGAAGGATCTTGTTCCAGAAAATCAGAAAGTGGAAAAAAGGTCTTGCAAAAGAAAAAATGCATGGAAAGTTATAGAACTAAAAGTAAGATAGAAAATGCAGAACAAAAGAGTTTTATACAATCAAAAGAAAATGAAAAACGGGACTTGGAAGAAAAAACCCTATTAAATATCAAGCAAAACCCCAACTATTATACTCATATGCGAAGAAGATGAATAAAAGAAGAATAGAAATAGGCCCTCTGAGAATTGAAGGGAGATTACGAATGAAAAAAAGGAAATTTGCAACATACTGGCAGAACGATATAGAGAGAATTCACCCCTAGAAATGATAATGAAGATAATGATATAGAAGTAAGGGAAGATGTGATATTTAGCTGCATAGAATATTAGCATTGTGCAGGCATAATGAAATTAAAAATGGAGCTGCTGCAGGGCCGGATGGAGTCCCTGCTATTTTGTTAAAGAAAGTAGTTCATTCTATCGCAAAGCCACTTGCAATATTATTAAGACAAAGTGTAGATACAGGCAAGATTTATGATGAGCACAAATTAGCATATATCACCCCTACTTTCAAAAGTGGATCAAGACTAGAGGCAAGTAATTATAGGCCTGTGAGTCTAACATCACATATTCATGAAAGTGTATGAAAGGGTAATGAAGAAAAAATATTATGAAACATTTAATAAAAAATAATTTGTTTAATATAGGACAACACGGTTTCGTACCCGAAAAGTACACAAACCCAACTGTTAGTCCACCGTGAGAACATATTCAAAAATATGAAAAGCGGAAATGAAACAGATGTGGTTTATCTAGACTTTGCAAAAGCTTTTGACAAAGTAGACCATAATATATTAGCAAAGAAAATTAGAAAACACATATCGTAGATAAAGTAGAAGATGGTTAAAAGAATTTTTACACAACAGAAAACAGATAGTTATTGCAAACGATTGGAAAATCGTATGAAACCAAGGTAATATCCGGTGTGCCACAAGGTACGAGGTGCTAGCTGCAATATTGTTTATTATTATGATTGAAGACATAGACAGTAATGTTAAGGATTCGGTAGTGAGTATTTCGCTGATGACACAAGAATAAGTAGAGAAATTACTTGTGATGAAGATAGAACGCTCTACAAAGAGACCTTAACAAAGTATATGATTGGGCAGAGGTAAATAGGATGGTATTTAACTCTGATAAATTTGAATCAATAAAATTTTATGGACAGAGAAGGAAAGCTATATGCATATAGGACCTAATAATGAGACAATCACAAATAAGGAAGCAGTTAAGACCTTGGTGTGATGATGGAATAGGAACATGTTATGCAATGATCAAATAGCAATTCTGTTGGCAAAATGTAAAGCAAAAATGGAAATGTTGTTACGGCACTTTCAAAACAAGAAAAGCTGAACACATGATTATGCTTTATAAAACATATGTTCGTAGTCCACTTGAATATTGCAATATGATATGGTAACCCACCCCCCAACTATCAAAAGGATATTGCACAAATAGAGAGTGTACAAGGTCCTTTACAGCTAGAATAGAAGAAGTTAAGGACCTAGACTACTGGAAAGACTACAATCCTTAAAATTATATAGTCTAGAAAGGAGAAGAGAACGCTACATGATAATTCAGGCATAGAAACAGATAGAAGGAATAACAGAAAAATATCATGGAACTAAAAAATATCAGAAAGAGCAAGCAGAGGTAGATTAATAGTGCCCAAAACTATACCAGGAAAAATAAGGAAAGCACACAGGACATTAATCTACGCACCAGCATCGATAATGCAGCGTCTATTCAATGCGTTGCCAGCTCATCTGAGGAATATCATCAGGTGAAGCGTAGATGTGTTTTTAAGAATAAGCTCGACAAATATCTAAACTGCATCCCAGACCATCCAAGATTGGAAGATGGCAAAAAAATTATACCGGAAGATGTACTAGCAACTCTCTGGTAGACATTAGAGGCGCCTCACACTGAGGGACCTGGGGCAACCCGAACGAACTGTAAGGTCTGTAAGGTAAGGTAGGTCCCTCCTCTCTCTCCTCTCTCTCTCTCTCTCTCTCTCTCTCTTCTCGTCTCGCGGTCATCCTCTCACCTACTCTCGTTCTCATCCATCTCCTCTCTCCTCTTCTCTCTCCTTGAAGGTCGAAAATGTCCACTATACTTTTGCCGCTAAGCCGTTAAAACTCGGGCTTTATTTCCTTCTCACCTCTTCTTCTTCTTCTGTACGAAATAAGCTTTCAATAGACTTCCCCTTCTCCACTATGCAGCAAATTACTCTCGCTTTCGTGAAGCGAGTTTTTGTAAAAGCCGCTCTTTGAGAAAAGAATGATCAAAGACTTGGGAATCTGCGGAGCTTTCTCCGACTTCCTTTAAAATTGCTCTTGATGTCGAGAAGAGAGGAACCCCGTAGGTGGGTAGTGCCGTCAGTGCATCTCATGTGGTGCACTGTAGGCATTACTTTTAGGTTCTTTGCAGCGTCCCCTTCATCCCCATACTTTCATTCCTTTTACTGTACCTCCGTTCATATTTCTCTTTCTTCCTTTACTGTCCCCTCTTACTGTCCCAACCTTTTCCTGTCAATCCGTTTCAGCGCTGAAAGGCCTTAGTTGTCCAGTGCTTGGCATAAAGCCAAAAATCCATACAAATCAAATCAAATCAGAAGAGAGAAAAACAGAACCTGTGTTTCTGTTCAAAAGGTTCAAAGCAAAAGCCCCGAATGTGCCCCTGAACAGGAGAGCTGGGCAACGAGTGAAGCGAATTCTTAGACTCCCAAAAAGTCTTTGATTTCGTTACAAAGAAAATAAACTTAAGACGAAGAGGAGAAAACAAACTCGAAAACTTTCTGTCACGTTTGTGAAGAGAGCAACACAAGTTGTGACGTCCGAGAAGGATTGAATTTCTTATTTGAATACTCTCGGATTTTTGTGCTTTTTTCCGTGGGTACATTTTTTTGTTCTTCGTTTCTTATTACAATTTTTGTAATATATATATATATATAGTATATATATATATATATATATATATATATATATATATATATATATATATATTATATATATATAATATATATATATTATATGGTGTGGTGTGTGTGTATGTGTGATTTTTATATATATATATTATATATATACATATATATATATATAATTTATATTTACTATATATATATATATATATATATATATATATATGGATCATTGAAAAATCAGGGAAAATATTAAGTTATAAGTACATTAATCGCTTTCCGAGTATTTTAACATACAGTTCTTCAGTATAGAGGAGTGTCTCAAACATACACGAAAGCACTAGGTACTTAACACCTTTTAATATTTCCTTCTGGCTCATTAAGCACATTTTATTTCATGTGGCATTTGTGAAGGTAGAACAATATATGTATATATGTTCACACACACATACACTTTGATACCTTATATATACTTGCATAAATACAGCCTCTTTTAAAATCATACCTAAACATCCATCTGCAGCCGTCGGTTGTAGAACCAGATAAGTGCTCTGCTCACGATTTGACAACAAAGGTACTTGTGTTTTTATATTTATATATTTTTACGGTACTAAGAGCAGGAGAGGACCTAAATGCTTGTAAAAACATTGCGCTGATTTTTGGTCACTATACTTCTTCCGGAATTTAATTCATTGCCAGTTTATAACTGACGTGTTTAATTGTATTCACTGAATCTCTGACACTTGACAGGAATTTATTGCATATTGGCAACTGGAAAATCATTACTGGAATTGATGGTGAAACTCTGTTTCGGCTGTTTATTTGCAAAAGGTTAATACCATGTGTGTGGATGAGCGCCATTAATGCGAGCAGTATATGCCCTTCTCTGTGATTATATATTATAATAAATATGTTTTATTTATATTTATATATATACATTTTGTACACACACACACACACACACACACACACACATATATATATATATATATATATATATATATATATATATATATATATATATATATATATATGTATATAATATATATGATATATATATATATATATATATATATATATATATATATATATATATATATATATTAATATATATATATATATATATATATATATATATATATATATAT
>NC_061105.1:41097705-41122705 GCF_015104395.2 Macrobrachium nipponense | reverse complement strand
ACTTAAGTCGGAAACCATAAGAAATATGGAAAAAAGAATATCGTTCACCAGCATAACTGGGCTGTTTCATTTCCCCTCAGGGGCAATAAAAACGATCCATTCTGTTTTTTAAAAAATTATAAAACATTTCCCACAAAGGCTTGTCTGTTGTGTCACTTTTTTCTTTTTTTTTTTTTTTTTTTTTTTTTTTTTTTTTTTTGAATTATGCAAATGGAGCAGGGTGCGAACATCGCTTTTATGGAGTGATGGCTTTTGAAAGCTTTCTCTTCAATCTTTGTTCCACTCACTCGACACGACCTGTGTTGTCAGTGAAAGCTGATAAAAAGCAAATCTCTCTCTCTCTCTCTCTCTCTCTCTCTCTCTCTCTCTCTCTCTCTCTCATGAACGTAAATGATGCTGGGTGATTCGGGAAATGGCTAAAATGATTTGACGAACGCCTGATACAATGATTTCACTCTCGTCCACTTTTCTGAACGTTTTTATTTTTTTCTGGCAAATTTGAATTTTTTTTTTTTTTACCAACCCAGTTTTCCTTCTTTCCTGAAAGTACATAATATTGAGTCTTATAAGACATTTATAAGTCATTTAAAGCGTAAGGAGTCTGCGCTACACTGAACGACCAAAGCTAACGTAAAAGCTACCCTGTTGCCAGCACAGCTTCCGTCAAAAGCTATTTCTCTGATCTTGAGATCTTCTCTGACGCTCAGAATAGCCCACAGGCTCGAAGGATTATTTTTGGAAGCACCCAGTTGCTCATTAAGAAGAAATAATTCTCTTTTGCTTATAATGAGAATTGAAGAAATAACGTAGATCATTTGAAAAATAATCCGATACAGGACCAAAGATTATGCATTAGTGATAAGTACTTCAGGAGCTTTCATAAATAATGAAAAGAGAAATTAATCTTTATATTCTCATTTTACGATAATGGATAATGGCGTAATCATAGCAATGAATTTACCATTTGATGAACGCACATTCACAATACACTTTGAACAGAAGGAGTATTATTAAAAGAAATCGGTAATGCAACTCCAGCTCACAAGGAAATGTAAACTTTACAGTCTAGATTTCACAAAACTGACGAAGGATTCGTGACTTTGGAATCGAACGCTGGAAGCGGTTTTTTTTTTTCTTTTTTCTTTTTTTTTACGATTGGTTTTGTTCTAATTCCAGTTGGTGTTCGATTTCCCTGGAATCATTTTGACTTGGGATTAAGACAATGATAGATTATTATGACCCACAAGATGTATAAAGCATAATTAACGTGTTTATCAGTGTTTTTTTTTTTTGTAACACTTTTAGAACTTTTGACTCAAGGTTAAGGCACTCTCTCTCTCTCTCTCTCTCTCTCTCTCTCTCTCTCTCTCTCTATTTTTCTATATATATATATATATTATATATATATATAGATATATATATATATATATATATAATATATAAATATATTAGATATATTATATATATATATATATCCACGTACAAATCATTCGAACAGGACAAGAGATTCGTTTAAATCTACTTACAGCGGTAGGTTATTGTATCTACCTGAATAACGTTCTGTATAAAAGACTTTATCCCTGATCGCATAATACTTCCACCCCAGAAGCGCCCCCCCCCCACCGCCTACTACTCCCTTTCTCCCTTTCCACTCCCCCCCCATTCCCCCAACCCACTGCCTTCACTGCCAAGTTTGGGAAGACTCTGCTTACTTCCGCTTTTGCTTCTGCTAAATCCTTGCTATTCGAAAAATCGGCCTTGTTTGTTTATTTTGTCTGCTCCCGTGTGTTTGTGTCTCATTTCTTTTTAGTTACTATCTTTTATTTTCTTTTTCCCTTTTTGGCTAGTTTGTGTCCTGTCCATAGAACTTAAGTACACTTTAAAAAATAGATAATTCAATCCGTTTTACTTTACACAACTCGGCCCCATTTCCCGGAACAAGGGGGAGCAACGGGGCTTGACCTCGCCGTAATCTCCTCCATTTCTGCAGATTTACCTGACCTGAGCTGGCTTAGCTGACCTAGAGTGAAGTCAGCGTTGTGGAGGGGATAAGCCAGATTTGATGGAACAATATTTGGAATTGTTGCTCCGGACTCTACTATACTGAGAGATGGGCAAATAGATAAGGGGATATTATTTTCAAGACATCCTTTTTTCCCCACGAAGGTATTGTTCTATTTAGAACAGTGTATTTTATTCGGCTAAGATGTTATTCCTTTTATAATTATTTCAGTCTTTCTGTTTAACCTTTCAGATAAAAGTATCGCATTTTCCTACTTCCATTGCTATTACTTTCTCTTCTCAGCCTCTCATTAATTCATTTGAATAGGTTTTTGTCATCATATTTATAAGCAGTTACTTTAGTAAAAGATTTTTATTTTGTACAAGCAAGTACGTCCGAAATCACTGGCTATTATTACTTACTGGTGTTTTTGACCATTTGTTATTGTTTCATTTTCATGAATTATATTCATTTCATGATTTTGTTACTTCAACTTTTCCCTTCTTAGTTTCTGTTTATCGTTAGCTTTTTACTCAGTGTAAACTTCCCTGGCCAAGTGATTTCAGTTTTCAAAGTAATTATTTTCTCTTGCTGTTTTCATTCGCCTTTCCTTTCTTTCTCCTCTTTCCTGCGTCATGTGAGGGTCCTTCATTTTGCAAAATGACGAAATGCACCGAAAAATGGAATACGATGCAAAGCACAGACACTAAAGAGACAAAGTATGACCCTTAAACCTGATAACATCCTTAGAGTCCAACATAAAGCCAAAATTCAGCCAAATCCGCCTTTCTCGATCACAGCCATTTCGGGTGATGGTGAGAGACACAAGTCAAGACTTATTCGGTAATTTCCAGGATTTCCAGCCTTCAGCCTCTCCAGATATCGCTCGGGGTAAGATCGAAGGAATAAGTTTCATCAGGTATGACGTAGTACAATGATACTACGTAATATCATTAGTTTCCTCGTTAGACGAGTTGTTTACGTGCTCGCCTACCGAATCAGAGAAATTTATTTCTGGGGACAAGAAATTCATTTCTCGATATAATGTGGTCCGGATCCCCCAATAAGTAGTACGTACCGTTGCCAGGTAACCAATTGATTCCTAACGACGTGAAAATATCTAATCCTTCCGGTCAGCCCCAAGGAGAGCTGTTCATCAGGTCAGTGGTCTGATTAAACAAAGATCTACTTTTTTTTACGTATTATCATACTTGTATGAGAGGTCCTAGTCTTCTTTGAGAGCCTTAGCTTCCTGTTCATATCTGTATAGAATAAGTAATACAATAATGTATTCATTATACTATTATTTTCCTGTTGAGGAAAAGGAAACATTCATTGTTAAAAGAAGATAAATAAAAGCAAAATGAGGTTTAATAAGAAAAAGTAATGTGCCGGACAATTGGAAAACCTAGTAAGCTCTTTGACTATGGAATTATATTACATTAACGACACTAACTTTTAGAAGTCTCTCGAGAATCGTTGTGTATACCCAGTTTTAATTCTGAATTAATTCACTTCTGCTGGTTATTGTTTTTTTTTTTTTTTTTCTTTTTTTTTTTTTTTTTAACATCTGTCATTGTGAACCTGTTGTCACTCCCGACTGGAGGTCGAACTGAAATGTCCAAAGGTACCAGTTAGTTAGATTTTAGACATTTTGACATTTCTTCGTCAGTTTAGCTTTCTGATCTGGAAAACAAATTGATTAAAAGTAAGTTCTGGGACTTTTTCTGCAGCTCATTATTCACAAGTGACTTTCCTGAGAAGCTCTGTTCAGAAATAGTGAGGAGCATCGTTAACTTTACTGAAGTATAATTGAATTACTTCAGTGCATAATTAGATCTCGTTTAGATGTCAGATGCTTGAATATTGTTCAGTGTTGAATATATTTCCGTTCGTTTTTTCATTCTACTTTGAAATTGGAAGCTATTTGAAAGTTTATATCCCATTTTTCTTTCATAAATTCCATTCAACATACGTTCTAAAGTGTCATCCTCTCTCTCTCTCTCTCTCGATCTCTCTCATCTGGCTCGGTCTCTCGTCTCTCTCTCTCTCTCTCTCTCTCTCATAAGAATCTTTTATAATATCAAAAAAATAAAAACAATCTTTCAGCTATGTTGACAGGTTAGTATTTTTAATCGTTTTAAATAGAAGTTAATTTTTGCATTAGCTACTGAGGCCGCCAACGCACCCGCCACACCACCACCACCCCCCCCCCCCCCGTCCCCCAACCTCACAGAGTTTTTGCTGTTTATGAAGCATGTCAAATGAACAAGGACAGATCAAAGAAAGATTTCCAAGAAAATATCTAAACCTTTGAGACCAAGTTATTGAAAGATATCTATGAACATTATCAAACAAAAATGCCCTTCACATTTCACTCGAGAAACCTACAACGTCTGGTTTCCATGGAAACCGTTCATCTCTCGTTACCTCCTCCATTAAAAAGAAAAAAAAAAAAAAAAACAAAAAAAAAAAAAAAAAAAAAAGAGCGGTTTGGTAGTGCGTACATGCAGCTCACCTTCATTCCCGCTTTTCTTTCTCCACCTTATGCTGTCCAACCTCTCCATTACTTCTTAGTGCAAATGTGGAGTTTTCTCCTAATTCCACCTTTGGACCCTGGTACTACTTCATCTCATTTATTCTCTGGATCTTTTTATCTTGCTATCCGACCACTTCAGTCCTCTCATTTTCCACTGTCTCGAACGCTCAGTGCCTGAAAAGTGCCCCAGTGCATTGCTTAACAGCATACATGTCAGAATCAAATTTTTCAAAAACCCATTTTTTTTTTTTTTTTTTTTTAATATCGATTTTGCTATACGTCGTACGAAATCATCCCCTTTTTATTCATCAGTCCTAATGGCAGCGTCATGGAAGCGAGTCGCCATGAGGGGGATCATGTCCATTACAAATGGCTCATTAATTAGAGTTGATGGAGCTTCCATTCCCCCCACCGATTCGTCCTTCGGATCAATAGTTCATTATTTTCAAAAAAAAAAAAAAAAATTATGAGAGTAAGCAAACTGAGCCTGTTTGTGTTGGCGATGTTTTAGTGGTTTCAAGTACATTACGAACTAATACTTGCATATGAATCAGTAAGTTACTTTTGGTACTTTTCTTGAATTCGTGTATATTGAGATGATCAATATAAGTTGAAGTTTACATTGACGTTCATAAATCTTTACTTAAACTTCCCTCGGAGTAAATATATTATTTGCTTTGGTATAAGTTAAACTTTGAATTAGTCAGTCTCTTGATTTCTAGATTTAATTGATGGGTTGTACATAAAGAAAATTTGATAAGTACGGAATGATTTGAGTTGGTGTAACGTTTGCGTTTAAAAGGTTAAATCCCCAGTATTTAGTTATTTAGTGTTAATAGATTAGTTCTACCGTAACTAGTCAGCTCGAGTAAATACTATATTCCTCTGATTTGTTGTAGTGAGGTTGCGTTTGCGCTAATACTCTGCTTTTGAGCTTCTTTGGTTTAAGTCACCCAGGAGATTTTAATCGTCCCTGTTCGTTAGAATGGGTTGTCTCAGTTTTTTTTTTTCTAATAACAATTTCTTCTTTATTTCATGGGTTTTTCCCTTTAACCAATTACAAAATAATCTTTTTTTATCTTCACGTCAAACGCATATACATACTTACTTACATCATATTGAAAGTTTGTATGTGTAGAGGTCATATATATATATATATATATATATATATATATATATATATATATATATATATATATATATACACACACACACATATATATATATATATATATATTATATTATATATATTATATATATGTATATATATATATATATATATATATATATATATATATATATATATATGTATATGTATATGTATATAGTGTGTGTGTATATATATATAATTATGTATATATGTATATGCGTCAAATTATATATATATATATATATATCTATATATATATATATATATATATATATATATATATATATATATATATATATATTAGGGCTTGTGCCTTGTATGATAAGGCGCCCTATGAGGTAATGTTAGACTAGCGATAATCTATACGCTAAGTCGGTTGGTATTGCACTTCCATCTTCAATGGAGTGTCTGGGGTTTTGTAGATCACTTACGAAGTCGGTATTATCTTTACGACGATGTGTTAAACTCATGGTTCGGTGAGGTTTCTTGTAGAAAACACTAAGTATAAAAATAGATATAATTTCTTCTGAAGTTTTACATGGTGAAGATCAGGTATGATTGTACAAGTCTTCTAATAACGATAGCTTGATCGCTTCTGCCAATGATGATGGCTAATCCTATTCCTCTACATGATAAAGCTTAGGTAAAGAGGTACAGGTCTTCTAATGACGATAGCTAACTCTGTTCTGCTGTCTACCATCTCTGTTACAAGTTATGAAGGAACAGACAGTAGTTCGAACATATGAACATACTATCAGATGACATAGTTTCATACGAACACACAATCGAATGAGACACGCTACAGATCACGTAGGCCGTTTGAATAATAGTCGGGGTAGTTGTCTCAAGCAGGGAGCTTGGACTGTTTCAAAACAAATGAATGACCACAGATGACGGCATGTCAACTTAGCCTACATACTTATTGTATACGTCATCTTTAGCGTCTCTAGTCTGATCACATTCCTGCAAGCAATCTTTTATATATGGACTAACATTCCATATTTTTATTATGTAAACACTTACATTAGCTCGGTCAGCTACCAAAACCAACTACTGAATATTACTCAAACTTGACTTGCATTTGACTTATAGAGTGTGATACAGACACTATGTGAATATATATATATATATATATATATATATATATATATATATATATATATATATATATATATATATAAGTAAATAAAATTCATGGTGTACATGAATTGATTCAAGTAATAAAATATAAAACATGATATTGGTAAATAATAGTGATCACGTGATATATAATGATACAGTTTTATTTTTCACTTCATCTCTTAAGATACATATGCTACAGAAAATACTAATGTACTCTGATAATTGCATAGAATGAAGATTAACATGATAAAAATCATATTTTAACTGATAAATTTCATATATGAATTGATAAAATTATTAATGTTTATGCTGATTGAGTTCGTTGATTTTTATGCTAAATGTTATATATCTGATTCATTAATCAATATACTAACTCATATATAACTGCAGATATTGGTATGATAAAAGGTAACAGGATTGATTATAGGCTACCTGATTTGTGTTTTATACATATGTATATGGATTCATATAATTATGATTAATATATGTGCACTTTAAAACTAGATTCCTATTGTGTAACACGCAAAGATATATTTTAGATTCTGTTATTTATGATCTTTATATAAGAGATTGCCTATTGCGTACACGCAAAGATATATTTCGACTCTGTTATTTATGATCTATATATCATATATATAGGATACATGACTACCGAGGTTATACTACTTCACTTTTAACTAGCGTTCGAACAACTTTTCGTCCATTACACAGTTCCAGACAACCACCTATAGGCAATTGAAACGGCCTTTTTCAATGGTTAAAACAAGGGGTCGTAATTGTCGGAAGTATGTCCCTTTTTGTAGTCGATTCCGACAGTAGCCGGAGCATTCCGCATTAAAACGAGATTAACGACGAGATACGGTGTCGGTCGAAGAAGTCCATGAAATTCCTTTCACATTGTAGGCGGTTGTTACTTGCTGTAGTCGTCCGCTGCGACGAACGATTTTTTGAAGTTGCGATGTGAAACTCTCGTACTGCAGGATACTGTAACCAGGTTCCATTAATCAGCCTGCAAGTGAAATTATACTTGTCACAGGCAAAGTAAATTCAGACGACATCCAAATACAGGGGAGGGGAGAGAGCATTTAGACCAGACTTAACCCACATGAATTCGCTGATATTTTGGAATTCAAAAGAGTCCGCTGTACAAACTTTTTTATCCATGGCATTAACAATGAGTGAACCTATCCAGGTCTATGATGACTGTAAAAATATCCATATTATAACAAATAACAGACATTAATACGAATCCCAAAGAAAATTCTATATTACTGGTAGTAAGGTTACTAGACAAAGAAGTGGAAAACGGAGCTATTTGTAGATTGCCAGGCAACATAAGAGTCAAAGAGAATATTAATCATGATTCTATGTGCCCTAACAAAAGTTTCATATTCAATTTTCTCGCGCGCATCCTCTGAGGTTAATTTTTTTAAAAACTTTATTAATAGGTAGGAGATGCAACGAAAAAACCCACTATGTAACTAATTTCTAAATAAACTTTGGGTTTTTCAAGAAAATGTGACATTTTCCCATGATGTTTTACTTGAATTTGTAATAGGCTAATGTTGCAAGTAATATTTCATATATACATATCTTGATACTTCTAAATGTCTATGAGGTTCAGAAAAAAAAAAAAAAAATTAATTCATTTTGTTGTTATAGAAATTCTATTTGCTTATATTGTTCATTAATTTTAAAATGATTACAAGTCCTTAACTAATTGCATTACACACGGATAAGAATATGTTTATGTGGCCTGTCATGTGACCTATGAACCACATGTGAAGTTCATGAACTAAGCATTCCTTTCTCCAGTCAATCTGCTTTGCAAGCAGAGACGACACACAGATGAAGCCTGTGTAAGCAGATTATTGAGGTTAAAAGGAACGAATGCTGATACGGCAATGATGACGTCGTCACTTGGCAGGAGATTGCTCTCAGCCAGCTAAGAGTTACGTTACTTGCTGTAAGAGATACGACTTTAGTATTTTCAAATGATATTTTAGTGTTTTAATTCTCCACCCGCATGAGAAGAATGTCTGAAAAAAAAAAAACAACAGTACCAAAATTGAACAATATATTAGTTTCATGTTGGCATTATGTTAAATAAATATTCCTTATTCAAACTATATGAAAAAAGGTTTCCATACAAATTCTATATATATTATTAGCCCTGTATAAGATTCATATAGGATTATTTCATAGATAACATTTTCACTTCTAGACTTCCTGACTTTAAAATCTCTTTTATTTTATTTATTTATTTTATTTATTATTAGTTTATTTTATTTATTTATTTATTTAATTTTTTTTTTTTTTCATTGACTACGAATATAAATCACCGGGACAGACAATATGTCAGTAGATTTTGGATATGTTTTGAACTTTTCGCTTATTTGTCATTACTAAAGCGTTAAGTTAGAGTTCAAATCTTTACGCATAATATTTGGATATTTAATTATCTATGGTTACGTTTGCTTATTGATTTTATCGTGATTCCTTTTTATTATAATTTGTAACCCTTCCGACTTCTTACGGAGTGTATTATATTGACTCCACTTGTATCCATATTTATTTTTATTTTTTTATATTTTTTTATTTATTTATATATTTTTTTTATATATATTTGATAAATTAATGGTTGGCTTGATATGTGGAAAAGTGTTTCTAGCGGCGTACCGTATAAAGGCTACTTGCGGCATCAATTCTATAGATACAAGATATAAATGATAAAGGTATTTAAAACCGCGAGAACCGCAATAATCCGTGTCGATCCAATATCACGATTGTAACTCGTAAGACATTGACACTTCCTATTTAATTATCCGTTATTCTACCAAACCGATTGACTCTGGGTGATCAAATATATTATTGGTTTTCTTAATGGAAAGGAATTCACACAACGTGTTAAGGAGATTATTATTGATTTACACCACCCGAGTCACAGATTATTATGTGTTGAATTCCATATTTACTGATTTAGCACTCATAAACTATTCCTAACTGCACTCAATTGCGGTGTTTGTTTTTAGTGCTATTAATTCTTATATAACGTGTCAAGGAACTATTAACACTAAGAAGTGTTTATTCCCTCTGTCAGACTCGTAATTCTGTTAATAATTACTACGTATATTCTTTCAAGGATTGATTTGGCACAGGATAGGCTCCTAAACTGACAGGTGTCTTAGTGTGTCCCTTGTTTTCATGACACGTGTTACAATCAGTTTATGTCTTTTATATCTGTAAGCATTGTAGGCCAGTAAAATAGTGATTTGCTTTCTGTGACATAGGAGGGAACCCTGGATGACGGAATGCAACCAGTTTATGACGATTGGTATGAAAGAGATTATTATTACTACCTGGTCGTTAGTCATCTGCTGTGTTCTTCGGGTTTTCCTCGTCACAGACCTACATATAATATTACATTTGATTACATTATTCTGATACACATACTTTAAATGTACTTTTGCTTTAGGGTTTCTGCTCAAAAGTGTTTATTGTTTTTGCTTAGCCACTGACCCTGTTTCCGTTTCGAAGTGTTTATTGTTTGGTGTTTATTGCTGCTGACTCTGTTTCCGTTTCGAAGTGTTTATTGTTTGGGTTATGTCTGTTGACTCTTGCTTTGTTCAGTGTTTGTAACAGTTCTGCGCTCCGACCCAGATATTCAATGCTCGCGATCTCTTGGGTTAAGGAATTTTCTTGTTTAGATACGGTTTTAACAATAGGTACGGATGTTTCTATATCTTTTAGTCTAATTAATGGTTCTTTGCAGTATGGTGCGGGATTGCGGGATAATGCGTCAGCTATGATAATTGCTTTCCCAGGTAGATATCTTATCTTGGCTCCAACAACTTGAATGATCATTTGTCACCGAGTTCCTTTTGGACTGTGATTAGAGCCTTTGAAAAACTCGGTAAAGGACTCATGTTCAGTAAGGACTTTATCAGGATAGCCATAGATTATGAACTTAAAATGTACTAGTGTTAAAGATACCTAGCCCTTCCTTGCCTATTACTGCATATTTACTTTCAGAGGGCTTTAGTTTACGTGAATAAAAAGCTATAGGGAAGAACTGTTTATCATATGACTGAAGTAATACCCCTCTTACCCCTTGGTCTGAGGCGTCTGTTGCAATAAAAAAAAAATTCCTTATTTAAATCAGGGATTTTTAAGTTAGGTAAGCTGCATTATTCCGCTTTTAAGATATCGAACGCCTGTTGATGCTTTTTAGACCATAATTAATCTACGCTCTTCTTCGTAAGATCTGTTAAAGGAGCTGCTATGATTGAAGAGTTACATATTTGCATACGATTGTAATACCCACTACAGCGCAAAAGTGCTGTATCCCCCTTTTACGTTAATAAGTACCGGAAAGTTATGAATAGCCGACACCTTACCATGGACTACTTTTAAGACCTTGACCAGACACATAAAACCTAGATAAACATGTTCGGTTTTTAAAAAAACTCACATTTAGATATTTTACTCTGAGATTATTTGTCTTTGTCTCTGTAGCACTAGCTCTACTTTATGTGAATGTACTTCTAAGGTATTAGAAAAGATTACAAGATCATCCATATAGGCATGTAGGTTATCCCCTAAAAGTCTCCAAACACTATATTGTAATTGGGGCGCAACGTAAGCCGGAGGCATACGTAAAAAATTGATAATGTCCCCTGAGTGTGCTGAAAACGGAGTATGAGGTACAATCACTTAGGTAATGGTATCTGGTAAAAGCTTTTAAGTAAGTCCAAGTTGGTGAAAAAAATTTATTCTAACCTAACAGAGATAAGATGTCGTCGGTACATGGCACTGGAAACTATCGGGAGTCGTTTCCTTGTTTAAGCGACAGAAATCTACGCAGATACGCCAAGTCCGATCTTTTATGGCATGACATTTGAGGGAAAAATTATATGGGCTTATTTGATTTCCTAATGACTCCTATTACTAAAATTTTTCAACTTCGTCATTTATCTCTATTTTGAAATTTCATTGAGAATCTATACGAAGGTACGTAAATAGCTTTATGTTTGTCCTTAGACCGTATTTTGTGTTAAATTACATCCGTTTTTTTTTTCCCAGAGATCACTCGCCAGTGGAGAAACTTCCTGGTATTCAGGTAAAAGATAAAAAAAATTTCTGCTGAATCACCTCTGCTTGAATGACTTTACGGATATTACTTTAGATAGATTATCAGAGAAATTCATCCACGACCGGTTGGGCGTGATTAAAAATTAGCAACAATAAAAAATGCGATATTTATAACTTCCGTATCCACGATGTGTATACTTTTAGGGCTTTGTTCGCGGAAATCGTTATATTTCAGAGTGTCGGGAAGGATTAAAATTTCATTTCCCAGCAAAGTCTTTTTACACGCACTAAGACATTCGAGGGTGCATGCTTCTCGAGATTTTGCGTGCAAAGTGCGACTGCGGTTGTGGGAGAATTCTGTTGGGTCATTTGAACAATGTTACGATTTATGAGACAAATGTATAGTTCCTTTATATAAGTTATTATTTGATTAACTGTCTCATTTTTGTTCAAACGGATTTTAATATGTTTGAAGGTTTATAGGATTTTCCTTTGATAAACACGCCTTATTTTGCAGGATGTAAGATAATATTTTGTATACCCCTAGATGAATCTTACAATTACACTACATACAGATCAACGTTTTTTATAACTATAGAGGTATCTGTAAACGCTCGCTTATCCGGACTTCTCATTAGGGAAGTTCGAACAACAGACGGTGAGTCCGTAAATACAAGATATTACGTGTATTAAAGAAATAAAACAAGATATTCTAATTTTTACGGCGCGTACAGTTGGGCTTAATCCACCAGTATTTATTATAACTTAATGTATTAAAATTACTAGAACCTGCTCTGATTACTTGATACTGTCGTGTGATGCATAGGAAAATCCTTTTTAGTTCAAAAAGATATCGGTATGTATGAACCAACATCGCTTTTCCCCACTCTGCTAGAGTCGCTTATTGTGTGGAATTTGCTTCGCTTTGAAACTCTGCAGATTTAACTAACCTTGACCGCTTGACTAGGTGACACAGTCACCGAGTTTGCTTGTTTGATTCTGAACGGGCTACTGTTTCTATTTCTTTTTGTAATAATTAGGATCCTTCTCTTTATTACCATCGGCAACGTATTGTGTGTTTTTAGCATTATGTTGCTGGTTACGTATAAAGCAATGAATGATGAACTATTAGAACTGAGCGATTACTAATAAGACAAGTTATCACTACTGCATACAATTTTAACTGTTTGTACTTCATTCTTTGCTAAAATTTGAAATAGTGAGGGATCCTGGTCAGCGCATTTAGCCTGATGAAAGTTTTTTTTACAGACATGTTATTCCTTGCAATCCAGCCATATTTTAAAGTTGAGTTGAGTCATTGAGGTTCGATATTTTATATAACTCAAAAAACTCAAGGCTAAAACTGCGATCGGGACTTGCAAAGGAGCATTTATTGTCATGACCCGAAATAGTGTTACCTCTAATTTATCTAGATTTTGTACGGGTGTTCCACTTGTTTTTGTGTGTTTTTCTAATCACTACGGTGCTTAAACGACCCTATCCATGCATCTGTATAAATACAGACGTCCACTGCGTAAACGCATATTCACTGTTTAATATGATTTGTTACGTAAGGGATTAAATAATCACCCAAATGATAAAATTAACATAGTATATGATTATGATATTTCAGTAGAACTTCTGGAAACAGACACTCAAAGATAAAAACTCGCAGTAGCGAAATCTCAATGATATAGATAATTTCTGTAAAAAAGTAAGATTAAGAATGTCTCGTAACTTCAGCCACAGGAATAACGAAATTCGACCTGCAAAGGAAACACTCAAAGTTACTCCAAATGAATAAAAAATTGTACTTAGCTTGCTTTTGTGGGAAGTCACGGTGTTCCGATAACGACACACGGCCTTGGTCCCTCCTTCTCTATTTAGCGGATGACCTGGTTTGGCTTCAGTTTCCCCGTGCGCGTTGTTTCGATGATTCGAGCCCTTGAAAAGATCCGATGCTGCAGACGCGTTCGGTTTGTTTCTTGGAGTGCCGGAAACGCTCACTAACGATGTTTTCTTGAATGATTCTAATGAGAGACGAAGCTTGCGTTGTCGTAGGAAAAAGACACGTCGGTTTTTGTTTCTTGAAGTTATTCACTAAAACAATGATACTAAGTTGCTTGAAGAATCTGTTGCTTTCGTCGTCGTTGAAGAGTTCTTATTGTTTTCTGAAGTCGCTCACTAACGATGATACTATGTTGCTTGAAGAATCTGCTGCTTCCGTCGTCGTTGACTTCTTATGATACATGATTTATTATTCTGGTTTTTCTTCGTAGGACGTTGTAGAGTTCTTCTGGTACGCTGCCACCAATATTAGGGCTTGTGCCTTGTATGATAAGGCGCCCTATGAGGTAATGTTAGACTAGCGATAATCTATACACTAAGTCGGTTGGTATTGCACTTCCATCTTCAATGGAGTGTCTGGGGTTTTGTAGATCACTTACGAAGTCGGTATTATCTTTACGACGATGTGTTAAACTCATGGTTCGGTGAGGTTCTTGTAGAAAACACTAAGTATAAAAATAGATATAATTTCTTCTGAAGTTTTACATGGTGAAGATCAGGTATGATTGTACAAGTCTTCTAATAACGATAGCTTGATCGCTTCTGCCAATGATGATGGCTAATCCTATTCCCTCTACATGATAAAAGCTTAGGTAAAGAGGTACAGGTCTTCTAATGACGATAGCTAACTCTGTTCTGCCTGTCTACCATCTCTGTTACAAGTTATGAAGGAACAGACAGTAGTTCGAACATATGAACATACTATCAGATGACATAGTTTCATACGAACACACAATCGAATGAGACACGCTACAGATCACGTAGGCCGTTTGAATAATAGGTCGGGTAGTTGTCTCAAGCAGGGAGCTTGGACTGTTTCAAAACAAATGAATGACCACAGATGACGGCATGTCAACTTAGCCTACATACTTATTGTATACGTCATCTTTAGCGTCTCTAGTCTGATCACATTCCTGCAAGCAATCTTTTATATATATGGACTAACATTCCATATTTTTATTATGTAAACACTTACATATATATATATATTCAAAGGCCTTCTTTGTAATTCAATCCTGGTCACTAATTCGGTTAAACTGAACACAGAAAGGACCATGTCAGGTCAACATCATATTTTATTCAATCAGTTTCCTGACTTAAAAAGTAGGTCAGACATTTTTTATCATTTCCCGACTGAATACAAAATAAGCTGGTCGCACACAGCGATGGAATCGAAAATAAAATTCGGTTGGTGATAATGACCTCAGGAGGCTTTTGACCTCCAGCTAACCAAAGGGACAGTCTGCTGTTGACGTCGAACGAAGTTCTTTTTATTTACCTTTTTATCGGAGGAAATATCAGAACGTAATTCGCTAGAAAGATAAAACTATTTACAAAGACAAGTTATCCGTCACCGAAGGGTCAGAATTCTTACACTGAAGGAAAATCTCTCTCTCTCTCTCTCTCTCTCTCTCTCTCTCTCTCTCTCTCTCTCTCTCTCTCTCTCTCTCTCTCTCCTAGAGGTATAACATATATATAAAGTATAAGAAATAACATGGAAACTATTGGATTATTAAGCCAAGTAAGTCTATGTATATATGTAAATAATGAATGTATGTATGTATGCATGTACGTTTACTTGTATATATATAAGCCTTTGTACGAGAGAAAGAGAGGGTGGGGGGCGAGGGGAAGTCAAATAAAATTTCCAGATGCATAATGATACAAAATAGTACAAGAGTTTTTTTTTAAACAATAAATAAATAAATATAGTTCAGAGGAATTCCCATAAAGATCTTCTTCTTCTTCTTCTTCCCAGCTTGTTCCCATTTTTATATGGGGTCGCCGTTTCGGATGAGCCGTTTCCATCTATTTCAATCTTGCGCTTCTGCCTCATCAATTCCCTTCCCATGTAAGTCTCCTCTCACACAATCCTTCCATCTCTTTTTTGGTCTCCCTCTTTTTCTTCTTCCTTGCACCTCCACCTCCCCCATAGTATGTCTCCCAGCGTGGTCCTCATCTCTCCTCAAACAGGTGTCCATACCATCTCAGCCTCCCCTCCTGCACTTTCTTTGATACTTCCACCACCTTAGTTGACCCCTGACCCCCTTATGTAGTCATTTCTGATCCTATCCACTCTTGTCACCCAGACATCCACCTAAGCATTTCTCAGTTTCTGCCCACATCCATCTTCTTCTGCTCTGCTTTTCTCATGCTTGCTGTTTCCGTACCATACAGCATTGCTGTTCTTACGACCGTCTTGTGAAATTTTCCTTTTAACCTAAGCAGCACTCTTTTGTCACAAAGAACTCCCGAGGCCGCTCTCCAGTTGTTCCAGCCTGCCTGTACCCGATGTTTTACTTCTTCTTCCATACTTCCTCCAGCGTTAACAAAAGATCCCAAATACTTAAACTTATCAACTCTCCTTATTTGCTCTCCACCAAGCTGAATACTTTCTCTATCATCCCCCTCAGTGGTGGTACACATATATTCTGTCTTGGATCTACTTATTCTCATTCCTCTCCTCCAGTACTTGTCTCCATCTTTCCAATTTCACTTCCAGATCTTCCCTGCTCTCTGCACACAGAACAATATCATCTGCATACAATATGTTCCATGGTACTGTCTCCCTTACTTCCTCTATTATAACATCCATCACTATGTTAAAGATAAATGGGCTCAGAGCCGACCCCTGGTGTAATCCTACTCTCACCTCAAAACCTTCTGTCTCCCCAACACTGCTCCTCACTCTGGTAAATACATTCCGGTACATCTCTTGTATCAATCGCACATACTTCTCTGGCACCATCTTCTCCCTCAGGCTCCTCCATACCTCTTGTCTCGGGACTCGGTCATAAGCCTTTTCAAGGTCAATGAATACCATATGTAGGTCCCTTTGTCTTTCCACGAATTTCTCCATTATTTGCCTCAGACAAAATATACCATATGTTGTTCCCCTTCCCTTCATAAATCCCATCTGCTCTTTACCTATTTGTACTTCTTCTCTCAGTCTAGCATCTATCATCCTTTCCAGTATCTTCAAAGTGTGGGACATCAATTGTTTAATGCCCCTATAATTACCACACTCTTGGACATCGCCTTTCCCTTTAAAAATTGGGATCAATATACTCCCACGCCACTCATTTGGTATCTTTTCCTGTTCAAGGATCTTTATCATAAGATCGTACAGTATATCCACTCCTTCATCTCCTAATGCTTTCCATGCCTCCACCGGGATCATGTCTGGTCCGGTTGCCTCCCATTCTTCATCTTCTTCAGTGCATTTAGTACCTCTTGCCTAGAAAACCTCATTACCATGCCAATGTTCACTTGCCCATCCTCTCTTATTAGTCTATTATTTTCTTCATTTAACAACTGTTCGAAATATTCTTTCCATCTCTTCACAATGTCTTTCCTCCTTTCTAAGCACTACACCCTCTTGATCCTTTATTTGTTTGATATGTGTTATATCTTTGGTGCTCTTATTTCTAGCCTTTGATAGCTTGATCATCTTCTTTAATCCTTCCTTTGTCCCCAGCTCATTATACACATCATCATACGACTTTGCTTTAGCTTGGGCTACCACCTTTTTCACCACCTTGTTTTTCTCTCTGGTCCTATTTCTGTCTTCCACTGACTGTGACTCTTCCCATCTTTTCTTTGCCTCCTTCTTATCTTTACTACTTTCTCAATGTATTCATCCCACCACCAACTCTCCTTTTCTTCCCATATGATACCAGATGTCTCTCCTAGCAGCTCCTTTCCATGCCTTCTTATTACTGCTGCATTTCGTGCCCACCATTCTTGAACATCTTCAATCCCTATATCAATATCCTCCAAAACCCTCCTCTTAAACTCTCTCTTCTTATCCCCTTCCTTCTGTAATTCGTACCATTTAATTTTCCTTATCCCTTTAGCTTTGGTTTTTCTTTCCCTTTTCAACTTCAAGTCCATACATAGCAGCCTATGTTGGGGGGCTACATGGTCGCCTGGAATAACTTTGCAGTTCTTGACCTCCACCAGATTTATCCTTTTATACAAGAAATAAAGTCTATCTGGGAGAATCTTCCCCCACTCCTATATGTTATTAGGTGTTCCCTTTTCTTCTCAAAGAATGTGTTTACTATTGCCATAAAGATGAAAATAATAAATTTCAAATTTTTGTTTTATTTTGGTTTCACAGTTTCATTTTGGCGTTCTTATGTTCTCATTTTAATCAGTGTTATATATCTCGTTTAGAGTATATATTTTTGTGTGTTCTGCTGACGATACGATGCTTTTCAAACCATTGTCTGTTTTCAAATCACGTTCTAATTTCGTAAGATAAGTTATAGGTTCTGGTCGAATTACCATCTATATATAGCATTTAGTACAGGACTACATTTCATTCTATACCGTTCTGCATTTTTATAAAATTTTCAATCTCTAAAACAGTTAATTCTTCCTGTTTGTATTGCAATGTCATATGATTATGAATGATTACAATGCTAAAGTCCATGCAAAAGATGAGGTGATAAAATCATCGTCTCTCAAAAACGAATGTTTTGGAAAATCATTAATTGTTGAGAGGAAAAAATCCAATTGAAACAAATAAGTAGAACTTTAAAGACTGCCGCCTTTCTCTTATAGATGATTTTAAGGACTGCCATTTTCTCTATATCAGTAGTACAGGGGAACTCAGTTATCATCATTAAGAGATTACGTCATTTTTGTTTGAAAGTAGTTTAAACTCTTTGACATGGAAGGAGAATATTTTGCTACCTATGGAACAGTATATTTAGACACGCTTCCTCAACAGTGTTTTTCAATGTAAGAAAGTATAGTGAAATTTTAACTACTGGCAAACATATACATATAGAAATTATGTATGAAAATTCGTAAAGTAACTAAATCGACGGGCGTAACCAGCCTCGTTTCACGGGCAGAACCAGTTCCGTTTGAGGGAATCCCTTCTCACTCCCACCCCCTTCGTAGGGCGGGTGAGGTAGGATGAAACCCCCATTATAAACTATCTTGCGGGTCCCCACTATAATCCTGCGAAATTTCATGCCCATCGGACGAGTCGTTTGGCCGTGATTGAATGACGGACGGACAGACATTACGCCCATTATAATATTATAGTAAGATTAGAAAAGAAATATGGTGAACGAACAGGTTTAACACATTCAAAAATAAACCAACAGAAGTAGATTTAAAACTGCGTAAATGTCGGAACTAGAATTGTTAGAACAATCAAATTTATAGATGTTTTTCTTGAAAAAACAAAGCATCATCATCCTTCAAACAAAACTCTCGAGAGATCCTAAAAGTCATCTTTTTTGCTAAGTGGCTGAGCAATCATCTCATTGACTCTCTGACCATCGAGAAGGACCTTGTTATCTTCGGGTTTCTCTCAATAAAGAGCCTACTTCCTCCTGTCATTATTTCCGCACTAATTCTTCCCCGGTATTTCCTTCTCTGGGGACTCGCAGTTGAGAGAGAGAGAGAGAGAGAGAGAGAGAGAGAGAGAGAGAGAGAGAGAGAGAGAGGAGGTATACGACTTTCAAAATATCTCCGGAGGAATTCCAGCTAATGACCGAGGGTTTAGGAGGATCTGACTCGGGAAAAGGAGAAGTTTTTGGTTTGTTTACGTCAAAGCTGTGGCTTAAGATCAGGGCGACAGCGGAGGACAATAGCTTCAAATGACAGTTGATATTTCTAATGTCTCCTTTTGGAGGAAAATATGATATCACATATTATGATCAGGCGAATTAAGAATGCTCTTTTAATATCCGGGGATATATTTACGCCGAACAGACACTCTCACTGGCTTTCTGTAAATACTGAAGATATACTAGATATTCAACATACCACACTCACACAAACAGTTCATAAGAAAAAGTTAGATTTTAGTTAGGCTTCTGCAATAAAAATCAAACGTCCAATATTTCCTGAACCGTAAAATATAAAAACTGAATGAACTGCCAAACCTCGATGGTTTTAAAACTCTTAACAAAGAGACGAATTTTTCCGTTGTTAACGTTGTTTTTTTTTTTTTTTTTTTTTTTGGTTCGAAGGTCCATATGGAAATCGTACAGTTCATTGATTCGGAAATATTAAATTTCTCTTCTGGTTTTAGATTAACGTAAATAAAGCAAATTACTTTTCTTTAAATTTTTTTTTATCAATTCGTACATTTCTGTTAAAATGAAATCTGATGCCATTAATAATTTATTAGACTATGATTTCCATTCTCTTACCGAGAAGAAATTGTCATTATTTTCTCATTTGTCTTTTTTATTCGTTGGTTTTTATGTTCTGTCATTTTATATTTGCTCATCATTAAATGCTAAACCATTTTTATATCGTTGTGTAGTTTCTCATTTATGAAGACGGAAGGGTTTAGAATTAAGAAAATGATAGCTCCATTTAATGCAGTTCAAAACACCATAATTTGTTGAAAAACTTTGCTGGTTTTAAGAAATTTAATTTTTGAAAAATTTAAGCTTACAGTAACATTTTATATTTTCATAAACTCGGACATTTTCGTGACTCAAATAGTTAAAAGATGATTAGGCAAACTTAAAAGAAATTTGTTCTGTCAAATCCATTAGAGAATAAATCATGCTCTCAAAACTAACGTTGAGTTACCCTTGCGAAATGCGAGAAAATAAAACTCAAATAAGCAATTGGCAGTAATGTTAAACAATGTATAATTGCCTTATGATAGATTTAAACAACTGAAGGGTTCCTTGCCCGGATTTCGTGAATTTAGCCCAGAGGCTGTTTGCTTGGCTCTGTGTACGAAACCGCGTCATTTTAGCCTAAAAGTAATGAAATAATTACGTAGACTAAAATTGGTTTATAAGAGCTCTAGAACAATACGTTATCATATTTCTATAAAACTTTCCTTCGATCATTAGGACTTGAAAAGAAGATATTGATCAATCTGTTAAGCATTTTTTCTTTGACCGAGAGACCTTAAGACTCAGCCCAGTACTAGGTTTCACTCATTTACGAATCATTAATGGATTTTTCATTTCTTTCAGTAGTGTTCAATATCCACAGACCGAACCTTCCTTGCTCAAAAAAAAAAAAAAAAAAAAAAAAAAAAAAAAAAAAAAAAAAAAAAAAAAAAAAAAAAAAAAAAAAAAAAAAAAAAAGGCAACGTTTCATATCTGAAGTCGCGGAAGATAAGTGGGAAGTTTGATGTAGCTGGATTTCAAAATGTTTGTCGTTGGGAATTGAATAGGCGCAGCTGAATTCGGTCATATTCGGTCATTTTTAGGATGTAGCGACGATAGCAGATAGACTGGTTATAATGACAGGGATAATGATAGTTCTCACTCAGCTAAAAAAAAAAAAAAAAAAAGAATCGTTACACAGCAATGAAAATATTGTTGCGTATGGTATGTATTGAGTTCGTATTCATTAAAATCCCGGCAGTGGCGGACGTTTGAATTGATTTCCTAAACTTTTTCGTTTCAGTATCGGAGCGAAAGAGGATGTCACGTCATTTGTAAATACTTTATTTAGTTCATATTGTAGACAGTTTTCTAGTTCATCGGAAGAAAGACACGGTAGAATAATCAACTGTATTTTTATTAAAATAACCAGTTTCTATCCATATATTGAATTAAGGCGTAGCATAGTGAGGACAGCTGCTCTTCTATTGTACACCCTTAATACTATTGTATAGCATCCTTTAATGTGATGCACCAATATTGGTTTATTAATTGGGTTCGCTATTTGGAACACTTGGAGTTTTTCAAGTTTACTTTTACCAACGATCAAAAAGCAAAATCGACACTTGATGATAACGATAACAATTACAACAACCAATTACAAAACAACAAATGTTGCGACGCCAGTCTGAGTAACCGCAAATCAATCAATCCCACGAAACAAAATTGATAACTGTGATAATAGAAAAAGGGTCAGAAGAAAGGGTGTTATTTAGTTTCAAAAAGCCTCATTAGGTCTACTTACTATTTTATAGACGGCCTCAATTTTTTATTCTTTTTTTTTTTTTAGGAAGAAACCTATACGTAAAACAGCTACATGGAAGCATATATTATTATCCTAAACCTTCCTTTGAAAGTTATTCCATAAATGAAAAGTCAAGTATCAGTAGGAGAACATTTCCTCTACTTAACATTCACTCATTCTTAGTTTTCCTTCAGAATTTTCCTCCGTGACGTCAGAGGATGACGCCAGTCGAACTTCTTATTTTTATTTATTTATGTATTTATTTATTTATTTTTTGCAGGATATATCCTATCCTGCACAGTGTTTGTCAGAGCTTAAAGCATTACTTTGAAATAATCCTCCCCAGTTCATTTTTCGCTTGGAAACCTGTCACCTTCTCTTCATAATGAGTTTATTCTTTTTTTTATCAAAGGAATGAAAAAATCTTTTTCTTTGAGTGATGCAATTGAAAATAATATTCTTTATCTTTTGAATGTGATTTATAGTGTATTCATAATTCAGTACAAAAAGTTCGCCTTTATTTTATTTTTCGCAAAAAAAATCATCTTCCATTTTCCACCTTAAAGAAAAGTATAATCGGGCTTTTCCATAAATAATAAGAGTTCATATTTCAGAATTGGAGGGTTTAAGGAAGAAATAATGAATTACAATAGGTCATGAATATAGTTTTATTTTCTAGAGAAATGTATTCCCAGGATGAAACTGACTATGGCATGAAGTAGTATACAAATGCGAGTTTTAAAACTGTCAGGCGAGAATATAGTAAAAATCCCTAAAAGCTGCGTTAATGAGACGTTAAATGACGTTAGACCATTACATTAGGCTGAATCTCTCTCTCTCTCTCTCTCTCTCTCTCTCTCTCTCCTCATCCTCTCTCTCTCTCTCTCTCTCTCCATTTACTTCTACAATAATGTTGCAAAAATAAATACAGACTAAGATACAGAAGTAAAATAGGTTATGAAAGACGGAGGTCTTTGCTCAGACAATTCAGTAGATTCAACTTTTGTTGATCTTCTTGCGCTGTTAATTTTCTTCGTGATCTGACTCAGACATAAATATGTGAATTAAGATGTTCCTGTCGAGCTCCCTTTGTCTTCGCAACGCCGGCAAAATGTAAAGCAAAGTTTAATGTCACTGAAACCTTCGCGTTTTGTAAATGTGAGCTGAAATTTCGTAGATATTCGTAAGCTGAGAAGATTTCTATTATTACCGATAAATATTACTGACAGTCATAAAAAATGATCAAAGCGAAGAATCCTGTATAGAGGTACAATTGATGGAAACGAGCGAGAAAAAGGCCTTTCGTTTCACGTGGACGCGGAATGACTTCCCTCTGTTGTACCGAGCGACTGTTTCGTTAAATCGTGAGATATGAATTGCCAGGAATAAAATAGGTTTTCATTAAAACTCCGGCTGCATGGAAAATTGGCAATTGATATTCGCTCTTCTGCAACCGACGTTTTATTTCTAATTTTTATTTTGGTTTAATTTATTCTTTACGTCCAGAGCATAAGGTTGGGGGCACTGTTGAATTGAATGTTATTTGCACTAAGGAAATTATATTCGGTAAAACGAATATCCTTTCTCGAGATGCTTTGGTACTAATTATAACGGCGATTCTCTGTTAAAAAAGTCATTCCTTTTGATATGGTACTCTTGAACATTTCACTAAGTTTACCGATAATTTTCCTACTCTCTCTCTCTCTCTCAGGAAAAATATATTGTAGGATTAAAACATTTCTTAATAAGGTTCCAAAAAGATTTCTAAAAAATATATAGGTACCATTTATTTGCTAATCCAGAAAATAATGTTCTCAGAAACTGAAATTCCTTCAGGATCTCTTTCTGAACGAAACTGACTTTCTGAAAAACCTTAAAGTCGCTACTCTGAATCCAGTGAGCGAATTGACACTAAATAGTACATCAGAATCACTTATAGAAGTTTGTTATGACTCTGTAGAGGATGTTGGGGTCGTTAAAGCTCAGTTAGAAAGCAACACGCTCCTCCACCATGCCCATGTAAAAGTTCGCAAACAGGACCCCGAGGGGGGATCCCATCGCTACACATCGATTTGTAAGTACATATGGCCATGGAACTTACATCGGGATGACGTCAATGCGCCTCTCCAAGAGGATCTCCTGTCACGCGCAGGAAGGAGGCGGTATTTAATCATGCAAGGACTGCCCATAATAAAAGAATCCGACGCAGCGACATCGTCGGCAACTTCGAGGTTATCGACCAGGCACCCGATCTACGTCGTTTGCGAATCTTAGAAGCGCTGCACATCGGGAGGGAGAAGCCCAGGTTTAAACATCACACAGGAGACCTTCCTCCTCCCCACCGCCGTCAGGAGAGCAGCAGACACCGCCCCACAACGACCATCGCACCAGAGGGATCCTGAGGATGATAGAAGCATTAGCTCTCATCCTGAGGACTGTCCCTAGTAACCCTGAGGGTGATCGCAGCTCAAGCTCTCGCCCTGAGGACGACCTGGTAGCACGCCCTTCGAGGGGACCTCCACCATCACCAATAAGGATGAGGCTCCGCCCACGAAGAGGACAGCCAACCAGCAACGGGCCCCCTGATGACATCGCTCGTGAAGTCCACAGTATTGCCCAATGAAAAGTGAGGTACCTGTTTCTTCAAGCCAACCGAATGCAATAAATAGCGTGAATACATCTGACACAGACCATTGCACTCAGCGATCCCGTCCCGAAGATGGCCAAACGAGGTGGCCGAAACATGTAGACGCCTTGAAAACCAGAAAAGAAGAAATAACAAGAAATACCGGATAGACCCCTGACGACTTACGGCTGTTTCCCGACCTACGAAACCCACCTGTATACCTGTTGACGACCCCAGCCTGTCCCTGATAACCAGTTTTGCTTTTGATAACACCAGCCCGCCCGAAATTTCCGTTGACGACCTACAGCACGATGAACATTGGACAGCTGCTTTATAATACCAGCGTGCCAGAAAGGAAAATCATAAGGAGAATTGAAAGAATATTGTACAAAATCAATTCTGTGAATTCTGCCATTATTTTTAATAAATATTATTATTATTATTATTATTATTATTATTATTATTATTATTATTATTATTTATTTATTTATTTAT
>NC_061105.1:41087705-41092705 GCF_015104395.2 Macrobrachium nipponense | reverse complement strand
GATGTTCGATGGGATTAATTGTCAGATATATTTGATATATCCCAGTTCTCACGCAACTAATTGTTAACCAAACCCTTTTTTGCAAAACATCGCAGATTGGATGGAAAATTATATGGCAATGAGTTCTTGCTTTTTGTCTGAATCCAAGAAATGAGCGGAGGAAGAAGAGGAGAAGGAGGAGGAGGAGGAGGAGGAGGAGATGGTGGTGAGGGCTGGGGTGAAGAGGACAGAATGAGGAAGGTAAGAGTTCTGAGAGAAAAAAGGAATATTGGGTAGACAGTTAAAAAAACATTCCTCGCTGATGACCGCGCTAAAAAAGGCAAATGAAATGTTGATTGTTTGTGAGGTGACCTTTTGTCTCTGAACATTGAAGGTCGAGTGTTGGTGAATCAGAGTTCGATTTTTATTCATTAGCAGTTTTTTCTTATTTTTGTTTTATTTCTGTTTTCTGGAATATTGAAGGATTTTCCAGTTAAGATTTTCATTAACTTATGGATTTCATGAAGAAGGAAAACAGAGATAGTCAGGAGGTGTTTATGTTTTATAAATGAAACATAAAAAAGATTATGGTGATGACGGTAATTATAAGCGACAAATAGACAGACAGACAGACAGACAAAGATATAAAAAATATTCCGTCTGCTTCAGTTACAGAAGATTGACTGGTTGTCATAACACTTAATAAGTTTTTTTATACAAAATGTGAAACTTTAATACACATTATGTTTACATGTTATCAACTCTTTATTAGGGAGAATTTAATCCTAGTCTTTATGTTTTTGTTCCCGTAAAAAAAAACTCATATTGCAAGAAACTTCAAGTTGCAAGCTGAGGTGAAAGTGGCCGACAAGTGCTAGCAGAGCGTGTTTAAGTGCTGCTCTCGCCTAAGGACCTACTTTACAGGTTGTGACGGAGACTTTATCTCGTTGGAGACAGACAGAGAGACAGACAGACAGTTAGATGGACAAAATTAATCGAGGAAGAGAAAATATAAATTGATTTACAAAATTCGTTGATGTTACAAATATACGGGTCAGTGATGTGGAAGAGAGAGACCCAGCTCATCCGTGTACTTCCAAGTACTTCGACCAAGTACCAAACTACCAATGAACTGAAAAAAAAAAATACACCTCTCGAACGCTATAGATCGCCAGACTTTCTTCCTTTCTTTGTGTTTTGCAAAAGAAAGAACAAGAAAAGTGAAGATTTAGAATAGCTTCCTGATTTTGAGAAGTCAAAGTTCGGATGAGTCAAAAGCCATGAAAGACAAAACGATACTTTATTTAACATATTAGTTATTCCTCTTATTTTAGTTTCCAAGAGAGCTGGAAGGTCCAATTAGTCATAAGAATAAAAAAGAGTAAACGCTACAGGAACAGGAGGAATAACTGAAAACATTCAGATTACAGTGTATTTATTGATGGTTGTTCCTCAGTTTCTTGTTCTGTCTATATGTCTGTCTGTCTGTCTGGCTGTCGACAAGGATATTTCCCATATATTTTTCCGATTTTTTCATTGGGAACCATATCTGTCGCCATTCGTTCCCATTAACAGACGTGACTGTGGTGCCTAAAGTTTATCTGGTTTCCAGCAAATGCCTTCCAAAACGAGAAAGCCGATTCTCTCTCTCTCTCTCTCTCTCTCTCTCTCTCTCTCTCTCTCTCTCTCTCTCTCTCTCACCTTTACCATCTTGACCTTTCCCTGATGTTGCATAATTGAAAGTTATCGTCCATCTTTGGGACGTCGATTCTGTTTATCCACCAAGAGAAAAATTCTTTGAATCTTTTCTCAAGAATTTTTGGAGCCTTAAATATAACGGGAAAAATATTTTGAGGCTGAAAATGAATATTTTGTGAAAAATAATTTTATTTTTAATAATTTTATTCTTTACGGATTGTTAAGATAATTTTATTTTTCAATAATTTTATTCTTTGCGGATTTTTCTTATGTCTGTTTTATTTTTTCTTGCTGTTCTTTTATGACTAATTTTTTTAGTATTTATTACGAGATTATCACATCATAAATCAGCTTAATGGTAAGCTTTTATATGTTACTGCTCCCTTTAGGTTATAAATAAAACTTTACACTTAATGAACCCGAGGAAATTAAAACAACCTTTAAAATAGATCATATATATTTTTTACGTACGAACACACATACTTCAGTTAAAGTTTCCATGAATAAAACCTATTCTGGTAATTTATGATTCGGTACAAAAATGAGAAAGAAATCTTTCTGTTGCCAAAGAGATTTAACAGATGTTTTCTGTCAGCTGCCTCGATCCTTCTTCACACATCTGGAAAAATAATAGAGATAAATTTTTAATGGAATTCCTCCTGTAGTTTCAGTGATATTTTCTTTTTTTCTCATTTGTTTATTCACTGACACATATAAAACATAAATTTATGTACAAAGTTTTGCGTGCGTGTAGATATCCATTTCTTGTTAAATAAAACACACACACACGCACACACAGAGAGGAGAGAGAGAACGAGACTGAAGATGAGAAAGAGAGGAGACAGACGAGAGAAGAGAGAGGAGAGAGCAGAACAAAATGTTTTCGCGAAAGGGGAACTTTAAGAGAATGAGACTATGTGACGGTCGTATCCCATCGTTTCCCTTATTGATCACAAGCAAAGGTCTTAGCTGTTGAATGTTATTTTGACCTACATATAGATTTTTGAAAGTGTTTAATTGCTTGCGTTTTCGTATCTATCATTACGTATTTTCGAAATGCAATATGGAGAATCAGAAATTACCTGCTGATAACCTCAGAATTGAATTAATATCCTTCATGTTGCCGTTCTTTTTATCCCCTTGTTTTTTCTTTAATATACTTTTATTGAGTTTTACTTTTCTACCACCTTAACCGTCAGATTATATATACGCATCTGAATAAGTTGTTGAACCGGTTAAATTAACCATAACAATGGAAACTGGTTCTGTTCCATTAACTCTCTACGCACTGCTTCGTCTTCCTTCCGTGACTTCTTGCTAATGTCCACTCTGTCTCAACTGGACAAAAAACTATATTCTATCCCAGATACGAAAAAATACCCAAAGTCATTTGCCCCTTACATGCAGTCATCTCCAAGTCCTCTCCCCATTTGTGTTCCTTCCTTGTTTGAGTTTAGTTATCTCAAGATACCGACTTACCATGAGAAAGATTCGTCGTGCGCCCTTTCATCCTCGTCATCACAGTTGGTTTCTGCTGTACAGGATTTGGGATCTGCTCCTCCCAAGGGGTCACTGCTAGGCTCCTCCCTAATGCACTGCAGTTGGTGCTGCTCTGCAGCAGGAAGCTGTGAGTGTCCTCCACGCCAGCCCTCTTCTTGAAAGGGTATTGTATACTGGTAGTCCCTCTGGGTATGAGAAATGGGGCTATGTCTATTGTTAGGAGGCTCACTTGCTACTTTAGCGGAGTGTTCTAAACGTGGCTCTTCTACGGAGTGATGATAATGAGGTGACGAGTGCTGGTCTGGTAAATTGTACTCGGGGGACGGGTATCTGTACGGCGGGGGTTTGATGAGGTACACTGTGGAGATTCTGCGCGGATTATAGTTCTACCTTGATACCCACGATGATGCATTTTGATTTGATGGGGTTTGTTGATGCCCTAGGTGTCCCTGAGGCTCTGAGTGTTGTCGAGGGTGCGATGGCTGGTGGCAGTAAGGACCTGCTTGGTGGAGTTCTGTAGAATCTGTATTGCAAGATTGTGTAATCCCGCCTTTTCTGTCTCTTGTAACTGGCAGACTTTGGCGATATTCTAGGTGTGTTTGGTTGATTGCGATCCTGTTGCTGCTTTTTCAAAGCCATTACGATGCCCATGGGGTGGTGTAAGCATCCTTGAGGTCCAGGGTGCTGATGTTGCTTAGTGTGAGGCTGCTCTGATGCATACCATATTGAGGTGGGGTTTTATTCGGGCAGAATTGCGACGGAGATGGAACATGTGGGCTTATTTGAAGCTGGAAGAATATGAGGCAAAGAGGGGGTTGGACTTAGGCTGTCTTGCCTTTGAAAGCTTTTCAGGGTAGGACTCATTCGATCTTTGTGGTGCAAGCCTTTTGGTGGAAGATTTGATTTATGCTATCCTGATGATGTAAGACCCACTGGGATAGGACTCATGTTGTCTTGCCCTCGCAGACCCACTGGGGTGGGACTTGTACTATCTTGACGACGTAGGTTTACTGATGTATGTCTTGCAATGCCATGCACCTGATCGGGAAGATTAACATAGGAAGTGTTGCTCTGGTGCGACGTCAGGGAAACTCTGTCATCCTCCTGGCAAGGACCTTCCTGGCTCTGCTGACGAATAAATGAATGACTTGACCCTGAGTTTTTGGGACACACATCTGGAATGTCTTGGGCCTCTACTCTCATCTGTTTGATATGTTGTCATCTAACTGGTGTGTACTATCTGGGCAGAAGTACTTTACTTGTTTTCAGGCTCTGTGTTTGAAGATACTGGACTCCGAATGTTCAGACCACCATTCATTAAGGCACTTTTGCTGTTGTTAGTGTGGACTGTCGATGGTGATAAACTCGGCAGAAGGGAGAAACGTTTGGCAGCTGCTTGTCTTTTTGGTTTTGAAGTCTCTGTGATATCTGTGCTGAGTGATGGATTATATTTGTTATTCGTGGACTACTCCATCATCTTTTACGTCTGAAGATTGCCGAGCATCTGAAGGCAAGAAAAGAATCCACTGAATGAAAAATATTAAAATCATCAAGACATTGCTAATTTTTTTTTCTTGTGTTACGGAAGTGGTTTTCAACATTCTGACAGAATAGGCAAGATATCTAAGAAAAAATGAAAATAATTCACAATTTCATTTTTATTTTTGGGGAAATGGTAAAAAAAAAAATTTTTTTTTTGGGGGGAAATAATATAGATATCCCTAAGATAATTTTCACCCTGGAAAATGCAAAATGGTAATAGCAGAATGCTTAGGTATGTCATCCCAGTACTTCAAGGATCAAGAACAGTTTCATTATCACCA
>NC_061105.1:41070435-41087205 GCF_015104395.2 Macrobrachium nipponense | reverse complement strand
TGTTTTCTCCGCTCATTTTTTTTTTATTTCCTTTTGTTGTTGTCATATTTTATTATGCTTTTTGTTAAGGACTTGCAAACTTTTCCCTTAGTTGAATTTTCGTTTCCCTCGTCTGTTAATCGATGACAGTTCCAGTTCGTGTCATATCCAGTCTTTAATGACAGTTATTCCATCTTCAGCCGAATGAATTTCTTGTCACATTCAAGTTCATTTCTTGACTTCATTTACGTTGATTATAATTATTTGTCTTCTTCCATTGATATATATCTTCGTTTTCAACTTAACGATTAATATGACCAGAGTGAAATCTAAATTTTGCTGTTTAAGTGGTTCATGTGATAAAAAGAAATGAATATGTTTTATTGATGGGAGATAAGTATTATACCAGGGTTGGAAGTATATTTAGCTGACGAATGGAAAAATGATATTTTTCGAAATATCAGATAGAAATTAAAATAAACCAATGAAAGTAGGATAATGTCACCTAAATATTTACAACCCCTTTTCCCGAATGTTGATCAGCAATGATCGAGGCTTATTATTGGTAATAGATATAATTCAAAAGTATTCTCGACATCGTTCATACTCTATTCCCCCCCCCTGGTGAGATCGTAGCAGTAACAGAAGTAGCTGTAGTAATATTAGAAGCAGTAGTAGTCAAAATAACTGCACTGTTATACCCATAGCTTTAGAATCAAATTAATTTATTGTTATGCTCCTCTCTCCTCTCTCTCATCTCTCCTCTGCTCTATCCTCTCTTGCTCTCTCTCTCTCTCAATCATGCTTAGCACTGAATTAAATCCTTCTCTTTTGTGATGAAGTGTGGCCGAGGATTAATTCACGGTACTTAAGTCAGAATTATTTATTGGATTGAGACTTCGTGCATAGTGGGATGTTACGAGTCACTTTGCACTTCATTCGTCGATTTTGGTGAGAGAGAGAGAGAGAGAGAGAGAGAGAGAGAGAGAAGCCCGTGCTAATTTTATCAATACGTGTTAATTTATATAATATTTTAAAAAGATAAGGGACAATCATCTTGCATCTTCATTTAATATTGGGACGGGGGAAGTGGGGGGTGGGGGGGGGGGGGGGGGGAGAGAGAGAGAGGGTTGGTGGCGGAATGTGAACTCTAACTGTGAAAATATTTTCAACGAATTGCATCTGTCTTGTTCTAATGGCAATCTTGGATGACGAACGTCCTTACATGTTTTCAATCTCTTTTATATAATAATAATAATAATAATAATAATAATAATAATAACTAATAATAATAATAATAATAATAATAATAATAATGCTATTTCAACGGCATTTGATTTATACAGAATCCTCTCAATTCTTTTATTATCTTTTTCTCATGAGAATGTAGCTGGTACATGCTGATGAGAAAAAGATATAAAAATTAATTGAAAAGATTCTGTGTAAATTCAATGCCATTGAAACAGCTATAATATTCAAAGTTACTGTCCCTCAGAGAAGGCCTCCTTCTTAATAGAATAAATAATAATACTAATAATAATAATAATAATAATAAAATAATAGGATACTTACTCTTGATGATTAAATTGTTGACTTGTTATTCAAAGGCTATAGAACCTTCCTTTTGTCAAACTTGGCACGAGGCCATTTTCTGAAAAGATGAATCTTCAATCATTTGCAGATTTGATAACGTCAAGTACTTTTGTGATTTTTAAACTTATTCAAGAATAGTTTTCATGACAAGTCATATCCCAGGTTCTCGGTGAAATTCTGTTACTCTCACTTACATCAGAGCAATTTCATTTATCATGAGTATTGTTATTCTCAACTTGTGGAAAGTCTTTGTACAAATCGGTAAACTGCAACATTTGCAAAACTTTTCCAGTCCTTAGTCTCGTTTCATTAACTTGATTTAGTCCATATTCTCTGGGGCAGCATCTGTTCCCCTCAGCGCAAAATGAATTCATAAATCGAAACTAATTCCCTTTAGAAGTTCCCTAGAGTCTGATATTGCTTCCATGTAAATTCCTTCCAAGAAGAAGAAGTAGAAGAAGAAAGAATAATCTTGCTAAAGTTGAAGGTTTTCAAAGAATTGTCCTTCGTATTCAAACCAGAATCTTTTATTTATAGTCAGCTATTAAATTAAATCTGCATTCGTAAGTAGGTCACCATACTGTTCCCTTAGCTTTGGGAGTTTTGTAGCCTCTTCTTTTCTTCGTTTGCTACTTTTGTTGCCTAATGTAAGATGCTACTTTTTTACCTAATGTAAGATGCTGCTTTTGTTGCCTAAATGTAAGATGCTGCTTCTGTTACCTGAATTTAAGATGCTACTTTTATTGCCTAAATGTAAGATGCTACTTTTGTTGCCTAAATGTAAGATGATACTTTTGTGGCCTATATGTAAAATGCTACTTTTGGGACCTAAATGTAAGTTGCTGCGTCTGTTGCCTAATTGTAAGATGCTACTTTTGTTGTCTAAATGAAAGATGCTACTTTTGTTGCCTTAATGCAAGACAGAAAATGTAAGAAATCAGAAACTGGAATAACATTTACAAAAACCTCGTATACAAAATGCCTATCAGATTGTTCTAGGGAATACGCTGAATTATTCTAAATTGCGTAATCATAATCCTATTCAGTAATTATATTGTAATACGCGGTACCCGTAATGAATTTGACGGCTAATGAGTTATTCGTATCTGAAATGACGTGAATTGACAGACGTCTGGTCATTCAATGAAACATGTTCGATTCAATGTTTATCTCCACAATTCATGAATCGAGTCTGTCGTAACTTAATCACGCATTGAAATTAGGACACTGAATATAACGGAGAATTCTGTATTCTTAATTGTCTGAACCTTTTTCATATTCTGTTGAACAACCTTTAAAGAATAGCTAAGCGGGAAATATATTGCATTCCTTACCTCATCATTGCAGTTACAATAACAGTAGACCTGAGTCCAATGTGATTTACTGCTCATTAGAAACATTCATAAACGACGAATATTTCACCAGTGACATTTTATTTTTACTAAAGTTTTCCCAGTAATTTCCAACCTGACAATAAAATGAACTTTAATAGACAGTTTAAGTACCCTTCATAGATTTTAGTCCATAAGCAAAACCTGGTTATAGTTAGCGTCAACTTCAACGTAATGTCAATCAATAACAAAAATGGCCCAGTATTCTTAACGTCCCTCTCCAGTAAAGCATCATAAACGCACGTTGCCAACTTATCGCATACAAGTCGAATATACGTCAACGACTTATTGGTAGTTTCTGGCCAGTGCCCCACGTGATTATCCAGTATTTTCCAGAGGTTTGTCTTCCACTTAGGGTCGCTGACTTGTTTTCAACCTGTTTGTGATAAGTTGCTGTAGTGTAGTGAGAACTTTTAGTGCTGTATGGATGTACTGTGATGCTATAGAAGGCTCAGATAAGATGACCCTAGATGCACTTACTTGATTTTCTCTCCATATTATCATAATTATTATTATTACTTCAGTAAATGAAACCTATTCACATGGAACAAGCACATCAGGGGCGTTGACTTGAAATTCAAGCTTCCAAAGAATGTTGCCTTCAACCTCCCACTGAAGACCCCACACTGCAGCAGTAACTGATCATGACACAGGGCCAGTGATTTTTCATCGCCCTTGGGAAGACGCGAACCCGTGACATCTGAGCGGCATACCACGACACTAGCCGTCTTGAGTTACCTGTCAAGTGGGTATTAATGATTATCGATATTTGTAGAATTATAGGTTATGGTGAAAAAATTGGCCATGAAAGGGAAATATGAATGAATCCCTTGATCTGAATTAAATCACTCGTAAGCAGAATTTACATGAACAGACCTTAACAAAATTCTTATTAAACTGAATTCTGTACTAGTCCTTTTCTCAAAATCAATTATATATATTAATATATATATATATATATATATATATATATATATATATATATATGTGTGTGTGTGTGTGTGTGTGTATTATCTATAATATATATATATTATCTAATAATTTAATATATATCTTATATCTATATATAAGATAGATAATCATTATATATTATATAATTATAAATATCTGATATTGGAATACTCAGTCCAAACAGCTCAAATAAATGTCATGCTAAATACATGCCACCCTTCCGTTGAGGTTGAACAGAAATTACCGGATGATTACTCTTAACAATACGAGATCGTCTTTCCAGTCTAATTGAATAACCTTTCTCATCCAGACTAATAATTATTCTTAGTCACTGTAACATTTCCTCTTCAATTCAGCTCTCTTAGTTTCCACTTAATGAGGCTTCGATTAATTAAGAGGACGACAGAGTAGTTGATTCTTAGGATGAAAGGTACATTTTGTTCTCATTTTAAATATATGATAATTTATTTTGGTCTAATAAAGGTTATTATAGCGCCTTAGTGGCGTGATCGGTATGGTCTTGACCTGCCACCTCGGTGGCCGCGAGTTCGATTCTCGGGCATTCCATTGAGGAGTGAGAGACGTGTATTTCTGGTGATAGAAGTTCACTCTCGACGTGGTTCGGAAGTCACGTAAAGCCGTTGGTCCCGTTGCTGAATAACCACTGGTTCCACGCAACGTAAAATCACCAAACAAACAAACAAACAATAAGGGTTATAAGCACCTTATGTACGAAGGTTATTAATGGGAAATCTTTATGTCTTTCGTAAAGCTCTCTTGCGTGTGCGCTCATATGCCTTTGGGAATTTCGGCAGTAAGAATAGGACATTTGAAAACAACTTACAAAATGCTTAAGATATGCAGCAAACGCCATATCCGCTAGAGTGCATTATTATTATTATTATTATTATTATTATTATTATTATCATTATTATTATTATTATTATTATTATTATTTTGTTCTAAAGGGTCCACAATAATACAAAGTGTTAAGAGTCCGTGTATAATTTTTAAGACTTTACAAAAAGCTTTCGAACCCTTCACTGGGTTCATCTTCATTTTTTTTTTTTTTGACTGAAGATGAAACCAGGGAAGGGCTCGAAAGCTTTTTACAAAGGCTTAAAAATTGTACACGGACTCTTAACACTTTGTATTATTGTGGACCCTTTAGAACATTATATATACACTCGCGATTGAGAGTTTTTTCCTATTATTATTATTATCATTATTGTTACTTGGGTATTCAAAGATTTATTAAAGTGTTCGATTCAGTACAAATTACGAAATCGAGTTGATTTGGCAACGCCATCTCCAGCTAGAAGTCAGTCTTTGGGACTAGTGTTATTATCGATAGCCTGAGACTTGTGGGAAATTGGAATAAACAAAAGAAGCCTATGTTCTCTTGAGGAAGCTCGGTTCAGAGGAAGACCAAATCGTGAGATAATGGTATAGCAATGTGGCTTTTTTTAAAAGGAGCGATTGTTCAGTTTAGATTTATTATATATTATTAAAATTAACTTTAAAAATTCTTTTCATCCTTTTCTTCAGAAAGTCTCTATGACTAGAACAGGAAAGGATTACCTTCACCCTTTGTTTTCCAGCTCTTATAGTGTACGAGAGAGAGAGAGAGAGAGAGAGAGAGAGAGAGAGAGAGAGAGAGAGAGAGAGAGAGAGAGAAATTGCCTGAAACATGAGACTCTGGTCCTCATGTTTATTCAGATCTGACCTAATTCTATTAAGGCTTAGGTACTCGTATTTCGACAAAACTGGCGTCCAGGTAAAGTGAAATGTCTCGGGAATAAATCTATATATATATATATATATATATATATATATATATATATATATATATATATATATAATATATATATATATCTATATAGATATATAAAGAGGTTTTTTCTTAATCATCAGGTTTCCCTCTAAACGTTCCTTGAATCACGAACGTTTACAAGACAGAAGAAAAAGAGACTGGAGGAAAATGTTTTACACAAAAATTTCTTTGGCCATTAACCTAAGATGTAAACTATACGAGAGCTCCCCTTTTACAACACTAATGACAATTCAGAAGGAAGACAAGGAGAAAGAAGAAACATAGGAGAAAGTGAGAAGCTGAAAGAAATGAAATTAGAGGGAAATTAAAATACTCTATTACGTTTTCAATGTGAAAATACCGGATAATAAATCTATGTGTATATATACATAAATTTATTACATACATATATACACATCACACACACACACACACACACACACACACATATATATATATATATATATATATATATATATTATATATATTTATATATATATATATATATATATGTGTGTGTGTGGTGTGTGTGTGTGCGTGTGTGTGTGTGTATGTGTATATATATGTATGTAGTAATAAATTTATGTATATATACACATAGATTTTATTCTCCACGGTAATTTTCACATTGAAAACGTAATAGAGTATTTTAATTTCCCTATAATTTCATTTCTTTTCAGCTTCTCACTTTCTCCTATGTTTCTTCTTTCTCCTTTGTCTTCCTTCTAAATTGTCATTAGTGTTGTAAAAGGGGAGCTCTCGTATAGTTACATCTTAGGTTAATGGCCAAAGAAATTTTTGTAAAACATTTTCCTCCAGTCTCTTTTTCTTCTGTCTTGTAAACGTTCGTGATTCAAGGAACGTTTGAGGGAAACCTTGATGATTAAAGAAAAAACTCTCAGTGGTGATATTAATGGGAACGTTGTTGAAAACTAATCTCCAACGGGTCCCGAGTTTCCGAAGAAGAGTATTGAGTTTCGAAACATTCATTTTCCTTTGTATTTTAGTAACTTCTGGTTGTTCCTTTAACAAAAATCACACTCGAATGAAGTGAATAGTCTCTGGTGAGAAGCCTTCAATAGGAGTCTGTGAATATTGAAAATATAAAAGAAAGGTTATAAAGAGAATTTTCATCCGCTTATTTTTTTTCAACATTTGACTACTCCAGAAGATTACTAGAAACAATCATCTGTGATATCGGTTTTAGTTTTCTGTAAAAGAAAACTATTGAGATGGCTTTGTCTGTCCGCCCTCAGATCTTAAAAACTACTGAGGCTAGAGGGCTACAAATTGGCATGTTGATCATCCACCCTTCAAACATCAAACATACCAAATTGCAGCCTCCTATTCTTGATAGTTTTTATTTTATCTAAGGTTAAAGTTAGCCACGATCGCGCGTCTGGCATCGCTATAGGTGCAAACAACACAGGCCACCAATGGGCCGCGGCTAAGAATTTCATGTGCCATGGCTGGAAGTTTCATTCAGCTTGATACGCTGTACAGAAAACTCAATTGCTCCGAAGAAACTTCGGCGCATTTTTTGGTAGTTTTTTTTTTTCCGAAAACATTCCGAGAAATATATTTTTTTTTCTTTTTTTCAGAATACGTGGAAAACACTGTATTGTAACAGACATTGACCTTAACTCCCATTTGTTTTTCTTAAATAAGAAACCATTGCTATGCGATCAGGTAAGTATGTTTTCCAAACTCAAACACCAACTGCATGGCCACAATTACCTATGACAAATTTCAGTCAGGTCTAGCAGGTTTGTTACGTTTCTCTGCTAATCCTCTTTCCACAGAAGCCCTTGAGATCAAATGCTAGCCCGGGATTTATGAAAGGATTTTGTAATTAGCGTTTACGGATCATAGTCACCCAATCCACGTATTTTGCCTGCCTTAATGAACAGCTAATCGCAGCAATTCGAATCCTACGGGGACAGGAAAGTTATCCATTCATTTCCGTTTCTGATTCCAAGGCCTTCAGCTGAAAGCGTATTCAAAAACAGTTCAGAAGACACTGAAAGCTCACAGATATATATGGCCAAAGATTTGGCATAGAAATGTATCTTTTAGATTTAAAATTCCAGTGAAAGGGTAATGTGATCTAGGAAAATATATCGGAGCCTTAAGAAAACTTCTTAAGGTCCGAATAGATTGCCATAGGGGGGTGAGTTTCCGTACTAGAGTCAAATTATCATCTCCAGAATTGTCCAGTATCCGTGACCACACAAAGAAATGCAGAGTCAATATTGAATATAAAAACTTTAAGATCCTTACAAAAGCGTCTTCTCCGTAGCAGCTAGCGGTCTTCGAATCGCTCTTTATAAAGACGATTGTTCCGAAACTGAACAACCAAACTGCCTCCACCCCTCTGTACCTGGCGTAAGCAACAGAGATGCCTTCGTGTTTTGTTTTTGTTTTTTCGTCACTCGTCTTCCTTCCTCTACTGGAAATGGTACTTGAGTTTCGTTAGTGTTCTTTTAATTTGCTTTATGTATTGTAATTGTATGTTTTTTCGATGAGTAATTATTTTAATTCTATTCTATTATTGTAATTTTCAGCTTGAAAATGGGGCTGGTCCCTGAAACGTTGCTTTGAATAAACGGCCATATGAAACAGATGTCTCCATTTAAACCCTTACCGCCATGTATCCCATCTGAGGCTTCCCCTTCGGTTTATATATATATACATACATACATACATAAATATATAATATATATATATATATATATATATATATATTATAATATTTTATATATATATATATATTATATACAAGGACACTGAAAAGTTCTTTAGATTATAAAAGCTTTATTTTCGGCTTATATTATGGATTTTAATTATTTTCTTATAATTACTGCTCATAGTACAAAACAATTATTTTGCCCAGAATTCTCATTCCGCTTAACAGTGTTCCTCGTAGAATTCCGCCCTTCTAAATTTTTATCATTATTTAAAACCCACAACTATCCTTTCTTTTAGGGTGAATGAGAATCTCGCTCATTTAATGTCAGCATACTATGGAAAGCATCGAACACCAGATAGAAATGCATTTCAAACTTCTCCAGTCCAGTTTCCGAGGAAGAGGCGAGAAGGGATGAGTCTGGCCGGCGGCGATAATGGAATCCTTAATCTGTTCTGCTTCCGCTGATTGACCTGACCTTGGCCCCCCTCTCCCTCTCTTGGTTTTGGGGGAGCCATGAAGTGGGATGTTGTAAGTTTTCGAAAGTTTATGTGTGCGTTTGTGCGCAGCACACACGTTTACTTAGATACATACAAATATATAGATGTATACATACACACATACATATATACATATAAAAGGGTCTGTATATATGTGTGTGTGTGTGTGTGAGCGCGCGCTCCCATTACTTAGCAAGCCAAGAAAACGCTTCTATATCTATAACCTCGCTCTCTCTCTCTCTCTCTCTCTCTCACACACACACGCACGCACAAAGCACACGCACACGCACACGCACACACATAGTAGTATATATATAATATATATATATATATATATATATATATATATATATATATATATTATATGACTGGTAAAAAATGTTCTGTTACAACAGAATTCCATCTAATAAAGGAGCCCACAAAAACACCAAAATATAGAGAGAAAAGTACTATATTTCAGTGACTGCTGTCTCCATCTTCAGTAGATGAATGAGAAAAGTTACAGAAAAGGTGGTATTTATACCAAGAGGTCCATCCACAGGCAATCCAATTTAGGTCACCCCCGCTGTAATATCTTCCTTTAATCTTCTTAAGCGTTGGTTGAATGAAAATCTTGTCGATCGTATCTGATATCCATGCTCCTTTTGAGATGTTCATTACCTGCCTCTCTATTATTAAGGCCGATTCCATCATTTGAAATATAGTACTTTTCTCTCTATATTTTGGTGTTTTTGGGGATGGGTTTTTTTATTCCTTTATATATTATATATATAGATATATATTATATATATTATATTATATATATATATAATATATTATATATATATATATATATATATATATATATATATCAATAGAGGGATCCACAGTAATATCCTTGTTTATCTAGATATAATATATTTATGGAAATATATACAAAGCTTAAAGCTTTCGTCCATCCTCCTGTGGACTTGATCACTAAGCAAATGAGTCATGGTATTGGTGAAGAATTCCAAATAAACATAAACAAACGGACAAAAAATATTAACAAGGTTAAAAAATGCGAACAAGTCATTGGGTCGTATTCCTTTCCATAATTCGCTGTGATCTTCGAGGCGGGACAAAGCGCCGGTCTTCTTCCTGAATGACATCTTGAGGGTCGTTAACCAAAGAGATAGTTTGTAGATTAGACTCTGGAACGGGCGAAGGGTGGTTATCTACATTATCAGATTGAAGAAGGCTGTACACATTTCTGAAGTTCTTTATTCTGGCCCTTTTACAAATTTCTTCACTCAAAAGTAAATTGTTCTGCATTCCAGTATTCCCCTCAAAGGTGTCATTCAAAGTGATGAGAGCTCCTTCCACAATTCTCCTAATGGTCCTATCCGCACTCTTTTAAATAACTTTTCCTCCCTTGAAGTCGATGGCATGATCGGAATCCCAAGCATGTTAATATTTTTTGTCCGTTTGTTTATATTTATTTGGAATTCTTCACCAATACCATGTCTCATTTGCTTAGTGATCAAGTCCACAGGAGGAAGGACGAAAGCTTTAAGCTTTGTATATATTTCCATAAATATATTATATCTAGGTAAACAAGGATAATACTGTGGATCCTTCTATTGATTTCTTAGAAGCACAATACAGTGTTTTCATATTGCATAAATATATATATATATTATATATATATATATATATATATATACATATATATAGATATATATATCTATATACTATATATATACATATATATATCGTATATAATATATATATATATATTCTATGCGTGAGCACTTATTGGTAAGTAGCTAAGAAAAGAAGACGATTCAGAAAATGAAGGAGAAAGAATGGCAGACGTGTACCAGTCATTTCAAAATACCAAAATAGAAATCGCCTGAAGTAGCAAGAATGTTTTTGACATAAATCTTCATGAACCACATACAGCCTCGAACAGGTGACCACTTGGAGTTCAGCTGAAACTTTCGTTGTTTGGCGAGATGACCTTTTGCCCTGCTTCAGGCAGTGCCCCGAGTCGGTCAAGCGAGGGTCAGGTCATCCACTGCAAAGGTTTTCGTGATTACGTCGTCTAGGTTTTCTAATTATGACTTCTCTTGGACATTTTTGGGTGGGTACCTCTTGGTATTGTTTTGAAAAGTAAGTTTTTCTTAATTTTTGCAATATCCGGTCTTTTAGCTATTAAATATCGCTTGATCTTCAGCACTGCTTAGATTATTCATTTTAAGTCATGAATTTGAATTGTTTTTATTCTAAACTACCAGTAAATGTATAACAAGATTCCCATTACAGCAATAATGCCAAATGGTACAGTTTTATACTCTTCAGTTTTAATCTCTGAATAACTGGGTTATTTCTTATCTTCAACAAGTCTGCAATTATCTGGCGCCACTATCTTCCCCGTCTTTTTAATTAGAGTGGAAGAAATTTGACTACAGTTTCAAAACTAAAACACCGAGATATGAAATGACCCTCGCCCAGTTTCTTACCCAACGACCGGACTTACTATCAAATCAGCGGTTCCTTCCTTTTCCAGGAAATATCAAACAAGTCTTTTGGGAGAACTAGTTAGTGGGGCCTGGTATCCGGGCGGAGTGGCCGGGTGCCACGGTCCCAGACGATGTGATTAAAGTAACATTTATCTAACACCGGTTTGTGTTTTTTTTTTTTTTTTTTTTTTTTTTTTTTGTTTTTTTTTTTTTTTTTTTTGCTTTTCCGAGCTGACGCTCGAACTTTTTATTTCTTTTCCTTCTTATTTTCTATGTTGTTGTACCTGCCCCACTTGTCAGAACTTAAGAATTCACAATTCAATGTTTACCGTAAACTACCAACCGAGCGGTAGATTTCCCGGATGTCATTTTCCCGGTACCTTACCATATTCATCAACGATTTGAAAATGACACTTGGTCTTGTTAGTTAGGTAGTCACTGAGTCGGGAAAAAACCCTCTCTCCTTCACTCCTCTTTAACCCCTAATGAAAATAAATTGGTCCGTCAGCTGTTAAACACTTACGTGGGATGGCGCACCGATGAAAAGTGCTTACAGACAACAGACAGACAGACCAAACTACATTTTTTTGTAGTAAGATAGAGTTCCCTTAGCCGTGACATCGCTCCATAAGAAATTAAAAGGCCAAGATTTGAATCGCCCATGAAGTCGATAATGTTGGGAAGATAGCATTTAGACCTATATAATTTGATTGAGGAAAATAAGTATTTTTATAGTGTTATATGAAATATGCAAGTATTTATATAATGTTATATAAAATGTGCAAGTATTTATTTAATGTTATACTTCCTCGCTGGACGAGCGGTTTTCGCGCTCGGCTGCCAATCCGGTGGTCCGAAGTTCGAATCCCGGCTCGGCCAACGCGGAATCAGAGGAATTTATTTCTGGTGACCGATTGGTTCCTAGCCACGTAAAAATATCTAATCCTTCGGGCCAGCCCTAGGAGAGCTGTTAATCAGCTCAGTGGTCTTGTAAAACTAAGATATACTTAACTTTTCATATAATGTTATATGAAATATGCAATTATTTTTATAAGGCTATATAAAATATGCAAGAATTTATATAACGTTATATGAAATATGCTGCTTAGTTGTCATTTAATTTTTTTGATAGTCAACGAGTGTTTATTGCATATTATTGTATAAATTTGTATTTTTCTCAACCAAAATATATGGGTCTCAGTACTAATTTTCCTCTATTAACGATTTTCTGACCGTTTCAAATTCGGCCCCATTCATTTCTTACGGAGCGAAAACACAGGCGCCCCCCCCACCCCCCACACGCCCCCAACCCCGACCCGGAAAAGACACAGACACGCAAACCCACACGGGAAACCAGACCATTATCCAAAGCTCACACTAACAGGCCAAACGCAAACACAGTAACCATAATTCTTCTGCATTACCCTTATCATTACGGCAACGTCGTGTAATGGCGGAGTGTGGAATCTCATCCCGACGAAGTGAAGAGACTTTGGGCAACATCCGAGCCGTGAAAACCTCCTCATGTTCTCTGGAATGAGATGGAGTCGGGGAAAGTTCTTTTATGTTTCACTTAAGGCAACGATCAAAGCGTTGGTGGTTACGACGATGCCGGAATGACTGTGGAAGTAGGGCAGAAGGCTTTTGAGAAATGGTATGTTATAGATAAGATATGGACACACAAACACATGTGTGTATAATATATATTTGTATAATATATATATATATATATATATATTATATATATATATATATATATATATATATATATATGCTTGTGCAAGAGACAAGAAAGCCTCATATATATATTTTCAAACTTCTTTGTTCAATTTAACTGTCACGGGAGAAATACGAGGGGAAGACAGACAGACAGACAGGAATAGCTTTTATTCTGGTGTCTTCTTCAGCACCAAAATACTTTACTTTGTTTTCATTGTTTTTTATTAGTTGAAATTATTTTTTTACTTTATATTCTTATTAGTTCAAATTCTTGTACGATTTGTTTCTCAAAAAGGCAAGATTGTGTATGAGAGAGAGAGAGAGAGAGAGAGAGAGAGAGAGAGAGAGAGAGAGAGAGAGAGAGAGAGAGAGTAGAGTTGTTAATGTTATGCCGAGTATGCATGTATGAACATAATACTTAACTTTTAAATTAAGGGTCATAGAGTAAAATGACACTGATTATGGTAGCAATTTTTTACAAGTCTAAAAAACAAAAAAGTTCCAAAGTGGGTCTGTTTTTTGGTTATATGATCAAAATTAGGAAGTTAGGCCAAATTCTGAACCGGCCCAAGCAATTAATTGCAGAAAAAATATGGTGTATTTAATATGGATTTTGGAGCTAGATGCAGCAGAAACATAATTGGTACCAAGGTAAAGTCTTATTACCAGTTTTAGTTGCAACTGTGAGAAGGAAGTTTGGTTCTTACTAAAAGAATATCTTGACTGATGGAATATGTTTAGTCTCTGTCAAATAATGTTCCGTACTGGTTTAAAAGTCACTTAACCAGCAGAAAAAAACGTTGGAAAATCTCCAAACTGAATTTTCCCTCGGGAGATAAAAACGTCTCCTTGCCTGTCTTTTTCCTCATAAGGGGAAACCTTTTCCTTTTCATTCCTTGTGAGTGTAAACCTTTCCTTATCCTGAAGGGCGGGAAGGCTAAACATGAAATGTCAAATGTCTTCAGTTATCGCTTTTATGTAGTTTTTTGTGTTTTTTACATTGTCTTTTCTATTTAAGGCTTTTTTTCATTAATCTTTTAACAACAGTGCTAAATCTGTTCAGAGATTCCTTTTGAAATTTATTTATTTATTTATTTATTTATTTTGTTACATTTTCTTGAGGTCACTAACTGACAGCTCTCGCCTTTATTCATATTCATCGTCATTTCTCCTTTTCTGGTTAAAAACGACGCAATCTCATCATCAGAAAAGAATAAGAACTAGGATGATCTTATCATCACAGATAAACGTTTATTGCAAATCTGTTATCGCAAAAAACAACGTGCACATAAATCCTTCTTGGGAAACAACGGTAGAGTATGCCAAGCAAACATTCCTAAGATAAAGGCAGAAGAAGCGCTTACAACTCACGCAAGAAATAAATGGCGAACCGGATTCCCCAAAAACCAATCAACACTCTCCTCTCCAGCATAAGAACATTTTTGCGAGTGAATCGCCCCTCGTTATCTGAGCAGCCCACCTAACAGGGGAAATAAATCCCCTCTGGCGGAAGTGAAGACATATATATGTTCATATCCCAACCAAGAAAACTTGCCAAAACCCCATCTCGGAAAAGATGGAGCGGCAGAATTCCTTTTTGATCATGACGAAATACCGTCTTAACCTCGTCGGGTGAGTTGGTGTAAAGAAAAACTTTTTTTTTTTTTTTTGGGGGTTTTTTAATGTTGGGCGGCAGTGGGGTTTGGGGAGAGGTTTGTTGAAGATGGTTAGGTTTGGGGGGAGGGGGACAGAGAGCAAGAGTAAGTTGAAACGTTACGTAGGGTGAACATATCCGGAAAAGGAGTCTCATGTGCACATATGGCAGAACAACGGAAATGGTTCATTCTGTATATAAAGTTCCACATTGGCCGAGTGCATTTCGCGCTTGGCTACCAATCCGGTGGTCCGAAGTTCAATTCTCAGCTCGACCAACGCGGAACCAGAAGAATTTATTTTTGGTGAAGAAATTCATTTCTCGATACAATGTGGTTCGGATCCCGCAATAAGCTGTAGGTCCCGTTGCTAGGTAACCAATTGATTCCTAGTCACGTAAAAATATCAAATCCTTCGGCCCAGCCCTAGGAGAGCTGTTAATTAGCTCAGTGGTCTGGTAAAACTATGATATACTTAACTTTTGCATAGCTATATTATTATTATATTAACTTTCTTCGAAAAGAGAAGAAAAGGACAAAGCTTAATGAGAACAATAATAACAGCACTGAAGAGATTATTACATAATATATTTCTACAAAGAAACCATACAGCTTCATTAAAACAGATAGAAATTAAATGAAGTCCTTTAATGTATAATTGGCAGATTTTGGAATGATAAAATTTTCCCGCCTTACTTTTTCTCCTCTTTCGAATGTAGGAAAGTATATTGCTTTTGATTTAACGAGGACATTGACATGGATTTCGATGATCCATTTTAAATTGAATGTGAACTCAATTTCCCATTATTTATCCCAAGGATCAATTCTATAAATTGACTCGCCACTCATGAGGCTGCTTCATCGCCTACAATGAAACTATACAACTAAAATACAATATTTCATTTCATTGATTGAAGATGTCCATATGTTGCCCCGACCCATGCAACTCAGCCACTGTCCTTCAGGACTGTAAGAAGTACGATTATGCCCAAGGTTAACGTTAAATAAAATACAAAGTACTGAGGGTAGAGGGCTGCAATTTGGTATGTATGGTGATTGGAGGGTGGATGCTCAACGCACCAATTAGCAGCCCTCGAGCCTCAGTCTTGAAGATCTGAGGACGGACGGACAGACAAAGCCGTCACAATAGTTTTCTTTTACAGAAAACTAAAACGGGATTTCCTAAATACCTCGGCGAAGGAAACGGACGAAAGGCTGACGACACGACCACCTCTTTTCAAAAGTCCAAAAATATGTTCCACTTCGTTCGGAAACTTCCGTCGACTCTCCTCCACAAAGGTCAGCAATCCTGTCCCAGAACTGCTCGTTTTTTTTCGCTGAGAGTAAAATCCCATAGTTCGTCTCCCCTTTTCTGTCGCTGATATTGCCGGGTCCCGAATTGTTCCGGAACCATCACTGGAAAGTTTGGAAAACGGCTGGAAGCCCATTGAAAGAGACATCAAAGGTTTCACGGCAGAGGAAAAAAGATGTGGATAATAGTAGAGCATAAAGGGACAAATAAACGAGAGAAAGGACGATTGAAAAGGCATTAAAAGAGTCGTTGGAAAGGAAGAAATTGAAGTCAGGGATCCCATTACAATAACAGTAGAAGGGGGACGGAGAGATGGATTGCACCAGTCCGTATTTGATGTTCATGGCCGCCAGTGGATGCATACAGTCATGGCCAGGATATCATAGATTGGTATTGTAAAGACAATGAAAGTTTGTGTTAATATTATAACGAGCATAAAATCTTATCTATTTTACTAAGTATTCATTAAATTCTAAATATTGCCTTTTCCTTGCAGTTGAATCCTTGGAAGTCCAGAGGTTCAAGGCGAATGCAAATTAATGCTCTTTATGAAAAGGAAGATCACAACAGTTGGATGTTATTTGGTAATGTTGGGTTTCTATGTCTTGCTACGTCCTGCTTTTGTAAATGGGATGAAACCTCTAGTAATTATACATACATGCATACATAGGCACACACACATTATATATAT
>NC_061105.1:41017935-41060435 GCF_015104395.2 Macrobrachium nipponense | reverse complement strand
GAGAATGATAAGAAGAGAGAGTTCAGAGAAGAGTGCTGGGAGAGGTTTGATCTGGGAATTGAAGATGTGGGAGAATGGTGGAGGCATAATGTATCAGTGATTAGAAGACATGGAAAGGAGATACTAAGGGGAAACATCTGGAATAGTATGGGAGGAAAAGGAGAGCTGGTGGTGGGGAGAAGAGGTGGGGGAAGTGGTGAAGGGTAAAAGGGAGGCAAAGAAGAGATTTGAAGAGTCACAGCTGCAGGAGGACAGAGAAAGATTAAGAGAAAGAAACAAAGAAGTAAAAAGGGTGGTAGCTCAAGCTAAGGCAAGGGTATATGAGGAGGTTTATAATGAACTGGAAACCAAGGAAGGGTTGAGTAAGATGCTCAAACTGTCAAAAGTAAGAAATAAAAGAACAAAGGACATCACCCATATTAAGCAAATGAAAGATAGGAATGGTAAACGGTCATAAAAAGGAAGAGACATCCTGAAAAGATGGAAAGAGTATTTCGAACAACGCTAATGAAGAAAATGAAAGACTTGTAAAGAGATGGACAGTAAACATGGGAATGGTAATGGTGATATCTAGGGATGAAGTGATACGAGCCTTAAAAAGAATGAGGATGGGAAGGCAACAGGACCTGACTTAATCCCAGTCGAAGTTTGGAAAGCCTTAGGAAAGGAAGGGGTAGACATCTTTTGTATGATCTGATGTAAAAATATCTTGAACAGAGAAAAGATACCAGAAGAATGGCGGGAAAGCATATTGATACCTATATTTAAAGGTAAAGGTGATGTCCAGGAATGCAGTAATTATAGAGGTATAAAACTCAATGTCTCACACGTTGAAGATTTTGGAAAGAAATAATAGATAGCAGGCTGAGAGAGGAAGTTAGAATAGGGAAGGAACAGTTAGGATTTATGAAGGGAAGCGGCACAACGGATGGAATATTTTGCATAAGGCAGCTAATGGAGAAATTCAGAGAAAAACAACGAGACCTGCATTTGGTATTCATAGACCTTGAAAAGGCCTATGACAGAGTGCCAAGGCAAGAATATGGAGATTTTGTTTGAGGGAGAAGATGGTGCCGGAAAAGTATGTCAGAATTATTCAAGAGATGTACAGGAATGTGTATACTAGAGTGAGGAGTAGTGTTGGAGAGACGGATGGATTTGAGATAGGAGTGGGACTACACCAGGGGTCAGCACTTAGCCCATTCATCTTCAACATCGTGATGGATGTAATGACCAGGGATGTTAGAGAAGCAGTGCCATGGTGCATATTATACGCTGATGACATTGTGTTGTGTTCAGAGGGGAAGGAGGAGTTGGGGGGAAGGTTGGAGAGGTGGAGAGCAGCACTTGAGGAGAGAGGAATGAGAATAAGCAGATCAAAAACCGAATATATGTGTTCTAGTATTACTGAGGATGGTGGAAGTAGCATAAGATTGGATGGGGAAGAAATAAAGAAAGTTCAGATGTTCAAGTACTTAGGGTCCGTATTAGAGGATAGTGGAAGCATGGACCAAGAGGTGAGACACCGAATTCAGGCAGGATGGAATAACTGGAGGGCTGCATCAGGGGTGGTACTCTGTGGACAAGAAGGTCCCTCTGAAATTGAAAGGAAAGTTCCATAGGACGGTGGTCAGACCAGCAATGTTATATGGAACAGAAACAGGAAGTATGAGGAAAACAGAGGAAAAGAAGATGGATGTAGCAGAAATGAGAATGTTGAGATGGATGTCGGGAGTAACAAGGGAAGATAGGATTAGAAATGAGTATATAAGAGGATCGACAAAGGTAGCTGAAATATCGAAGAAAATACAGGAAGGAAGGCTTCGATGGTATGGACACCTATTACGAAGGGAGGAACGTCATGTTGGAAGACATACGATGGAAATGGAAGTGCGGGGTAGAAGGAAGAAGGGAAGACCAAGAAAGAGATGGCGTGATTGTGCAAGGGAAGATGTGGAATTGAAAGGTATAAATGAGAACGAGGCACAAGACAGAAATCGATGGAGACGACTCATTCGCAATGGCGACCCCATATAAAAATGGGTTTAAGCTAGGAAGAAGATATATACATGTATATCTATATCTATATATATATATATATATATATATATATATATATATAGTTATCAATATATAGATATGTTATATATATATATATATATATATATATATATATATATATATTATATATATATATATTATTATATATATCTTAAATGTAAATGAATAATGAATATAATATATATATATATATATATATATATATATATATATATATATATATATTATATATATATATGTATATTTCTATATAATGATAATATATATATATAATATTATATATTAAATATAATTATATATAAATATATAATAATAATGTATATTTCTATGTATATGTAAGTATATACTTATATTTATAATATATATTATTATTTTTATTTTTTACACATACATATATATATATATATATATATATATATATATATAGATATAGATATAGATATATTATGTATATATATATAGGATATATATATATATATATATATATATATATATATATATATTTATGTGTGTAAAATATATAATATATATTATAAATATAAGTATATACTTACATATACATAGAATATATATATATATATATTCATATTCATTTACATATAAGATATTCAAAGGCCTTCTTTGCAATTCAATCCCGGTCACTAATTCTGATAAACTGAACACAGAAAGGACCCTGTCAGGTCAACATCATATTTTATTCAATCAATTTCCTGACTTAAAAATTAGGTCAGACATTTTTTATCATTTCCCGACTGAATACAAAATCAGCTGGTCGCACACAGCAGTGGTATCAAAAATAAAATTCGGTTGGTGATAATGACCTCAGGAGGCTTTTGACCTCCAGCGAACCAAAGAGGAAAGATAAAACTATTTACAAAGACAAGTTATCCGTCACCGAAGGGTCAGAATTCTTACACTGAGGGAAAATCTCTCTCTCTCTCTCTCTCTCTCTCTCTCTCTCTCTCTCTCTCTCCTCTCCTAGAGGTATAACATTTATAAAGTATAAGAAATAACATGGAAACTATTGGATTATTAAGCCAAGTAAGTATGTATATATGTAAATAATGAATGTATGTATGTATGCATGTATGTATACTTGTATATGTATATAATCCTTTGTAAGAGAGAAAGAGAGAGGGGGGTGGGGGAGCGAGGGGAAGAAATAAAATTGCCAGATGCATAATGATACAAAATATTACAAAAGTTTTTTTAAAACTAAATAAATAAATATAGTTCAGAGGAATTCCCATAAAGACGAAGATAATAAATGTCAAATTTTTGTTTTATTTTCGTTTCACAGTTTCATTTTGGCGTTCTCATGTTATTTTCAGCAGTGTTATATATCTTGTTTAGAGTATATATTTTTCTGTGTTCTGCTGACGATACGATACTTTTCTAACCATTTTCTGTTTTTAAATTCTGTTCTAATTTCGTAAGATAAGTTATAGGTTCTGGTCGAATTACCATCTATATATAGCATTTAGTACAGGACTACATTTCATACTATACCGTTCTGCATTTTTACAAAATAATTTTCAATCTCTAAAACAGTTAATTCTTCCTGTTTGTATGGCAATAAGTCATATGATTATGAATGATTACAATGCTAAAGTCCATGCAAAAGATGAGGTGATAAAATCATAGTCTCTCAGAAATGAATGTTTTGGAAAATCATTAATTGAGAGGAAAAAATCCAATTGAAACAAATGAGTAGAACTTTAAAGACTGCCGCCTTTCTCTTATAGATGATTTTAAAACTGCCATTTTCTCTATATCAGTAGTACAGGGGAACTCGGTTATCATCATTAAGAGATTACGTCATTTTTGTTTGAAAGTAGTTTAAACTCTTTGACATGGAAGTAGAATTTCTTGCTACCTATGGAACAGTATATTTAGACATGCTCTCTCAACAATGTTTTTCAATGTAAGAGAGTATAGTGAAATTTTAACTACTACTATGAGATTCAGGGCCTCTGTAACACGGTTTTTTCGCAATATCTTTTTATCTATGCATTTCATAAATATAACGCCTATTCAGAATACATATTATATCAACACAAATTTTGAGTGTATTCTGCACTACGTAGGCTGAATAAATTTGGTACTTACAATGCAAAAGTGACCTTTTTTGAAGACGGGCCAACTTACTCAGAGAAAAGGGTTCGAAACTTATGACAGCATTTCTTCCCTCTTTCTCGATGGATGATTGGCTATACGTAACGGAGGCTATACCTCTGGCAACAATGACATACAAATTTAAATACAAGCAAAGCAGTACACCTTTTTGAACTCTGGAACTTCTACACTGATAATTGTCATAATGAACAAACCAGCAAAATAAGTTAATAAATACAAAAACACTTCGATTATAAGTCTAACTCCCAAAATAAGTTTCCAAAGAAATTACAGTCTACTTTATAGGTCACAATCAGATTGACAAGATGTAGGGAATAGTTGGTAATTACCAAAAACATAGTAGACAAGCTTGATTTGATAACTGCTATATCCAATGTCAAGCAATTTTTATTTATTGGCTATCTACCTATTTGCTGAGAAAAAAAAAATAACTGGTACCGTATATTGACTTTAAACCTTCACCAATAATTATCGTCAGAATGGTGACTTCATGAGGCTCCACCCACTTTCGCCTCGTTATAATTCAGGATAACACTGAAGGCTACCATAGGCATTGTTGGATTAGAAAATGTAACTTCTGGCTATAAAAACTAATTTCTCGAGTAGTTGTAAGAAGTGCTTGTTACGGACCAATTCTTAAATACTTGAAAAGTTTACTGCCGCCAGATTCAGGCGCATAACATTTAATTTAATGTCCTTTTATCACATTATATTTATATAGCTTTAGCTGTAATAATAATGATCTTCAGCAGAAACAGAGTGGAATAATAAAACATACGAAAAAATTTTAAATAATTATTAACAAAAGAAAACCCAATAAACAAACTTAGTAATGAAAACGTTACAAAACAATCCAAGTGAAAGTTACAATAGTTAACTAGGCAATGAAATTCTGAAAGTTACAGTTTCTTAAACGGAGGTGAGGCAAGTATTATATAATTAATAATACTGATCCAAATGATCAGGGGGACACCCCACGGGAACATCTGCAAGGGGGACAAATCACATGGTTGCTACCAACAATCAACAACAGGGCTAACTTCCTCGTTGAGACGAATCCTCATCAACTACATCGTCCGGAAATATATACCGTGCAAGTTCATTGAAGCATTCAGCTTCCACAAAGCGCGCTTTCTCCATAAATTCGCTACCCTCGTAGCCAACGATGCACGATTCCCAGGACGACCACCGAAGTATAACCAAAATCACACTCGCAACGCACAACTATTAGAACGTCCACCCTCTTCTACTGCAGAGTTCCGTGTCCCGCCTGAAGTATACCTCACGCCTCCAACGTCACCTGCTGTAACAGTAATATTGACATATAATTAGGGAACTATGGTATTTGTAGAATAGGTAATAACCCAAAGCAGTGTTTTGGAAAGAACTATTTCCTACAACTATCACGGGATCGTAACACCCCCACCCTTAACAAAAAATCACATTGATTTTATGTAAAGTGAATGCTAGCAAGCAAAATAACCTTAGTAGCAATATAACCTGCAGATTTCTTTCCAAACCCTATCTCCGTAAAGAAAAACAAAGTTGTACACAATAATTCCTTTACAATAGTCAAGTAAAGTATATAATCTACAGACTAAACAAAACATAGGGAACCTTACAAAATTTCCAATAGAAAAGTATGCAGATTAATTACCTATACAAAGCAAATATGCAGAATAACATCATTACACTAGACAGGGCATCTGGTATATTGTTATCTTTCCCAGGAATGTGAATTAACTTCCAAATCATTACTTCTTCAGAGCAAATAGATTTATTGTTACTTACGTGAACCAATGAATCTGCATTAAACAAACTTTCCAAATCAGGATGCTCAACTTCAAAATCGGTACTTTTACCTGACCTAGTTGTCACAAGCACAGTTTCAGGTTTAGGTACTAACACCTGTGGATTGACAAAAACTGTCGGATTACAACTTTACCTTGAGCAAGATAATTTGCCAAAACAACATCAACCTCAGCTATGGGGCGAGTATCAACAACTGCAAACTTAGACTCGCTGGCAACAATGTCTGAAAAAAAAATACAGTTCAACTACCGGGCAAGATATCCACTCGTTTCCAACACCTTTAATAAGCTTATGCACATTCAATCACTTACTGCCCACTGGAATGGCTTTCCGTAGAATTAAAGATTGAGAAGACCCTGTATCTTTAAGTACATTGACATTATGACCCTCTTGCCAATTTTCAAGTGTGCTGATTTTACCTTGAGATTTAAACCACTTAAAGTCTTCATCCACTACCTGTTTATCATTAACGAGCATGGCAGAATCCTTCTTAGGACACTTAGCAGCTATATGCCCATTTTTCCCACAACGAAAGCAAGTTACCCTGCCCTGGTACTTAGATTTAAAATGCTTTTGGGGAGAAGTAGGACCACTTAAATTAATTACCATCATTAGCAGTTACGTTAACCCCTGTAGGCAATTTACCAGTTTCATAAGCATTATATTTATCTTTAGCAGCAGGCTTAGAATAACTACTGTGTGTTAACACGTACTCATCAGCTAACCGAGCAGCCCAACTCGCTAAATTGTCAATTTTCTTTTTCTTTTTCATTTAAGAAAATGCAAAGGTCTTTAGGTAAATTGTGCTTAAAATTTTCCAATAAGATTAACTGACAATTTAGCATACTCACTCTTGACATCGCTGGATCTCAACCAATTTTCAAAATGGTTCTCCATTTCACGAGCAAACTCCACAAAAGTTTGATTGGAGGATTTTCGACTGTCACGAAACTTTACTCTGTAGGCTTCAGGAACCATCTCATAAATCCTTAAAATGGCTTCTTTCACTTTAGCATAATCTTGACTCTCTTCCAACGACAGAGAAGCCCAAGCCTTTAGAGCCTTCCGGAAAAAGCAGTCTGAGCCATGAATGCCCACCTATCCTCACTCTCCACTTGAAATTTGCCGCTACCTTTTCAAAAGCTATGAAAAATTCTACGACGTCACTCTCGTCAAACTTTGGTACGTACTTCAACATACGGGAATCTTCATTACCAGAAATAGGAGATCGGGAACCCGTCAGCCTGGCCAATTCCAGCTCATGATCACGTTTCTGCTGTTAATTTTCTAACTGCTTCATATTAAGTTCATGTTCACGCCGCTTCTGTTCATCTTCAAACTCGAGTTTTTTTAAATCCAGTTTTAGTCGAAGTTTCACTACCTCACAGTCTTCGTCGATTTCTTCCTCTAAAAGCTTGAAGTCAACGTCCACTCCATCCGGAGCAAAATGCGCTATGATACCTTTCCTTATGTCATCATTAGTACTACTAACCGTAAACTCCAACTGTAAATAATCCGACACAACCAGCAGTTCCGATTTTTTAATAGTAAAAAATTTACTACGCCAATCGTCTCTCCTAAGAAAACGAGCGGCATCGTCATTAGTTTCAATTTCCATGTTTTTACCATTAATTTCACCATCCAACCTAATGACACCGCCGAAGATCCCGCCGAGGATGCCAAAAATATGTTACGGACCAATTCTTAAATACTTGAAAAGTTTAAAAGTTTACTGCCGCCAGATTCAGGCGCATAAACATTTAATTTATGTCCTTTTATCACATTATAGTTATATAGCTTTAGCTGTAATAATAATGATCTTCAGCAGAAACATTAGAGTGGAATAATAAAACATACGAAAACATTTTAAATAATTATTAAAAGAAAACCCAATAAACATATAAACTTAGTAATGAAAAAGTTACAAAACAATCCAAGTGAAAGTTACAATAGTTAACTAGGCAATGAAATTCTGAAAGTTACAGTTTCTTAAACGGAGGTGAGGCAAGTATTATATAATTAATAATACTGATCCAAATGATCAGGGGGACACCCCACGGGAACATCTGCAAGGGGGACAAATCACATGGTTGCTACCAACAATCAACAACAGGGCTAACTTCCTCGTTGAGACGAATCCTCATCAACTACATCGTCCGGGAATATATACCGTGCAAGTTCATTGAAGCATTCAGCTTCCACAAAGCGCGCTTTCTCCATAAATTCGCTACCCTCGTAGCCAACGATGCACGATTCCCAGGACGACCACCGAAGTATACCAAAATCACACTCGCAACGCACAACTATTAGAACGTCCACCCTCTTCTACTGCAGAGTTCCGTGTCCCGCCTGAAGTATACCTCACGCCTCCAACGTCACCTGCTGTAACAGTAATATTGACATATAATTAGGGAACTATGGTATTTGTAGAATAGGTAATAACCCAAAGCAGTAGTTTTGGAAAGAACTATTTCCTACAACTATCACGGGATCGTAACAGTGCTAAATGATCCTCAAGGATCCCAGCAGTTGGTCTAAACGTTTAATTCATGTATATTACTGCTATACTGTTGCAGCACTACTGCTACAGTAGTATTACTACGCTAGCATGATACCCCCCCACCCACATCTATGTATCGTTCCGCCATTCATAAAGTCTTTGGGTTTCAGAGCCGATGGAATTTCTGTCTGGTGGATGGGCGGGGCAACATTTAGTCAAAAGGTGTTTGTTTACCTTGCTTACGTAATGAATGTTTTTCGACTTTTGGCTCGTAATCATTGGCCATGGCGTCGGCTAGATCATTTTTACTCTATAAAAATTAAAACTATCGGGTTTAGGTTATTGATAATGCTGACAAAATTTGTGTGTGGTTGTAAAATATACATATGTCAACTTTCAGCTACATCCGATGCTTAGACAAGGAGCAAAGTCCAAAAAACCGTGTTACAGAGACCCTGAATCTCATAGTAGCAAACATATGTATACAGAAATTATGTATGAAAATTCGTAAAGTAACTAAATCGATGGGCGTAACCAGCCTCGTTTCACGGGCAGAACCAGTTCCGTTTGAGGGAATCCCTTCTCACTCCCACCCCCTTCGTAGGGGGGGTAAGGTAGGACGAAACCCCCATTATAAACTATCTTACGGGTCCCCACTATAATCCTGCGAAATTTCATGCCCATCGGACGAGTCGTTTGGCCGCGATTGAATGACAGACGGACGGACAGACATTACATTACGCCCATTATAGTAAGATTATAGTAAGATCAGAAAAGAAATATGGTGAACGAACAGGTTTAATACATTCAAAAATAAGCCAACAGATGTAGATTTAAAACTGCGTAAATGTGGGAACTAGAATTGTTAGAGCAATCAAATTTATAGATGTTTTTCTTGAAAAAACAAAGCATCATCCTCCTTCAAACGAAACACTCGAGAAATCCTAAAAGTCATCTTTTTTGCTAAGTGGCTGAGCAATCATCTCATTGACTATCTGACCATCGAGAAGGACCTTGTTATCTTCGGGTTTCTCTCACTAAAGAGCCTACTTCCTCCTGTCCTTTTTTCCGCATTAATTCTTCCCCGATATTTACTTCTCTGGGAGAGAGGAGAGAGAGAGAGAGAGAGAGAGAGAGAGAGAGAGAGAGAGAGAGAGAGGTATACGACTTTCAAAATATCTCCGGAGGAATTTCAGCTAATGACCGAGGTTTTAGGAGGATCTGACTCGGGAAAAGGAGAAGAAGAAGTTTTTGGTTTGTTTACGTCAATGCTGGGGCTTAAGATCAGGGCGTCAACGGAGGACAATTGCTTTAAATGACAGTTGATATTTCTAATGTCTCCTTTTGGAGGAAAATATGATATCACATATTATGATCAGGCGAATTAAGAATGCTCTTTTAATATCCGGGGAGATATTCACGCGGAACTGACACACTCACTGGCTTTCTGTGAATACTGAAGATATACTAGATATTCAACATACCACACGCACACAAACACACAGTGCATAGAGTTCGTAAGAAAAAGTTAGATTTTAGTTAGGCTTCCGTAATAAAAATCAAACGTCCAATATTTCCTGAACCGTAAAATATAAAAATTGAATGAACTGGCAAACCTCGATAGTTTTAATACTCCTTAACAAAGAGACGAATTTTTCCGTTGTTAAAGTTTTTTTGTTTTTTTTCGGTTCGAAGGTCCGAATGGAAATCGTACAGTTCATTGATTCGGAAATATTAATTTTCTCTTCTGGTTTTAGATTAACGTAAATAAAGCAAATCACTTTTCTTTCTACTTTTTTTTTTATCAATTCGTACATTTTTATTAAAATAAAATTTGATGCTATTAATAATTTATTGGACTATGATTTCCATTCTCTTACCGAGAAGAAATTAGCATTATTTTCTCATTAGTCTTTTTTATTCGCTGGTTTTTTGTTCTGTCATTTTATATTTGCTCATCATTAAATGCTAAACCATTTTTTATAGTTTTTTTTTAATTTTCTCATTTATGAAGACGCAAGGGTTTAGAATTAAGAAAAAAGATAGCTCCATTTAATGCAATTCAAAACACCATAATTTGTTGAAAAACTTTGCTGGTTTTAAGAAATTTAATTTCTGAAGAATATAAGCTTACAGTAACACTTTATATTTTCATAAACTCGGACATTTTCGTGACTCAAATAGTTAAAAGATTAATGGGCAAACTTAAGAAATTTTGTTCTGTCAAATCCATTAGAGAGTAAATCATGCTCTCAAAACGAACGTTGAGTTACCCTAGCAAAATGCGAAGAAATAAAACTGAAATAAGCAATTAGCAGTAATGTCAAACAATTTATAATTGCCTTATGATAGAATTTAAACAACTGAAGGGTTCCTTGCCCGGATTTCGTGAATTTAGCCCAGAGGCTGTTCGCTTTGGCTCTGTGTAAGAAACTTTGCGTCATTTTAGCCTAAAAGTATGAAATAATCACGTAGACTAATACTGGTTTATAAGCTTTACAGTTCATTAAAAGAGCTCTAGAACAATAAGTTATATTTTTATAACTTTCCTTTGATCATTATGACTTAAAAGAAGATATTGATCAAATCTGTTAAGCATTTTTCTTTGACCGAGAGACCTTAGACTCAGGCCAGTACTAGGTTTCACTCATTTACGAATCATTAATGGATTTTTTATTCCTTTCAGTAGTGTTCAATATCCACAAACCGAACCTTCCTTGCTCAAAAAAAAAATATATATAATAAAAAAAGATAAAAACAGATAAAATAAAAGGCAGCGTTTCATATCTGAAGTCGCGGAAGATAAGTGGAAAGTTTGATGCAGTTCATTTCAAAATGATTTTCGTTGGGAATTGAATAGGCGCAGCTGAATTCGGTCATATTCGGTCATTTTTAGGATGGAGCGACGGTAGCAGATAGACTGATTATAATGACAAGGATAATGATCGTTCTCATGCAGCTAAAAAAAAAAAAAAAGAGAATCGTTACACAGCAATGAAAATATTATTGCCTATGAATAGAGTTCGTATTCATTAAAATCGCGGCAGTGGCGTACGTTTGAATTGATTTCCTAAAGTTTTTCGTTTCAGTATCGGAGCGAAAGAGGAAGTCATGTCATTTGTAAATACTTTATTTAGTTCATATTGTAGACAGTTCATCGGCAGAAAGACACGGTATAATAATCAACTGTATTTTTATTAAAATAAACAGTTTCTATACATATATTGAATTAAGGCGTAGCATAGTGAGGACAGCTGCTCTTCTATTGTACACTCTTAGTACTACTATTGTATAGCATCCTTTAATGCGATGCACCAATATTGGTTTATTAATTTGGTTCGCTATTTGGAACACTTTGAGTTTTTCAAGTTTACTTTTACCAACGATCAAAAAGCAAAATCGAAACTTGATGATAACAATAACAATTACAACAACCAATTACAAAACAACAAATGTTGCGACGCCAGACTGAGTAACCGTAAATCACTCAATCCCATAAAACAAAATTGATAACTGTGATAATAGAAAAGGGGTCAGAAGAAAGGGTTTTATTTAGTTTCAAAAAGCCTCATTAAGTCTACTTACTACTTTATAGAAGGCCACAATTTTTTTATACTTTTTTTTTCTTTTTTAGGAAGAAAACTATACATAAAAAAGCTACATGTAAACATATATCATTATCCTAAACCTTCCTTTGAATGATATTCCATAAATGAGAAGTCAAGTATCAGTAGGAGAACATTTCCTCTACTTGATATTCACTCATTCTTAGTTTTCCTTCAGAATTTTCCTCCGTGACGTCAGAGGATAGCGCCAGTCGAACTTTTTATTTTTATTTATTTATGCATTTATTTATTTATTTTTTGGCAGGATATATCCTATCCTGCACAGTGTTTGTCAGAGCTTCAAGCATTACTTTGAAATGATCCTTCCCAGTTCATTTTTCGCTTGGAAACATTACCTGTCTGTCACCTCTTCATAATGAGAGTCAATTTTTAATTTTTTTTTTTTTTCATCAAATGAATGAAAAAATCTTTTTCTTTGAGTGATGCAATTGAAAATAATATTATTTATATCTTGAATGTTTTTATAGTGTAATTAAAATTCAGTACAAAAACTTCGCATTCATTTTATGTTTTACAAAAAAAAAAAAAAAAAAAAAAAATTATCTTCTATTTTCCACCTTAAAGAAAAATATAATCGGGCTTCTCTCTCTCTCTCTCTCTCTCTCTCTCTCTCTCTCTCTCTCTCTCTCTCTCTCTCTTTATTTACTTATATAATAATGTTGCAGAAATAAATACAGACTATGATACAGAAGGAAAATAGGTTATGAAAGACGGAGGTCTTTGCTTAGGCAATTCAGTAAAGATTCAACTTTCGTTGATCTACTTTAGACTATCTTTAAAATGTTCCTGTCGAGCTCCCTCTATCATCGCAACGCCGGCAAAATATAAAGCAAAGTTTAAGGTCACCCGAAACCTTCGCGTTTTGTAAATGTGAGCTGAAATTTCGTAGATATTCGTAAGCTGAGAAGATTTCTCATATTATCGATATATATTACTGAGAGTCATCAAAAATGATCAAAGCGAGGAATCCTCTATAGAGGTACAATTGATGGAAACGAGCGAGAAAAAGGCCTTTCGTTTCACGTGGACGCGGAATGACTTCCCTCTGTTGTACCGAGCGATTGTTTCGTTAAATCGTGAGATATGAATTGCCAGGAATAATATAGGTTTTCATTAAAACTCCGGTTGCATGGAAAATTGGCAATTGATATTCGCTTTTCTGAAACCGACGTTTTTTGTTTGTTTGGTTGTTTGTTTGTTTGATTTATTCTTCATATCCAGAGCATAAGGTTGGGGGCACTGTTGAATTGAATGTTATTTGCACTAAGGAAATGATATTTGGTAAAATGAATATCCTTACTCTAGATGCTTTGTTAATAATTATAACGGTGATTGTCTATACAAAATGCCATTAATTTTGATATAGCACTCCTGAACATTTCACTAAGTTTATCGATAATTTTCTTGTTCTCTTTCTCTCTCTCTCAGGAAAAATATTTTATCGGATTAAAACATTCCTTAATAAGATTCCAAAAAGATTTCTAAAATAAAAATAGGTACCAATTATTTGCTAATCCAGAAAACAATGTCCTCAGAAACTGAAATTCCTTCAGGATCTCTTTCTGAACGAAACCGACTTTCTGAAAAACCTTGAAGTCGCCACTCTGAATCGAATCCAGTGAGCGAATTGACTCTATATAGTACATCAGAATCACTTGCAGAAGTTTGTTATGATTCTGTAGAGGATGTTGGGGTCGTTAAAGCTCAATTGGAATGCAACATATATTTGTGCCTAAAATATGGATATGTATTTTCTAAAAGACGCAAAATGACATCAAAAGTCTTTTAGAAATGAGTAATGTAATCCACAATGTAAACTTAAGTCAATTCTAGGTTGGTAAAACTTTCAAGATTATTATTATTATTATTATTAATATTATTATTATTATTATTAATTATTATTATTCTTATTATTTTATTATTATTATTATATGATTATTATTATTATTAATTATTATTATTTTATTATTACGATTATTATTTTATTATTATTATTAATTATATTATTATTATTATTAGTATTATTATTTGTTTATTTATTTATTTATTTATTTGATTTTTTTTTTGGCCTATCACATTCATCCTATTCGACTAGTTGTATTTATAGTGTGGGGTTCGGGATGCATCCTGCCTCCTTAGGAGTCCATCACTATTCTCAATATGTACACTGTTTCTCGGAGCACACGCTTCTGCATCTAGTTTTTCCAGGTTCCTTTTCAGGGAGCTATTATTATTATTATTATTATTATTATTATTATTATTTATTATTATTATTATTATTATTATTTATTATTATTATTATTATTATTATTATTATTATTATTATTATTATTATTATTATTATTATATTTAAAATTTGTTGTGATAACTTTCGTAGCGAGAATCATTTGTTCTATTGGGACTTGATTATTTCCGAAGCCAAAATTGACAAACCGATAGTGCATACGTGTGTTTAGGTCAAAATAGAAAACACTTGAAATGGACGAATATTTTTTTTAAGGAAAACGTTCCCTCAGCAATAATATTTCGTTCGTATTCATTTATTTTTACCAGGAAATACATCTCGATGAAATGATAAAAGAAAAATATTTCCAGACGTTCTATAGATTCATTATGAACATTGCACACATATTCAGCACATGGAATTCCTTCACTTTATTGATGTATTATTTTTTGTCATTATTTTGACACCAAACTCGTTCGCCTTCGCCTATAAACACTTGTTTTTTGTTTTTGTTTTATAGCTTCACCGGGTATAAAAAGGACTGCACTAAAACCTTCCTCCTATTTTATTTGAACAGCGGTCAGTCAAACCTGTTATTTTCTTACTAGTTCTGAAAACAAAAGGTCGTTTCAAAAACTTTTCTTTTGTATAATACTTCGAGTTAATAGCTCTGATGCTGTTACGAAAAAGTAATTTTTTTTTTTCTCGGCACCGACAATTTTTATTCATGTATATTTTTTACATCTCGTCCGGGATACGATTTGACATTGGAGAATTCTAGCACAGAGAGAGAGAGAGAGAGAGAGAGAGAGAGAGAGAGAGAGAGAGAGAGAGAGAGAGAGAGAGCAGTCAAGCCTCAGTCGAGGATGCTTTTAGATAAATGTTTTTTATTTAAAGGTAATTCCACAGATTATTTACTATATAATAATTTTTAAATAATTACCCGTGTATCTGGTATAGGTTCTTAAATCAAGATATATGAGGAAAGTCAATTTCTTTAAATGTAAATTAAGTATTATTATATATTTACTCCAATCAACATGTTGCAAAATATCAGGCTGTTACATAAATAAACGACGGATTAGCGAAATAAACTCATAGCAAACTTAAATAAATTTATAAAAGAATTAAAGAAAAATTATACACAATAAGTGGCTTATTGGAATACAAGTACTCTCAGTGCATAGCTTTCATTATTATGCAGTTTTGTCCCGATGTATATTTAGCAATATATATATATATATATATATATATATATATATATATATATCTATATATATATATATATATATGTATATATATATATATATGTATGTATATATATATATATATATATATATATATATATATATATAATATATATATATATATTGTGACGGAGTGCCAAGTATCTGGTTACTACACTTACCATTCATTAACTGTTACCTCACAAAAGCCAGACACCTGAACCCTCATCACAGGTACTAAACGACTGAATACTCTAAAGGCAACAGTGATCCCTTAACAACTTACCAGTATTGCAGAAAATCAAACTAAGTTCATCAAAACAGGTGTGAGGTAATCTTGTAAGTAATTAAATTAATCAAAGGGCATCACTCCATCAACAACTTTAAAAGTCTAAGTATTTCCCTGATTTCAAAAGTCTAAGTACTTCCCTGATTTCAGAAGTCTAAGTACTTCCCTGGTTCTAAGTCACTTCAAGTTAATTGAAGGAAAACAGATCAATTACCACTCTATGTTTCTACCTAACATCAACATAATCAAATGCAAATATACTGGTTAGAAATGAAAACACTTATAAAAATTTTAAATACAAAAATTTATTATTAAACTCAAAATTTATAAGTGAAAATTACTGTTACTTGCAAACAAAGTAAAGTTTAATTAATTCTTGAATCAATTAAGTAGAATTAAATCAAAATTAATTTATCACAAAATTCAAGAAAATTAATTCAATCAAAATTCAAAAGTGTTAGGCAATAATTGAAATTTGGAAATTAATTCACAAGTGCTAAACAACAATAAAACTTGAAAAGAATTCTAAGTAAATGCAAATTAATTCACAAGTGTTAAATTTAATTAAATGTGCAATGATTAAGCAATGAAAATAACTAAGTTAATTAAAATGTGAATACAAATGAAAATACAGAAAAATGTGGACAATAACAAAATGGCAAAAAGTATCAATCCCACAGAATATAAAATAAAAACACACACTTCACTAAGAAAATGAATGCAAAAAAAAAAAATAAATAAATAAATAAGTAAACAAACAAAAAACAAAAATTTGCAATGTGTAAAAACGTAAATAGTTTATCTCAAACCACTGTAACCATCAGTAATTAGTTTTTACCAAACCTTAGTAACCATTAGTTATTAGTTTTTACCTAACCACTGTTCCTATCAGTTATTAGTTGGAACTAATAAAAATATAACACACTTTACCTTTTTGGTATACCAATTTCTTTCTTTCTTGCTGCAGCTTGTTTCACACTTTCACAAAACCAGGTGCCTTTACAACAACAATGTTTGTTCAGATTCCACAAAAAACACTAAATACTACTAAATTAACTCTAAGAAATATCAAATCTGAAATCGACAAGTCATGAGTGACCATTCAATAAGTACGAAATCGGTACGTTACTTTAAAATCAAAAGGGCTATGCGATGGAAAGAGAGGGAGAGAGAGAGAGAGAGAGAGAGAGAGAGAGATGTGAATGGTTTGAGTCTTTAAGCCCAAATGAAAAACTTCTCCCTTACGGAAGCTGGACTGGAGATGACACAAAATGTTTTGGGCAACAATTCTTTCTAGAAGCTTCAAAATCTTACGCAACTTTACATACAAAATGTGTAATCTGCACGTGGCACTTGGCAAAGACATACGCGTACGAGATCAGTCTGATAAAAAAAGACACGTACTCGACTCGATCGATCGAAGCAGAAGTCCCTTATCACACAAGATGACAGAATCCCAAAACGCAATGAAGATTCGAGGTCCCTAATCAAACGTGTTGACAGATTAGGAAAAACAACTCTAGCTTTGAATGGACAAAGATATTCTCTCTCTTTCTACATTCTACGTTATATATATTCTTTTTATAAATTATGTAATACGAAATCTGAACACACATTTAAAACATCCTATCTCTGAGCTATACACAATACTTTACACAGTCAAAGAGGGGAAATATGCATTTTGAAAGTAGCAATATATATATATATATATATATACATATATATATATATATATATATATATATATATATATATATATATATATATATATATATATATATATATATATATATATATATATATATATATATATATATATATATATATATATATATATATATGTATATATATATCTATATATATATATATATATATATATATATATATATATATATATATATATATATATATATATTTTTTTTTTTTTTTTTTTTATCACATCACGTGTTTCATATACGTACATAGAGCTACAAATGTTCTTCAATGTCCAGTCGCTCTACCTCGGAATGAATGTATTTTCATAAATGTTAACCGAAGTGGAATTTTTTAGTTGATAATAATTTCTTCCTCTAGTGGGTTCGAACCAGCGCCCAGCGGACAGAGGGAGAAACCAGGACTTCAGTGATGTTATCGACTGGGCAACAAGTGAATTAAATGACATCTGTGGCTCGATATATATATATATATATATATATATATATATATATATATATATATATATATATATATATATATATATATATATATATATATATATTGCTACGTCTATAGAACGCCTTGCCTTCCCACCAGAGTTTTAGTGATATTAACCCTTAAACGCCGGAGCGGTAATAAAAAATGACTCCCGTGTGCCGGAGGGGTTTGAGATGAGCGCGTAAGCGGAAAATAAAAATATTTTTTTTCAAAAAATCACAGCGCGCTTAGTTTTCAATATTAAGAGTTCATTTTTGGCTCCTTTTTTTCTCATTGCTTGAAGTTTAGTATGCAATCATCAGAAATGAAAACAATTATCATTATCATATATAAATAATGCGATATATGATAGCGCAAAAACGAAATTTCATATATAATTGTATTCAAATCGCGCTGTGCGCAAAACGGTTGAAGGTAACAAGTTACTTTTTTTTTTCGTTGTAATGTACACTAAATTTCAATCATTTTGGTATATAACAAATTGTAAAACGATAAAGCAACACAGATTAAATAAAATTATCACAAAATAATGCATGAAATTCGTACGCGCTTACGTAAACACATATTTTTTTCAAAAATTCACCATAAATCTAAATATTGTCCTAGAGACTTCCAATATGTTTCAGAATGAAGACAAATGATTGAATATTACTATACTGTAAGAATATTAGCTTACAAATGCAGTTTTCGACCATATATGACGAGCTAAAGTTGACCGAATGTCGAATTTTTTATATATATATTTTTTTATATGCAATTATTTCGGAAATAAGAAAAGCTACAACTTTCAAATATTTTTCGTTTTATTCTACATGAAATTGCGCACATTTTCATATATAAAACTCTATGAAATGCCTAATATGAAACGGAGCAAATATTCCGAAATGGGACGGGACCTTACGCATTTCGGTGATTTGTGGCGGAGAATCCGCGCGCGGAGGGAACGAAAGAAATTTTTTTTAAAAATTCACCATAAATTTAAATATTGTGCTAGAGACTTCGAATTTGTTTCACGATGAAGATAAATGACTGAATATTACTAGACTGTAAGAGTTTTATCTTACAATTGCGTTTTCGACCATTTCGGTAGAGTCAAATTTGACCGAACGTGGTTTTTTTGTTTTTTCTATTTATCGTGATTTATATGCAAATATTTCGAAAATGAGAAGCTACAACCTTCAACTATTTATTGTTGTATTATACATGAAATTGCGCACATTTTCATATATAAAACGTTATGTAACGGCTAATTTAAAATGGTGCAAACATTACCACAATCGCACGTATGATTTTTTCGGAAGAGTTACCGCGCGGACGTAAAGAAAATGTTATTTTTTTTTCATAAATTCACCATAAATCGAAATATTGTGCTAGAGACTTCCAATTTCTGCAAAATGAAGGTAAATGCTTGAATATTACTAGAATATAAGCGTTTTAGCTTACAATTGCGTTTTTCGACCATTTCGGTAGAGTCAAATTGACCGAAGGTTGAATATTTGTCACTTATCTTTTGTTTTTTATATGAAAATATTTCAAAATTGATAAAAGCTACAACCATGGGTTGTTTTAGTTGTATTGTGCATGAAATTGCGCACATTTTCATATATAAAACTTTATGTAACGGCTAATTTAAAATGGTGCAAACATTACCACAATCGCATGTATGATTATTTTCGGAAGAGTTACCGCGCGGACGTAAGGAAAAGTTTTTTCATAAATTCACCATAATCGAAATATTGTGCTAGAGACTTCCAATTAGTTGCAAAATTAAGTTAAATGATTGAATATTACTTAAATATAAAGAGTTTTAGCTTACAATTGCGTTTTTTTCGACATTCGGTAGAGTCAAAGTTGACCGAAGGTTGAAATTTTTGGCACTTATCGTTATTTATATGAAAAATATCTTAAAACTGATAAAAGCTACAATCATGAGTATTTTTTTGTTGTATTTTACATAAAAATGCGCACATTTTCATATATAATACTCTATGTAACGGCTAATTTAAAATGGTAAAAAAATTATGTCAAAGTGACGAAATAATTTCCGAGATGTGTCACAGATACTTTTTAGTGCGGCAAGAAAGAAATTCGCGCTTGCGCGCCTGCGTAACGATTGTAAACAAAACAACACCTTGATCCGTGAACTCCCAGCATCCCCCAAGGCGCGTGATTCAAGAGTTTTCGGCTGGTAGGCCTAAAAGTATTTTTCCGCGAATTTTTAAAAAAACTTTTGTATGTCGACGTAAAATACGTCCAGTCGGCACCCGAGAGACAAAAAATGTCGACGTAAAATACGTCCAGTCGGCGTTTAAGGGTTAATTATAAAAGAAGCAGCCATGCCTTCTCCTAAAGCGACTGTTGTTGGGAGAGAGGGCATGTCATAGGGAGGTATTTCCGGTCTGACGGAAGCTTAGGGTAAAAGAGGCAAGTCACAAGAGTAGCTAGGCTTCGAGATGGATTTTAGGGACTTCTACAATAAGACCTATTTTCCTTCCCAATTTGCTGGCGTTGTGTTTATGACTTTTCAGGCGATGCCCGAGGCGGTCTTTGGAAGCCCCGTGATTCAGAAACAACCAGTATCGCTCTCAGTCAACTGCAGTCTGTGATCCAGGACAGATGTCTAGCCGGCCAGCCTCCCAAACTTAAGCCTATCGGCCCGGCGTACTGGTGGACACGAACCCCAGACCTGAACAGAGGTCAGGCCGCATTCTTCCACAACGATACACTGAAAATTGCATCCAGGTACGTCTAAGAGTGTAAACTTCAACCCAGCACCTTTTACTACCATACGACTCTTGCTAAATTCATTTTCAATTCTCATTTTTACCCCTTCTACATCAAAAGCCCTTTGTCCCCATCGGGCCACATGCTTCCCTTTGTGACTTGTTAAAGACCAAGCTTTCGTGCATACCTCAGTGAAACATTCGAGTTTACTTCCCCCAATGTTAGAGTTTTAGTGATATTAATTATAAAAGAAGCAGCCATGCCTTCTCCTAAAGCGACTGTTGTTGGGAGAGAGGGCATGTCATAGGGAGGTATTTCCGGTCTGACGGAAGCTTAGGGTAAAGAAGGAGGCAAGATCAAACAAGAGTAGCTAGGCTTCGAGATGGATTTTAGGGACTTCTACAATAAGACCTATTTTCCTTCCCAATTTGCTGGCGTTGTGTCTATGACTTTTCAGGCGATGCCCGAGGCGGTCTTTGGAAGCCCCGTGATTCAGAAACAACCAGTATCGCTCTCAGTCAACTGCAGTCTGTGATCCAGGACAGATGTCTAGCCGGCCAGCCTCCCAAACTTAAGCCTATCGGCCCGGCGTACTGGTGGACACGAACCCCAGACCTGAACAGAGGTCAGGCCGCATTCTTCCACAACGATACACTGAAAATTGCATCCAGGTACGTCTAAGAGTGTAAACTTCAACCCAGCACCTTTTACTACCATACGACTCTTGCTAAATTCATTTTCAATTCTCATTTTTACCCCTTCTACATCAAAAGCCCTTTGTCCCCATCGGGCCACATGCTTCCCTTTGTGACTTGTTAAAGACCAAGCTTTCGTGCATACCTCAGTGAAACATTCGAGTTTACTTCCCCCAATGTTAGAGAATTAATCAGCCTTAATCAAAGCAAGAAGTCATTTTTTCTTTTATCTCGTTTAATCTGGGATTCTTTTTCAGATTCCATGAGTCACGTGCCATGTGCCGTCTCTCTGCCCGCAAGTGTGCATTACCCAAGTTTATGAAAATCAGCTTGAATTACTCCAGTTGGAGCCATCATTTACCTTTTCTCCAGGCCAGCACGGGCCTTTTTGTAAATAAATAGCTGTAAAGTAACGAGCTGAGTTTTCTGGCGACCTTTTCCTCTAAAGAAATATTCATTAATAATCAGTTTTACGGTAAGTTCAATTAATTTCAACTTGTCTTCCTTCAATTATTTCCGTTTACGTATCTAGCCTCTCTCAAGGCCGCTAAATACCTAAAATTGGCGAATCTTGCCAGCATCGAATCTGGGCTTGCTTAAAAAAAGCTTGTAAATCGCGTTATCCGTTGTAAAACGTAAACTGTAAATTATTTTACAAAAAGTAAATCAAGCACACTTGCAGCGGGAGAAAAGACACTGACTCACGGTAAGGTATTCATTAATATGATTATTCTATAACCAATGTTAGCTTAAGGTACGTTTGAGTATTTTTATTGTAGAAGTGTTTTAAAGAAATGTGAAGGTAGAAATCTTATTATTGTAACGGCCAGAGTGCCGAGCGAATTCTGTTATTTTGTAAATCGCACTGTCCCTGTCGGACGAGCACTAACACGTGTGCAGATAGATGCCAGAAAGGACCAGATCAAACTAGGAAGTGCTTTGCCAGGGTTTATTGCTGTATTAGAAAGCCTAGCTAGTTAGGAGTGTTTTACTAATAGTTACGGCAAAAGAAGTGTACAATTCTTTTGTCTGTGATATGTTAGGGAATCCATTTTTAACTTAGTTTTCATTCCAAGTGTTGGTAACCGCTTACCTCCCAGCTTAATTCAGCTTCGCGCACTCTCGCGCCTGCGCGGTCTCAACCAACCTTCGTTCTCACAAAGAAGCAGCCATGTTTGTTACCTCTTTAAGCATTACCTAAACAATTTAAGCAAAGTAACGTAAGTCTCAAAGTTTTAACGTAAATTATATTAATCTCGGTACTAGTATCTATCGTTCTGCCAGAGAAATTAACATAATTCGCCTTGAATAAGAAACTAAACGTTCGTGTTGTAAATCGCCTCGCATTTACAAAGAATCAGCTGATTCGCCATCACTGCTAGCCCGCGCTGGCCAGCTCGCTCACGTGTTTCACCTCGCATCGCTCACTCGCGCGCTGAGCGAAAGTTTCATTTCACTTCGCTCTAAACGTAACCTCTTCTTTTTACAATTCTTTGCTAACATTTTCATTTTAAAATCCTTACCGTCATTTTACTGTTCACAGGGACCTAGTAATCTTACATAAAGTTAACGTAAATCTTCAAGTAGAGTAAATCACAAGAATTGTTAACGTAAAACGCGTCTGTAAAATTCATATCGAAACGCAAAACATTTCATAAGCGCGAGCCGCTACTATTAGCGTAAAAATAGTTCACCACGAGCGCGTTATCATGGTCATAAAACGTTATCCAAAGCAATTCTTTCATTTCACGTTAACATAAGTAAATCATTTAACGCAAGTTGCGTCATATTAAACTAACATTAGTAGTTCAATTCAATATAAGGGAGTTCATACATATATCATTTTTCATCCTCTCCGAGAGAGAGAGAGAGAGAGAGAGAGAGAGAGAGAAAACCAGAACCCATTATTCACGAAGCCAGGGGACTACATCTTACCATTAATTATAGCATGCAGAATTAACATTATTTTAGTCTCTTGTGTCTTTCATTTACACAGCGTGATACGTACGCGCATGTGTCCATTGCAGTTTGCAAGCATTTATTTATTTCATTTATCGAGTACTTCAGCGAGGGACTGAATTTTCAATTATCATTACCTGTCGTTGCCTGAGTGGTCTTTTCATTTTCTTTTATCACAAAAGACTTGCGTATACCGCAAGCACAACCCGCACAGTGTGCCACGCAAATTCATTACTTCCAGACAGGGAAGTCATTACCAGTTTAGGACTGGCCACCACCAGTGCACGTCAGGTCTTACCATTTCACAGTGCCACTAATTCTTGACACTGTCCATCGACTGGCTGCTGAAGTACTCCCACCTTTTACTTTCTCTCCTCCACCATTACACTCTGCCATGAGCAGTGCCATTTCCCTTCAGTATATTTAAGTATACTGCATGTAGTGTCCGGGACACACCAGCACGATACCAGTGCTCCAAGGAACGCCTCCATAAGTGCCATTGCACCTGTACAGGCCGTACAGGTAGCCATTAAACCTGCATGTCCGTCCTTACGGAACGCCCAGTATCTAGTGTGTCCATGTACAAGGGTCAGTGATCCTTCGGAACACTCAACAAAGGGAACGCCTCCCGAAGCGCCGCAATACCAGCCCTAAGTGCTGACAAACCTGCGTGTCCATCCTTACGGAACGCCCAAGTAACTAGTGTGTCCGTGTACAAGGGTCAGTGATCCTTCAGAGCACTCAACAAAGGGAACGCCTCCCTAAGTGCCGCAATACCAGCCCTAAGTGCTGACAAACCTGCGTGTCCGTCCTTATGGAACACCCAATTCATTAATGTCCATGTACAAGGATCAGTGATCCTTCGGACCAATCAAGGGAACGCCTCCCGAAGTGCCGCAATACCAGCACTACTAGTGCTGTCCAAAAGGAACGCCTCATAAGTGCCGCGCACCTGTACAGACGTACAGGTAGCCCTATACCTGCGTGTCCGTCCTACAGAACGCTCATTCATTAGAGTATCCACCATTTTGGATCACTGAACCAAGGAACGCCTCCTCATAAGTGCCGTGCACCTGTATTGGACCTACAGGTAGCCCATTCCAACGTCTCCCAAGTTGGGACCGCCCGTAAGTGTGACGTACGCCGCACACTTCATTCAATTTTTTCACCTCATCAGAAGGTGCCATTCACAAAGTGCCAACGAGCACCCAGTCTTTTCAGACTTTTCATTACCACGTCGCAGAACACATTTCCAAGTGAGTGCTACTTTCCACAGTAGGCACTCCCATTCCATTCAGTACCCTTCCTGGCCATTATTTTCATTTTCCTCCGAGCCTCTACTGCAGCCTGAGGGAAATGTCTTCCCCTGCTTCCCGCGACTTCTTTGCCAGAGAGCTAGAGAAGCTCGGAGCCCTCATAACTCTGGGCAAGGAGGCTGGTTACACAGGACCAGCACTTGACCAGTGGATAAAGGCGCAGCAAGCTGCTGCGCGCCTGCAAGAAAAGGAAGAAAGAGAAGCAGAGATGAAAGCCTGAGAAGCAGAGAGAAAGGAAAGAGAAGAAGAGAGAAAGCATGAGCTAGCTCTCATAGATGACACAATCTCTCTGCTAGTTTCTAAGCCCCAGACCATGAGCTGGACTCCCGGTAAGAGGTGGTTGCGGAGGTTCTGCACCACTTGTTGTGTGCGTGGGCATGCTGTGGATTCCGACCAGTGCCCAAGTCGGTCTCTACCTTGGGAGGAGAGCTTCCAGGGTGAACTTCTCCAAGGCTACCATGTAGCCCTGCCTGATGAACAGTTTCCTATGGCCTATCAGTGGGTACAAGTCATGGCCGACACCGAAGCCCAGGTCTCCCTTATTTCCAGAAAGGCATTGCCTAGGGGTGCCAAAATCCAGACGAACGAAGAAATTCAGTTTGAATGGATTGACGGTAACCTCTATTCTGTTCCTTCGGTCCTTCTGAATGTAAAAATGCCCTTTCTGGACCAGGTGACCAAGGAAACCACATTGTGCCGCCTGGGCGTAGTTGACCCATTTCATGATGTTTATCAGGTGATTTTGGGCCGAGATTTACTTAAGCCGTATCTCCCCTGGACGCAGCTCCCAGTACCAGATGCACCGGATCCCTGCAGCCTGCCTCATAATCAATCATCAGTTTTAGATTCAGAGGCTAGTGCCTCCAATGTCCCAGACATCCCTTTTATTTGTGAACCGGGCCCTGACCCAGTGTCAGAGCCCGAAGTTTCTTCCGCATCATCTCAGCCTCTTACCATCTTACCGCCTACCTCCTCCACTTTGGAAGAGGTAAGCCCACCAGTTAACCCCGGACTTGCTTCCGAGGATGATTCCACGGAGGTTTCCTTAACCTCCCTACCTCAAATCACTGCCAGAGAGGACTCTTTACCTGTGCCAGAGCACACTGCCAGCCTTGGTGACTCCACAGATTCGCAACCTGTGGGGCCATCTCGGCCTTACCGTCCAGTGCCACGGAAGAGGTTCTGGAACAAGTTCTGCCGTGACTGTGGCCGCAAGGGTCACATGTCTGCCAACTACGGAGGGTGCGCGAACCACAATATTCCTGCCATCGCAATGGCAGTTACTAATCCTTCTTCACTAGGACCCCTAGCTAAGGGCCCTATAACAGTCGCACCCCTCCAAAGCCATTATCTGCCAAGCCACGTCAGAGCCTACGACGACTCTGGCGCTCAAATCTCCCTAATACGGGAAGATCGAATCCCCCGAGGGGCAAACGTCGATAGACGTCACTTAATAACCATTGAAGGTATCAACCATATCAAGCTGATCCTTCCGACCGTCCAATTGAGGGTCACCAGACCTCATTTTTCCAGAATTTGTACCCTTGCAGTTGCAAGCTACATTCCAGGAGGTTACGACCTCCTCCTAGGGCAAGACATGAAGTCTCCCTCGCATTCCAAAAAGCCTAGGGGTCCTAACCCCACGACCAATCACTCCAAAGCAAGGAGTCATCGAAATTCTACATCCTCTAGGAAGTACGTCCACCAACAGTCTCCCCCGTTACCAAGGAGGGAGATTGACCATTCACAGTTCCGTTGCAAAACCTGCAACGTAATTGGCCTAGGTGCCACGAATTGGCCTAGGTGCCCTAGCCGACTACCAGCAGCGGACAATGTCCATTTTCCACAAGGCTTAGCCTTCAACAAGAGACAGGAGCCTCTGTCTCCCATTTCCAAGGGCACGCTGAGAGGTATTGCACCTCCGGTACCCGTCACAGGTCCAGTCGACCTCAATTCTCTGCCAGTGCCACTTGGCAGCACTGAGCAGTGCCAAGCTCCGTCCAGCCTGGACGTAGAGCCACCACAGAACTTGACTTCTGCGCCTGGCCCCGAGCTAGTGCCGGCGCCTAACCTTATCAAGGGTCCTCCTACAGGAGATCCTCCAACAGGCGTGGAGCTTACTGCAGCCCATGGCCAATCCAAAGTCCATGAGTCTTCTTCACCCTCACCACTGACGCCGGAGGATGAACCTCCGGCAGACCTAACCTTCATACCTCCTCTGGCAAACCAGGAACTGCCCGACCAGGAGTCAGCCTGGAGTTTTCCCCTTACGACGGCTGTCGCAGCAGCCGGAGTGAGGGCCTCCCCTGCAGTAGGTTTCACCTCTACGACGGTTGCTGCAGATACCGAAGTAGGGTGTTCTCCTGCAATCCCTCAGGCTACCACTGCCTCTGCTCCTGCCGGCGTTTCTGGCCTTTCCCCAGAGTCGGTGCCTCCGTCTACTCCTAGGACTGGTATAGCCAGGTCCTGGAGGAATAAGAAGAAGAAGAAGGGACGTAGCAAATCATTAACACACTAACCAAAGAGCAACATGCTCTCCTTGACACCTGTGCCCGAGGTACAGTGTCACATTCATTTGCAGAGTGATCCTGGCACCTACCCAAAGAAGGTAGCCAGCCTGATCTCTGCCAGTAGAACTAACCCTCTAACCCCCTAGCCATTGTAAAACTAATCCTCACTTAAATATAATTACCTCATTGCATTTCCATCCTGGTCAACTAACCACTCATCATCCTCACGCACCATTACCTCACCTCATATATTTTAACCATTCCGTCGCTGAACTGTAGTTGTGCGTACCACACTCTGGAATGATTGCATCTTCATTTAACTATGAGTAGGTTAGGCTAATGATTTAGTACCAGGGCATTAGGTTAGTAGCAAGTAGAATTTTCAAGTGACCTTATCTAGGGGTAGAGTAGACTGTCGTCACAAGACAACCCGTAGTTATCACTTAGGCTAGAGTACATTACTACATTAGGTTAGTACACTTAGCATCTCCACCTATAAGTTAGGTAGGCCACTGTAGTTAGCTGTATCGCTGCTCAAAAAACTTCAAGTTGGAGTAGGAGAACTGGGTAGTCGAGACGATCAATTTATTTAAGCCAAGACCTTCACGCCCGAAAGGGAGTGAATGCCTTCTTAACAGGGGGAGCTGCTACGTCTATAGAACGCCTCACCTTCCCAGCAGAGTTTTAGTGATATTAATTATAAAAGAAGCAGCCATGCCTTCTCCTAAAGCGACTGTTGTTGGGAGAGAGGGCATGTCATAGGGAGGTATTTCCGGTCTGACGGAAGCTTAGGGTAAGAGAGGCAAGTCACAAGAGTAGCTAGGCTTCAAGATGGATTTTAGGGACTACTACAATAAGACCTATTTTCCTTCCCAATTTGCTGGCGTTGTGTTTATGACTTTTCAGGCGATGCCCGAGGCGGTCTTTGGAAGCCCCGTGATTCAGAAACAACCAGTATCGCTCTCAGTCAACTGCAGTCTGTGATCCAGGACAGATGTCCAGTCGGCCAGCCTCCCAAACTTAAGCCTATCGGCCCGGCGTACTGGTGGACACGAACCCCAGACCTGAACAGAGGTCAGGCTGCATTCTTCCACAACGATACACTGAAAATTGCATCCAGGTACGTCTAAGAGTGTAAACTTCAACCCAGCACCTTTTACTACCATACGACTCTTGCTAAATTCATTTTCAATTCTCATTTTTACCCCTTCTACATCAAAAGCCCTTTGTCCCCATCGGGCCACATGCTTCCCTTTGTGACTTGTTAAAGACCAAGCTTTCGTGCATACCTCAGTGAAACATTCGAGTTTACTTCCCCCAATGTTAGAGAATTAATCAGCCTTAATCAAAGCAAGAAGTCATTTTTTCTTTTATCTCGTTTAATCTGGGATTCTTTTCCAGATTCCATGAGTCACGTGCCGTCTCTCTGCCCGCAAGTGTGCATTACCCAAGTTTATGAAAATCAGCTTGAATTACTCCAGTTGGAGCCATCATTTACCTTTTCTCCAGGCCAGCACGGGCCTTTTTGTAAATAAATAGCTGTAAAGTAACGAGCTGAGTTTTCTGGCGACCTTTTCCTCTAAAGAAATATTCATTAATAATCAGTTTTACGGTAAGTTCAATTAATTTCAACTTGTCTTCCTTCAATTATTTCCGTTTACGTATCTAGCCTCTCTCAAGGCCGCTAAATACGTAAAAAAAAAAAAAAAAAATATATATATATATATATATATATATATATATATTATATATATATATATATATATATATATATATATATATATATATATATATATAGTATATATATATATATATTATATATATATATATATATATATACATATATATATATATGTGTGTGTGTGTGTGTGTGTGTGAGTGTGAGTGAGTGTGTATGCTTGTGCGTGTGTGTGTGTGTGTGTATATGTGTGTGTGTGTGTGTGTGTGTGTGTGTGTGAATTTCGCCCAGATCAACTGGCTACAGTTGTCACAGGGATTTCTGTTCAGAAGGTGACAATTGGTAGAAACTAGTACAGAAATATGCCTTCCTTCAATGCAAACCTCTCGAACGCGCGTATGTTCGTATGTACGTCAGAATGCCAGTGCGCGCATGCGCACGTGGGCAAAAATTAAGGGAGATCGAGAGAAAAAGGAAAGGAGAGAGAGAGAGAGAGAGGAAACTTCAAAGTTAGCCCATCTTCATAAACGTCGCAACAAGAGATCGAAAATTAGCCTGACGAATTTTAGGTTAAAGTCCTAATTCCGATCAAAGATTAACTTCCGACTCGAGCAAGTTAACGCTCAATTAAGCCTCAATTATTCCACTTCATTAATGAAGTTCTAAGGAAATTAAGGAAGCTTTTGGAAGTTAGCAGGAAATAGTGTACAATTTCGAGTAATTTTGACTATTAATCTTCACGATTCCATTTGACTAACATATTCGATTATACTTGCAAATGGATTTTAGAGAATATTTTGGTAATTGTTAGTTTTCGGATTTTGAGTTGTTACTTTCAGGGTTGTTATCGCATTTACCTTTTTTTCTTGTTTTACTATTTTATTTTTTCTATTTTCATCATTATGATTATTATTATTTTTGTTACCATCCACAACATTTGTAGTCTGTCTTTTTCCTCTCTGGAAGGAGACGTCATTAAATTCTTATAAAGGTTGAAGTTATTCTGAGTGTCCAATTGATTTTCTCCAAATCCCGGATCTAACGAATAAGAAAAATCAAAATTAATTTAATATTGTAAATAACAAATAAAAGAAATGTACGTTCGAGCATATTTATTGCTTTTTGAGGCACAGTTCTCTCTCTCTCTCTCTCTCTCTCTCTCTCTCTCTTTCTCTTGCACACTGACAGAAAACGCATCAGTAGTGATAGAGGGCTTTCTCTTCTCGAATGCATCATAATAAAATAGTTAATTAATTATTAATGCAAATGTTTTCTTCTGCAGGATACAAAAAAAGGGGGGAGGAGATATACCATCATTTCTCCTCAGTCGTGAACGATATCCTTGTCGCAGACACTAAACTAAAACAAAAATAACAGACTGTAAAAGAAAGCCAATCCTGAGCAGGACTGTGAGTCAGCACCAAAAGCAATAATGTTCCCGAAGACACAAAGGTCCCTCAGGAGGCCTTTGGCTTCTTTCCTTGCAATAACTTGTCTCGATCCTTTTATTGCGACGCTTTCGAGAAGAGAAAGCTCTCTATCACCACTGGCGCGTTTTCTAACAATATACAAGAGAGAGAGAGAGAGAGAGAGAGAGAGAGAGAGAGAGAGAGAGAGAGAGAGAGAGAGCATTATTCAATGATTGAAAACGAAGCGCTTTTTTTGACAGCCTCATTTAGTTCGCTGGTTATATATATATATATATATATATATATATATATATATATATATATATATATATATATATATATATATATATATATATATATATATATATATATATATATATATATATATATATATATATATATATATATATATATATATATATATATATATATATATATATATATTTATATATATATATATATATATATATATATATATATATATATATATATATATATATATATATATATATATATATATATATATATATATATATATATATATATATATATATATATATATATACACACACTTATTACGTGTGTGTTTACGTGTGAGTGTGTTTGTTTGTTCGTGTGTGCGTACAATTTACCGCAAATCCCAGAAATATAATTAATCTTCAGACCTACAATTCAAAACGCATTGTTCGGCGAAATTATCTCGTGGCCACTCCTTCTTCCCTCAGGTCACAAGAGAGGTGGGCTCAGGTCAGGTAAATCTGGAGAACCGGAAGTGATTAAGGAAATCATCATCATCACTGCTAGATGGAATTGAGTCCAGTCGTGGATGTTCGTGGGAAATGGACTGAGGGTTTTAAACATTCTTTTAGATTTAGTGATCGATTTATTTTTTTTTTTTTTTTTTTTGGCCTGGGCCAAAAGAGAAAGAAAAGAAATGGAAAGGAAGAGGTTAGTAACTGAAAGATTGCGGGGTAGGCTTATATGATATACTATAGTAGATTCACATCAGCCGTGCATCAGATGTCTAGGCCAGTCCCTTACGAGGCTCCTTATTAGCTGTTCATAAGCCAATCACAGGGCTGGAAACTCTCAGTCTCTCGAGAGTGTTCACATAGGCAGCATGTATGTTCCACCTCTCCGGAGGGAGACGTCTCTCAAAAGTATCCCTCAGGAGAGGAGGAACATACATCCTGCCTGTGTGAACTCTCGAGAGAGACTGAGAGTTTCCAACCTTGCGATTGCCTTATCACCAGCCAATCAGGAGCATTTTAACAGACTGGCCTAGACATCAGATACACGGTTCATGTGAATCTGCTATAGTCGCTTCCTTACCAGGTACGCAAGCAATTGAAAGAATTTCGGTTTTTCCACACTTATTTGATACCCTCGTCTTTAAGAAGCGTAAGATGCAAATGGAAAAATTCAGATACTATGGAAGGGTTCGAATCCGCGTAGGAATTTCTCTATTTGGTTCTTCATTTGGATCTTATGGTTTACAGTGACAAGCATAAAAATATTGTGATTAGATTGGGATGGTGAAAAGGCATTGTGATTGTAAGTTGAAAAATAATAAAGACAATTTTAGTAATTATTATTATTATTATTATTATTATTATTATTATTATTATTATTATTATTATTATTATTATTATTATTATTATTATTGTGATCACAATTTCGAATTTCACGTAGATTACTGAATTAAGACTTCTCACCTAAAATGTCGGATATAAAATTTATAGCAATACAGAAAAATTTCACTTAATATGGAGTCCAGTGTCTGAAACTCGAGTCAGCATAAATAGAGTCAGGTCAGATGTGAATAAACATGAGAATTTGAAAAGCGTCGTTTGAATTCTAAAACAGAACTGCATTGTGGAATAAGCTCAGATTTATCGCATAATGAACAGGGCGAAAATGCTCTCTCTCTCTCTCTCTCTCTCTCTCTCTCTCTCTCTCTCTCTCTCTCTCATGAATGTAAACACAAATTAGCGTGTGATATATATATATATATATATATATATATATATATATATATATAGTATATATATATATATATATATATATATATATATATATATATATATATATATATATATATATATATATATATATATATATATATATATATATATATATATATATATATATATATATATATATATATATATATATATTATATATACTCATATATGTATATATTATATATATATATATATATATATATATATATATATATATATATATATAATATATATCAGATATATATATTCCACCTGGAACTTTGCTCCAGAAGATAAGTACACTTCCGGCAGTTTCTTCAGTAAATAATTTAGAGTGAAGCTGCCAGCCCCATACGATGTTCGATGGGATTAATTGTCAGATGTATTTGATATATCCCAGTTCTCACGCAACTAATTGTTCACCAAACCCTTTTTTGCAAAACATCGCAGACTGGATGGAAAATTATATAGCAATGAGTTCGTGCTTGTTGTCTGAATCCAAGAAATGAGCGGAGGAGGAGGAGGAGGAGATGGTGGTGAGGGCTGGGATGAAGAGGATAGATTGAGGAAGGTAAGAGTTCTGAGAGAAAAAAGGAATATTGGGTAGACAGTTAAAAAAACATTCCTCGCTTATGACCGCGCTAAAAAAGGCAAATGAAATGTTGATTGTTTGTGAGGTGACCTTTTGTCTTTGAACATTGAAGGTCGAGTGTTGGTGAATCAGAGTTCGATTTTTATTCATTAGCAGTTTCTTCTCATTTTTGTTTTTATTTTCTTTTTTTCTGGAATATTGAAGGATTTTCCAGTTAAGATTTTCATAACTTATGGATTTCATGAAGAAGGAAAACAGAGATAGTCAGGAGGTGTTTATGTTTTATAAATGAAACATAAAAAGGATTATCGTGATGACGGTAATTATAAGTGACAAATAGACAGACAGACAGACAAAGATATAAAAAATATTCCGTCTGCTTCAGTTACAGAAGACTGACTGGTTGTCATAACACGTAATAAGTTTTTTATACAAAATGTGAAACTTTACTACACATTATGTTTACATGTTATCAACTCTTTATTAGGGAGAATTTAATCCTAGTCTTTATGTTTTTGTTCCCGTAGAAAAAATAAAACTCATATTGCAAGAAACTTCAAGTTGCAAGCTGAGGTGAAAGTGGCCGACAAGTGCTAGCAGAGCGCGTTCAAGTGCTGCTCTCGCCTAAGGACCTACTTTACAGGTTGTGACGGAGACTTTATCTCGTTGGAGACAGACAGACAGACAGACAGTCAGATGGACAAAAGATCACTGAGGAAGAGAAAATATAAATTGATTTACAAAATTCGTTGATGTTACAAATATATGGGTCAGTGATGTCGAAGAGAGAGAGAGACCCAGTTCATCCGAGCACTCCCAGGTACTTCGACCAAGTACCAAACTACCAATGACTGAAATAAAAAAGAAAACACTCCTCTCGAACGCTATAAGTCGCCAGAATTTCTTCCTTTCTTCGCGTTTTGCAAAAGAAAGAACTAGAAAAGTGAAGATTTAGAATTGCTTCCTGATTTTGAGAAGTCAAAGTTCGGATGAGTCAAAAGCCATGAAAGACAAAACAATACTTTATTTAACATATCAGTTATTCCTCTTATTTCAGTTTCCAAGAGAGCTGGAAGGTCCAATTAGTCATAAGAATAAAAACGAGTAAACGCTACAGGAACAGGAGGAATAACTGAAAACATTCAGATTACAGTGTATTTATTGATGGTTGTTCCTCAGTTTCTTGTTCTGTCTATATGTCTGTCTGTCTGTCTGTCAACAAGGATATTTCCCAAATATTTTTCCGTTTTTTGATGGGGAACCATATCTGTCGGTATTCGTTCCCTTAACAGACGTGACTGTGGTGCTAAATTTATCGTGTTTCCAGCAAATGCCTCCAAAACGAGAAAGCGGATTTTCTCTCTCTCTCTCTCTCTCTCTCTCTCTCTCTCTCTCTCTCTCTCTCTCTCTCTCTCTCTCTCTCTCCTTTACCATCTTGACCTTTCCCTGATGTTGCATAATTGAAAGTTATCGTCCATCTTTGGGACGTCGATTCTGTTTATCCACCAAGAGAAAAATTCTTTGAATCTTTCCTCAAGAATTTTTGGAGCCTTAAATTTAACGGGAAAAACATTTTGAGGCGGAAAATGAATATTTTGTGAAAAATAATTTTATTTTTTAATAATTTTATTCTTTACGGATTGTTAAGATAATTTGATTTTTTGATAATATTATTCTTTACGGATTTTTCTTCTGTCTGTTTTTATTTTCTCTTACTGTTCTTTTATTACTAATTTTTTAGTATTTATTACGAGATTATCACATCATAAATCAGCTTATGTAAGTTTTATATGTACTGCTCCTTTAGGTTATAAATAAAACTTTACACCTAATGAAGCCGAGGAAATTAAAACAACCTTTAAAATAGATCATATATATTTTTTACGTACGAACACACACACTTCAGTTAAAGTTTCCAAAGTTTCCATGAAGAAAACCTATTCTGGTAATTTATGATTCGGTACAAAAATGAGAAAGAAATCTTTCTGTTGCCAAAGAGATTTAACAGATGTTTTCTGTCCTGCCTCGATCCTTCTTCACACATCTGGAAAAATAATAGAGATAAATTTTTTATGGAATTCCTCCTGTAGTTTAGATAGAAGTTTTCTTCAGTGATATTTTCTTTTTTTTCTCATTTGTTTATTCACTGACACACATAAACATAAATTTATGTACAAAGTTTTGTGTGCGGGTAGATACCCATTTCTGTATACAACACAGAGAGAGAGAGAGAGAGAGAGAGAGAGAGAGAGAGAGAGAGAGAGAGAGAGTTAGAATGTTTTCGCGAAAGGGGAACTTTAAGAGAATGAGGTTATGTAACAGTCGTATCCCATCGTTTCCCTTATTGATCCCAAGCAAAGGTCTTAGCTGTTGAATGTTATTTTGACCTATATATAGATTTTTGAAAGTGTTTAGTTGCTTGCGTGTGCGTATCTATCGTTACGTATTTTTGAAATGCAATATCGAGAATCAGAAATTACCTGCTGATAACCTCAGGATTGAATTAATATCCTTCATGTTGCCGTTCTTTTTATCCCCTTGTTTTTTCTTTAATATACTTGGTTTTATTGAGTTTACTTTTATACCACCTTAACCGTCAGATTATATATACGCATCTGAATAAGTTGTTGAACCGGCTAAATTAACCATAACAATGGAAACTGGCTCTGCTCCATTAACGCTGTACGCACTGCTTCGTCTTCCTTCCTTGACTTCTTGCTAATGTCCACTCTGTCTCAACTGGACAAGAAACTATATTCTATCCCAGACACGGAAAAATAACCCAAACTCATTTGCCCCTTACATGCATTCATCACAAAGTCCTCTCCCCATTTGTGTTCCTTGTTGTTTGGGTTTATCTCAAGATGCCGACTTACCATGAGAAGATTCGTCGTGCGCCCTTCCCCCCTCGTCATCACAGTTGGTTTCTGCTATACAGGATTTGGGATCTGCTCCTCCCAAGGGGTCACTGCTAGTCTCCTCCCTAATGCACTGCAGTTGGTGCTGCTCTGCAGCAGGAAGCTGTGAGTGTCCTCCACGCCAGCCCTCTTCTTGAAAGGGTATTGTATACTGGTAGTCCCTCTGGGTGTGAGAAATGGGGCTATGTCTACTGTTAGGAGGCTCACTTGCTACTTTAGTGGAGTGTTCTAAACGTGGCTCTTCTACGGAGTGATGATAATGAGGTGACGAGTGCTGGTCTGGTAAATTGTACTCGGGGGACGGGTATCTGTACGGCGGGTTTTGATGAGGTACACTGTGGAGATTCTGCTGCAGACAAGCTCTACCTTGATACCCGCGATGATGCATTTGATTTGATGGGGTTTGTTGATGCCCTAGGTGTCCCTGAGGCTCTGAGTGTTGTCGAGGGTGCGATGGCTGGTGGGAGTAAGGACCTGCTTGGTGGAGTTCTGTAGAATCTGTATTGCAGTATTGTGTAATCCCTCTTTCTGTCTCTTGTACTGGCAGCCTTTGGCGATATTCTAGGTGTGTTTGGTGATTGCGATCCTGTTGCTGCTTTTCAAAGCCATTACGATGCCCATGGTGGTGTAAGCATCCTTGAGGTCCAGGGTGCTGATGTTGCTTAGTGTGTGGCTGTCTCTGATGCATACCATATTGAGGTGTTTTATTCGGACAGAATGTCGACAGAGATGGAACATGTGGCTTATTTGAAGCTGGAAGAATATGAGGCAAAGAGGGGGTTGGACTGAGGCTGTCTTGCCTTTGAAAGCTTTTCAGGGTAGGACTCATTCGATCTTTGTGGTGCAAGCCTTTTTTGGTGGAAAGATTTATGCTATCCATGATGATGAAGCCCACTGGGATAGGACTCATGTTGCTTGCCCTCGCAAGACCCCACTGGGGTGGGACTTGTACTATCTTGACGACGTAGGTTTACTGATGTATGTCTTGCAATGCCATGCACCTGATCGGGAAGATTTAACATAGGAAGTGTTGCTTTGGTGTGACGTCAGGGAAACTCTGTCATTCCTCCTGGCAAGGACCTTCCTGGCTCTGCTGACGAATAAATGAATGACTTGACCCTGAGTTTTTGGGACACACATCTGGAATGTCTTGGGCCTCTACTCTCATCTGGTTTGATATGTTGTCATCTAACTGGTGTGTACTATCTGGGCCGAAGTACTTTACTTGTTCAGGCTCTGTGTTTGAAGATACTGGACTCCGAATGTTTAGACCACCATTCATTAAGGCACTTTTGCTGTTGTTAGTTGGACTGTCGATGGTGATAAACTCGGCAGAAGGGAGAATGTTTAGCAGGAGCTTGTCTTTTGGTTTTGAAGTCTCTGTGATATCTGTGCTGTAGTGATGGATTATATTTGTTATTCGTGGACTACCTCCATCATCTTTTACGTCTGAAGATTGCCGAGTTATCTGAAGGCAAGAAAAGAATCCACTGAATGAAAAATATTAAAATCATCAAGATATTGCCCATTTTTTTTCTTGTGTTACAGAAATGGTTTTCAACATTCTGACAGATAGGCAAAGATATCTAAGAAAAAATGAAAATAATTCACAATCTATTTATTGGAAATGGGGGAATAATATAGATATCCCTGAGATCATTTTCACCCTGGAAAATGCAAAATGGTAATAGACAGAATGCTTAGGTATGTCATTCCAGTACTTCAAGGATCAAGAACAGTTTCATTATCACCATACCTGGTATTGGGCTGCAGTGGTAACACTTTCAGGGCCACCTGATTTCATCTCTTCGTCGTCATCTGTGGTCATCGCGGGAGTTGAGGCTGGTGTGTGCGTCTCAGAAACATCGCAGTTTTATAGAAGAAGCTGTTTAGAGAAGAACACAAAATTGTAAAATTTATTACTTCATTCCATATTATTCATCATTACTATTTTCATTTTAAGTAACACGAAAGACCCGAAGCAGTACCTGAGGTATTAATTTTATAAATAGTGGAGAACCTAAAAGCAGAACCTGGTCTACTCATTTATGAAAGTGGATGACCCAAATGCAGTTACCTGGGGTATTCCATTTTATGAAAAAGGAAAGACCCAAAAGCAGTTCTTGGGGCGGGGTATTCATTATGTGAAAAAGTAAAAGGGCCAAAAACAGTACCTGGGGTATTCATTTTATGAAAACTGAAGGACCCAAACACAATAATACCTGGGGTATTCATTCCATGAAAAGTGAAGGGCCCAAAAGCAGTACCAGGGGTATTCATGTCATGCCAAGTGAATGACGGTAAAGCAGTACCTGGGGTATTCATTTCATGAAAAGTGAAGGTCCCCAAAACAGTACCTGGAGTATTCCTGCTCGTGGCGAAGCGTCTGATGAAGCAGATAATGATGGATATGTTTAGGACCAAAAGGGCTGCCCCAGTCAGGGACATTAGCAGAAGGGTCAGACGGGGCATGCGAGGTTGCCTGCTGCTACTTGCTGCTTCTTCCACCACGCCTGAGCGAGAAATCGGGTGTGTCATGAGAAATTCAGTTATATAAAAATGCTGATTTTGTCTGTTAAGGGCGATATGTACTTTGGAGGTAAACAGAATTTCATAGTACGAGTAAATAAAAATTATTTCCGGTTTCTATATCGTATATTAGAAGAAGCACTATTTAACTCCATGTTCTGTTTGTCATATTTCATTTTTATTTTTAGCTCACCTCTTCAATTCAAATCATAATTAGTTTTTAGTTACTGGGGCTCATTATTATCACATTTTTGTTGTAGGTAATTTTACACTGAACGTTCAGGTCACTAGCAACTGTCTTTACAAATGTTTACTATGACCAAGAATAAACATAGTGAAATCATTATTTTCGGTTGCACAAGTGCCATTATACCTATCGATTACAGACGTTCCATTTAGACTTAGCCGAGTGACTTTAGCGAAAATAGGATGTGAGAATTCGCGTTACCCGGTATGGAGACTTTTGTCGTAGGGGACGTGAAGTCCGAAGTACCCTGGCTGTTGTAAGTCCGGATAGCAAATTCGTACGTGGCTCCGGGGGACAGTCCTTGGATCTGCACCGTCGTAGTTCCGCGGCCTTCTACATTCTGACGCTGAAAAGATTTAAGTTTGTAGATGAGACAGGTATACAACCATGCGCACATACACACATGTATGTGTGGATATACATGTGTATATATATATATGTGAGTATGTGGCTTGGTTTGCAGCGGACTTGTCTTTTAATTGAAAGACCTGGGTTTGCTTCTAGTGTGAGTCTGAAATTTATTTCTGTTTCGAATGGGATTGTGTGTTGAATTAATTATATATATATATAATAGATAATTATAATATATATATGATTATATATATATATATATATATAATATATATATATATTATATATATATATATATTATAATAATATATTTAGAGTATATTATAGAGATGAGAGAAGAGAGAGAGAGAGAGAGAGAGAGAGAGAGAGAGAGAGAGAGAGAAGAGAGAGAGAGAGAGAGAGGCAATTTTTATACTCTCATATATTAGATGAACAAATTCTCCCCCAGTATCGACTTCACAATACCTTGCGCCTGACACGAGATACCTCATTTATAATTCCCTTTGGGCCGTAAAATATTGGCAAGGGGAAGTAGATTCGACATTAAAAGAGTAACTTACTAGATATTCCTCATCGTGTAGCGGCCGATATCTAAGTGTATATCCTGAGGGCGTGGTTCCTTGACTCGGTGGAATCCAGGTGAGTAAAGCAGTGGTACCCATGACGCTAACGACCTGTTGGAGAACGTGTCAGAGGTAATTAACACCTGAATTCGTCATTCGTAGAAGCTAATCTAAGGAATTGAAAGAGAATTTCCTGGCCTTGATGAAGTGATTTTCGTTTGAATACTTGGTAGACATACTTGATGAAAACTGAGGCCTTCGTCAATTCCTTTCTCTCTGACAAGGAGTTATTCATCATAATCTAGAGCTTAGCCTTAAAATCCTGGAGTACTCACGCTGAGGTTATATGCCTGGAGGGGTGGAATGGCAGGGCCGAGCGTGTGGTTGGAGGTCAAAGTTCCCATGTAATTCGATGCAGTACACGTATACGTCGTGTAGTCCATCTATTAGCTGAAAAGAAAGTGCGTGAATGAAATTTTTTTTTTATTTACATTTTATGTGGCTTTTACTACGTTTGTGGCAAATATCAATGAACAAGATATTTAAAATGAAAAGTAATGTTGGAGATTATTTCTTTTCCATGTAGAAATTTGGTACAAAGTCATACATTGACAGGACAAAGCTCTGTATAGCAAACATTTCTGGAGACTTTGAGATTTCCTCGAATTTAACAGTTTGTATCTTACATTATGAATTGTCAACTTTAAATAAATTTAAAATTAATATCACGAATGGGAGTTATTTTGATATAATAATTAAAGCCAGTGGGTGAAATATGAAAGCAAAGTAATACCAGATATTATTATTATTATTGTTGTTGTTATTATTATTATTATTGATACCGCAGTGATTAATGATGATGACTTCTCTTACATGTGGCCCCCTCACGAAGTATTTACGACTATTAAACAAGACTCGATCTTCATTGATGGTCCAGCGAAAATTGGGCGCCGGCGCCGCTTTTACGAAACACTCGAGGCGCCCCGTCCCGCCCAACTTGGCCCATGGTCTGTTCGGGAGGTCGTCCCTGAAGGGTTCCTCTTCCAACGGATCTGGTGCCTCTGGGTGCACAGTACAAGTGAGATAGATTTCAGTGAGAGAAACTCTTGGTTAAAGCGTATTAGAAGCGTTGTGTAATATTCAAAACGCGTGTATTTAAACTCACGAGTGACGACGACAGCTGTTTTCACTGGTTTGGAAGTCCCCACGACGTTGGTAGCCAGGCACCTGTAGAAGCCAGTGTCAGCTCTGGTGACGAAGTCGATCAGGAGTCGAGCCTCACTTATCCCCCAAGATAACACCTCGCGAACACTTTAATTATGGAGGGAGATGGAGATACGATTACAATCTTTTCAAAGTTGGAGGGTAGATCAAAGTCTTTCCAAACCTAAAGGAAGCGGAAGAATTGATTCCAAGTATCTTCAAAGAAAAAGAAAATGGAGGAATAGATTTTAAAATGTCAAAGCAAAAGAAAACAGAGGAATAGATTTAGACATTTTAGAGCAAAAAAAAAAAATAAATAAAAATAAAACAAAGGAATAGATTAAAGTCTCTTCCAAGAAAAAGAAAACGGAAGAAAAGATTAAAGTCTCTTCCAAGCAAAAGAAAACGGATGAATAGATTCAAGTCTCTTCAAAGCAAAAGAAAACGGAGGAACCGATTAAAGTCTCTTCCAAGCAAAAGAAAACGGAGGAATAGAATTAAACATTTCAAAGCAAAAGAAAACAGAAGAATAGATTAACATCTCAATGATAAGGGAAACGAACGAATGGATTAAAGTCCTTTCAGAGCAAAAGAACACGGAGAAATAGATGTAAGCTTTTCTAAACAAAAGAAAACGGGTGTATAGGTTAAAGTCTCTTCAAAGCTCAAGAAATTGGAGGAATAGGTAGTCGACTGAGGGAAATGTACGTGAGGGTATTAAGTGGTTTTAAAAGCAGATTGGAACGGATTTTGGCGGATCTCCTTTCATTCCTACAAAAAGATGAAGTAACTGGAAACTGTTTCGTTATTTCCAAGCAAAATAAAAATGAAGAATTTGTTAAATGATTGATAGTTACTCAAAGATAATGGTGGTTTGGAGACCACATTCTAACCATAAATAGAAGATGGTGCTTAGTATCTATAATCATAAGACTTATACGGAAAATAATTATATTTGCATGGCTGGGCTACTTTAAAAGAGACAGACGAGCACTATTGGCTTGGAAACATCCAGGACGTTGTATTCCATGAAATCAAATACTATTTTTCCAGAAATTGATATAAAAATTTTCTAAGATGTTGCTTATGTATAAATCATGAATCATCGACTCACAAGCCTACAAATTTCTTCTTCAATAGCGGTACATTTTAAACATCACATGAGAAAATCAGTGAAAATGAACGAAAGCGGTAACCAAAACACACATTCATATATATATATAATATTATAATTAAATATATATATATATATATAATAATATATATATAAAAAAATATATAATTATATATATATATATATATATATATATTATATAATATAATTATTAATATATATTATACATATATATATATATATATATATATATATATAATATATATATTATATATACATATAATTATATTATATATAATAAATATTATTATATAGATATATATATAAAGTTTTTTTTGCCAACGAAGGAAAAATGAAGTGTTCGGCTATCACGGCTCCATTTTTCCTTCGTGGCAACCCCTTTATTTATACATAACCATCACGTTTTATATACTTTGGATTCAAAGTTATCATTATTATTATAATATATTAATTAATTATATATATTATAATATATATATTATATATATTAAAATAATAATGACGAACAAGAAGACAGAAAAAGAGCAAAACAATGGATACGAGAAGGACAGGAAGACAGAAAAAAGAGCAACTGGATACGAGGGCAAATAAAGTAGAGGAT
>NC_061105.1:41008803-41017435 GCF_015104395.2 Macrobrachium nipponense | reverse complement strand
AATGTGGTCTCCAAACCACCATTGTCTTTGAGTAACTAATCAATCATTTTACCAAATTCTTCATTTTTTATTTTTGCTTGCGAAAATAAACGAAACAGTTTCCAGTTACTTCTTTTTTTATGAATGAAAAGAGATCGCACAAAATCCGGTCCATTCTGGTTTAAAACCTCTAAATACCCTCACGTACATTTCCCTCAGTCAACTACCTATTCCTCCAATTTCTTGAGCTTTGAAGAGAACTTTAACCTATCCGCCCGTTTCTTTGTTTTGAAAAGCTTACATCTATTCCTCCGCGTTCTTTGCTCTGAAATGACTTAATCCATTCGTTCGTTTTCTTTATCATTGAGATTTTAATCTATTCTTCTGTTTTCTTTTGCTTTGAAATGTTTAACTCTTCTCCTCCGTTTTCTTTTGCTTGGAAGAGACTTTAATCTGTTCCTCCGTTTTCTTTTGCTTTGAAGAGACTTGAATCTATTCATCCGTTTTCTTTTGCTTGGAAGAGACTTTAATCTGTTCTTCCGTTTTCTTTTTCTTGGAAGAGACTTTAATCTATTCCTCTGTTTTCTTTTGCTTTAAAATGTCTAAATCTATTCCTCCGTTTTCTTTTGCTTTGACATTTTAAAATCTATTCCTCCGTTTTCTTTTTCTTTGAAGATACTTGAATCAATTCATCCGCTTCCTTTAGGTTTGGAAAGACTTTGATCTACCATTCAACTTTGAAAAGATTGTAATCGTTTCTCCATCTCCCTCCATAATTAAAGTGTTCGCGAGGTGTTATCTTGGGGGATAAGTGAGGCTCGACTCCTGATCGACTTCGTCACCAGAGCTGACACTGGCTTCTACAGGTTGCCTGGCTACCAACGAAAAAACGTCGTGGGGACTTCCAAACCAGTGAAAACAGCTGTCGTCGTCACTCGTGAGTTTAAATACACGCGTTTGAAATATTACACAACGCTTCTAATACGCTTTAACCAAGAGTTTCTCTCACTGAAATCTATCTCACTTGTACTGTCCACCCAGAGGCACCAGAACCGTTGGAAGAGGAACCCTTCAGGGACGACCTCCCGAACAGACCATGGGCCAAGTTGGGCGGGACGGGGCGCCTCGAGTGTTTCGTAAAAGCGGCGCCGGCGCCCAATTTTCGCGGACCAGTAATGAAGATCGAGTCTTGTTTAACAGTCGTAAATACTTCGTGAGGGGGCCGCATGTAAGAATGAGAAATTACCGTCATTAATCACTGCTGTATCAATAATAATAATAATCAATAATAATAATAATAATAACAATAATAATAATAATAATAATAATAATAATATCTGGTATTACTATGCTTTCATATTTCACCCAATGGCTTTAATTATTATAATATCAAAATAACTCCCATTCGTGACATTAATTTTAAATTTATTTAAAGTTGACAATTCATAATGTAAGATACAAACTGTTAAATTCGAGGAAATCTCAAATTCTCCAGAAATGTTTTCTATACAGAGCTTTGTCCTGTTCAATGTATTGACTTTGTACCAAATTTCTACATGGAAACAAAATCATCTCCAACATTACTTTTCATTTAACTACCTTGTTCATTGATATTTGCCACAAACGTAGTAAAAGCCACGTAAAATGTAAAAAAAAAAAAAAAAAAAAAAAAAAAAAAAAAAAAACTTTCATTCACGCACTTTCTTTTCAGCTAATAGATGGGTTAGCAGAGTGGTCTTCTGTGCTGGAAATAAGGAGCGTCACAGACAAGGACTACACGACGTATACGTGTACTGCATCGAATTACATGGGAACTTTGACCTCCAACCACACGCTCGGCCCTGCCATTCCACCCCTCCAGGCATATAACCTCAGCGTGAGTACTCCAGGGTTTTAAGGCTAAGCTCTAGATTCTGATGAATAAAAAAGGAATTGACGAAGGCCTCAGTTTTCATCAAGTATGTCTACGAAGTATTCAAACGAAAGTCTCTTCATCAAGGCCAGGAAAATCTCCTCCAATTACTTAGATTAGCTTCTACGAATGACGAATTAAGGTGCTAATCACCTCTGACACGTTCTCCAACAGGTCGTTAGCGTCATGGGTACCACTGCTTTACTCACCTGGATTCCACCGAGTCAAAGGAACCACGCCTCAGGATATACACTTAGATATCGGCCGCTACACGATGAGGAATATCTATACTCTGTTTTTTTTCATCTGTCCATCCGGCTGTGGGGTTTTTGTATGGTAACACTGCGTCCCGGGCTTTAAATAGTTACGCTACGTGTAAGTTTTAGGTAATAAAAGGATATTTGGTGTACATTTGCAACTGAAAAGTGTTTTAAATTATTTTACTGTATGCGAATTACACCATATATTTCGAAATAGGTTATTGTTATTATTTGTTTAATGTAAGCTCCCTTTCGGGGTGGCGAATGAACAGCCAGACGCAGTGGCGGGAAAATTGCTTCTCTCGCTGTTCACTACGGCAAGATGTCAACGTATTACTTCATTATACGTAAGTATATCAGTATGTACTGTTGATTTTTTATAAAGTGCGTTTCAGCCAGATACGATATGACTTAACTTTAGGTTTAGCATATGTTTGATGGAATGTTGCGTATTGGCTGTTCCATTCGCCACCCCGAAAAGGCAGCTTACATTCGACAATAATAACAATATTCTATTTCGAATATTAACGGTGTAATTCGCATACAGTAAATTATTAAAACACTTTTCAGTTGCAAATGTACAACCAGATATCCTTTATTTACCTAAAACTTACACAGCGTAACTATTCAAGCCCGGGACGCAGTGTTACCATACAAAAACAAAACCCCACTGGCGGATGGACAGATGAAAAAAAACAGAGTATAGTAAGTTGCTACTGCTTTTAATGTCGAATCTACTTCCCTTGCCAATATTTTACGGCCAAAGGGAATTATAAATGAGGTATCTCGTGCGGGGCAGATGCACTTATGTGTAATTCCCTCTGGGTGTCAGGCATATGGTAATGTGAAGTCGATACTGGGGAGAATTTGTTGATTCATTTAAAATATGAGAGTATAAAAATTGCCCTCTCTCTCTTCTCTCTCTCTCTCTCTCTCTCTCTATATATATATATATATATATATATATATATATATATATATATATATATATATATATATATATATATATATATATATATATATATATATATATATATATATATATATATATATATATATATATATATATATATATATATATATATATAATTATCAACAGACAATCCCATTCGAAACAGAAATAAATTTCAGACTCACACTAGAAACAAACCCAGGTCTTTTCAAATTAAAAGACAAGTCTGCTGCAACCAAAGCCACATGCTCACATATATATACATATGTATCCATCCACATACATGTGTGTATGTGTGCACGGTTGTATACCTGTCTCATCTAGAAACTCAACTCTTTTCAGCGTCAGAATGTAGAAGGCCGCGGAACTACGACGGTGCAGATCCAAGGACTGTCCCCCGGAGCCACGTACGAATTTGCTATCCGGACTTACAACAGCCAGGGTACTTCGGACTTCACGTCCCCTACGACAAAAGTCACCATACGGGTAACGCGAATTCTCATATCCTATTTTCGCTAAAGTCACTCGGCTAAGTCTAAATGGAACGTCTGTAATCGATAGGTATAATGGCACTTGTGCAACCGAAAATAATGATTTCACTTTGTTTATTCTTGGTCCTAGTAAACATTGTAAAGACAGTTATTAGTGAGCTGAACTTTCATAGAGTAAAATTACCTACAACAAAAATGTGATAATAATGAGCCTCAGTAACTAAAAACTAATTATGATTTGAATTGAACAGGTAAGCTAAAAATTAAAATGAAATATGACAAACAGAACATGGAGTTAAATAGTGCTTCTTCTAATATCCGATGTAGAAACCGGAAATAATTTTTATTTACTCGTACTATGAAATTCTGTTTACCTCCAAAGTACATATCTCCCTTAACAGACAAAATCAGCATTTTTATATAACTGAATTTCTCATGACACACCCGATTTCTCGCTCAGGCGTGGTGGAAGAAGCAGCAAGTAGCAGCAGGCAACCTCGCATGCCCCGTCTGACCCTTCTGCTAAGTCCCTGACTGGGGCAGCCCTTTTGGTCCTAAACATATCCATCATTATCTGCTTCATCAGACGCTTCGCCACGAGCAGGAATACTCCAGGTACTGTTTTGGGGACCTTCACTTTTCATGAAATGAATACCCCAGGTATTATTGTGTTTGGGTCCTTCAGTTTTCATAAAATGAATACCCCAGGTACTGCATTTGGGTCCTCCACTTTTCATAAAATGAGTAGACAAGGTTCTGCTTTTAGGTTCTCCACTATTTATAAAATGAATACCTTAGGTAATGCTTCGGGTCTTTCGCGTTACTTAAAATAAAAATAGTAATGATGAATAATATGGAATGAAGTAATAAATTTTACAATTTTGTCTGTTCTCTCAACAGCTTCTTCTTATAAAACTGCGATTTCTGAGACGCACACACCAGCCTCAACTCCCGCGATGACCACAGATGACGACGAAGAGATGAAATCAGGTGGCCCTGAAAGTGTTACCACTGCAGCCCAATACCAGGCATGGTGATAATGAAACTGTTCTTGATCCTTGAAGTACTGTCTATTACCATTTTGCATTTTCCAGGGTGAAAATTATCTTAGGGATATCTATATTATTCCCCCATTTCCAATAAATAGATTGTGAATTATTTTCATTTTTTCTTAGACATCTTTGGCCTATCTGTTTCAGAATGTTGAAACCATTCTTCCGTAACACAGAAAAAAAAAATTGGCAATGTCTTGATGATTTTAATATTTTTCATTCAGTGGATTCTTTTCTTGCCTTCAGATGACTCGGCAATCTTCAGACGTAAAAGATGATGGAGGTAGTCCACGAATAACAAATATAATCCATCACTACAGCACAGATATCACAGAGACTTCAAAACCAAAAGACAAGCAGCTGCCAAACGTTCTCCCTTCTGCCGAGTTTATCACCATCGACAGTCCAACTAACAACAGCAAAAGTGCCTTAATGAATGGTGGTCTGAACATTCGGAGTCCAGTATCTTCAAACACAGAGCCTGAACAAGTAAAGTACTTCTGCCCAGATAGTACACACCAGTTAGATGACAACATATCAAACCAGATGAGAGTAGAGGCCCAAGACATTCCAGATGTGTGCCCAAAAAACTCAGGGTCAAGTCATTCATTTATTCGTCAGCAGAGCCAGGAAGGTCCTTGCCAGGAGGATGACAGAGTTTCCCTGACGTCGCACCAGAGCAACACTTCCTATGTTAATCTTCCCGATCAGGTGCATGGCATTGCAAGACATACATCAGTAAACCTACGTCGTCAAGATAGTACAAGTCCCACCCCAGTGGGTCTGCGAGGGCAAGACAACATGAGTCCTATCCCAGTGGGCTTACATCATCAGGATAGCATAAATCTTCCACCAAAAGGCTTGCACCACAAAGATCGAATGAGTCCTACCCTGAAAAGCTTTCAAAGGCAAGACAGCCTCAGTCCAACCCCCTCTTTGCCTCATATTCTTCCAGCTTCAAATAAGCCACATGTTCCATCTCCGTCGACATTCTGCCCGAATAAAACATCTCAATATGGTATGCATCAGAGACAGCCACACACTAAGCAACATCAGCACCCTGGACCTCAAGGATGCTTACACCACCATGGGCATCATAATGGCTTTGAAAAGCAGCAACAGGATCGCAATCACCAAACACACCTAGAATATCGCCAAAGGCTGCCAGTACAAGAGACAGAAAGAGGGATTACACAATACTGCAATACAGATTCAAACAGAACTCCACCAAGCAGGTCCTTACTGCCACCAGCCATCGCACCCTCGACAACACTCAGAGCCTCAGGGACACCTAGGGCATCAACAAACCCCATCAAATCAAATGCATCATCGCGGGTATCAAGGTAGAACTTATCCGCAGCAGAATCTCCACAGTGTACCTCATCAAAACCCGCCGTACAGATACCGTCCCCCGAGTACATTTACCAGCCCAGCACTCGTCACCTCATGTTATCATCACTCCGTAGAAGAGCCACATTTAGAACACTCCGCTAAAGTAGCAAGTGAGCCTCCTAACAGTAGACATAGCCCCATTTCTCACACCCAGAGGGACTACCAGTATACAATACCCTTTCAAGAAGAGGGCTGGCGTGGAGGACACTCACAGCTTCCTGCTGCAGAGCAGCACCAACTGCAGTGCATTAGGGAGGAGCCTAGCAGTGACCCCTTGGGAGGAGCAGATCTCAAATCCTGTATAGCAGAAACCAACTGTGATGACGAGGGGGAAAGGGCGCACGACGAATCTTCTCATGGTAAGTCAGCATCTTGAGATAAACCCAAACAACAAGAAACACAAACGGGGAGAGGACTTGGTGATGACCCAGAGATGGATGACATTGTTAACTGCATGTAAGGGGCACATGAGTTTGCGTTATTTTTCCGTATCTAGGATAGAATATAGTTTCTTGTCCAGTTGAGACAGAGTGGACATTAGCAAGAAGTCAAGGAAGGAAGACGAAGCAGTGCGTACAGAGTTAATGGAGCAGAGCCAGTTTCCATTGTTATGGTTAATTTAGCCGGTTCAACAACTTATTCAGATGCGTATATATAATCTGACGGTTAAGGTGGTAGAAAAGTAAAACTCAATAAAAGTATATTAAAGAAAAAACAAGGGGATAAAAAGAACCGCAACATGAAGGATATTAAATCAATTCTGAGGTTATCAGCAGTAATATTTCTGATTCTCGATATTGCATTTCAAAAATACGTAACGATTGATACGCACACGCAAGCAACTAAACACTTTCAAAAATCTATATATAGGTCAAAATAACATTCAACAGCTAAAGACTATTGTGCTTGGGATCAATAAGTGAAACGATGGGATACGACTGTTACATAACCTCATTCTCTTAAAGTCCCCCTTTCGCGAAAACATTTTAACTCTCTCTCTCTCTCTCTCTCTCTCTCTCTCTCTCTCTCTCTCTCTCTCTCTCTGTGTGTGTGTGTGTGTGTGTGTTTTATACAGAAATGGATATGTACACGCACGCACATATATGTACACAAATTTATGTTTATGCGTGTCAGTGAATAAACAAATGAGAAAAAAAGAAAATATCACTGAAGAAAACTTCTATCTAAACTACAGGAGGAATTCCATTAAAAATTTATCTCTATTATTTTTCCAGATGTGTGAAGAAGGATCGAGGCAGCTGACAGAAAACATCTGTTAAATCTCTTTGGCAACAGAAAGATTTCTTTCACATTTTTGTACCGAATCATAAATTACCAGAATAGGTTTTATTCATGGAAACTTTAACTGAAGTATGTGTGTTCGTACGTAAAAAATATATATGATCTATTTTAAAGGTTGTTTTAATTTCCTCGGGTTCATTAAGTGTAAAGTTTTATTTATAACCTAAAGGAGCAGTAAATATAAAACTTACATAAGCTGATTAATGATTTGATAATCTCGTAATAAATACTAAAAAATTAGTAATAAAAGAACAGCAAGAGAAAATAAAAACAGAAGAAAAATCCGTAAAGAATAAAATTATTGAAAAATAAAATTATCTTAACAATCCTTAAAGAATAAAATTATTAAAAAATAAAATTATTTTTCACAAAATATTCATTTTCAGCCTCAAAATATTTTTCCCGTTATATTTAAGGCTCCAAAAATTCTTGAGAAAAGATTCAAAGAATTTTTCTCTTGGTGGATAAACAGAATCGACGTCCCAAAGATGGACGATAACTTTCAATTATGCAACATCAGGGAAAGGTCAAGATGGTAAAGGTGAGAGAGAGAGAGAGAGAGGGAGAGAGAGAGAGAGAGAATCAGCTTTAGCGTTTTGGAAGCATTTGCTGGAAACAAGATAAATTTAGCACCACAGTCACATCTGTTAAGGGAACGAATGGCGACAGATATGGTTCCCCATCAAAAAACGGAAAAATATTTGGGAAATATCCTTGTTGAGAGCCAGACAGACAGACAGACATATAGACAGAACAAGAAACTGAGGAACAACCATCAATAAATACACTGTAATCTGAATGTTTTCACTTATTCCTCCTGTTCCTGTAGCGTTTACTCTTTTTTATTCTTATGCCTAATTGGACCTTCCAGCTCTCTTGGGAACTAAAATAAAAGGATTAACTAATGTTAAATAAAGTAATGTTTTGTGTTTCATGGCTTTTGACTCATCCGAACTTTGACTTCTCAAAATCAGGAAGCAATTCTAAATCTTCACTTTCTAGTTCTTTCTTTGCAAAACGCGAAGAAAGGAAGAAATTCTGGCGATCTATAGCGTTCGAGAGGAGTGTTTTCTTTTTTTATTTCAGTCATTGGTAGTTTGGTACTTGGTCGAAGTACCTGGGAGTGCTCGGATGAACTGGGTCTCTCTCTCTCTTCGACATCACTGACCCATATATTTGTAACATCAACGAATTTTGTAAATCAATTTATATTTTCTCTTCCTCAATGATCTTTTGTCCATCTGACTGTCTGTCTGTCTGTCTGTCTGTCTCCAACGAGATAAAGTCTCCGT
>NC_061105.1:40991303-41001303 GCF_015104395.2 Macrobrachium nipponense | reverse complement strand
CACGCTCAGGAAGGCGCCATTCATAACCACGCAAAAAACGTCCACAATACCAGGATAACTCGGAAGGACATTATTCCTAATATCGGAATTATCGATAAGGCGGCAGACCACCGTCGCCTCCGCCTCTTGGAGGCCCTACACATCGGGAAGGAGAGACCCAGCCTCAACACCACTCAAGAGACTTCACTCCTCCCAACGGTGGCGCGTAGGGCGCCGCCCGCCAGCACCATAGAGCCAATCGAACGGACCAGTCAGGTGCCCCTGCCCAATACTACGCTCCCAGTCTCCAGCGTCCGCATGCGAAGAGCAGTGGGAGCTTCCACCTCTGCAAGACGGCTTGACTCAGGGACTTAATCCTCTGTTCAGCCAATGAAAACACAGCGCTCATCAGACAGAGCACCTGGGACACAATAAATACCGCCGAACGACCCCTTTCCAATAATAATAATAATAATAATAATAATAATAATAATAATAATAATGATGATGATGATCAGAAATAATAATAATAATAATAATAATAATAATAATAATAATAATAATAATAATAATAATAATAATAATAGATCCCTGAAAAGGAACCTGGAAAAACTAGATGCAGAAGAGTGTGCTCCTAGAAACAGCGTACATAATGAGAATAGTGATGGACTCCTAAGGAGGCAGGATGCAACCCGGAACCCCACACTATAAATACCACCAGTCGAATAGGATGACTGTGATAGGCCCCCAAAAAATCAAATTAATAAATAAATAAATGAATAAATAATAATAATAATAATAATAATAATAATAATAATAATCCTGAAGCTTTTACAAACCTAGAATTGTGGATTTACTTCACTCATTTCTAAAAGGCTCTTAATGTCTTTTTGCGTCTTTTAGAAAATACATATCCATATTTTAGGCATAAATATATGTTGCTTTCTAATTGAGCTTTAACGACCCCAACATCCTCTACAGAATCATAACAAACTTCAACAAGTGATTCTGATGTACTATTCAGTGTCAATTCGCTCACTGGATTCGATTCAGAGTGGCGACTTCAAGGTTTTTCAGAAAGTCGGTTCCGTTCAGAAAGAGATCCTGAAGGAATATCAGTTTCTGAGAACATTATTTTCTGGATAAGCAAATAATTGGTACCTTTTTTTATTTTAGAAATCTTTTCGGAAACTTATTAAGGAATGTTTTAATCCTACAAAATATTTTTCCTAAGAGAGAGAGAGAGAGAGAGAGAGAGAGAGAGAGAGAGAGAGAAAGTATTATATCAAAATGAATGGCTTTTTGTATAGAGAATCACCGTTATAATTAGTACCAAAGCAACTCGAGTAAGGATATTCATTTTACCAAATATCATTTCCTTAGTGCATATAACATTCAATTCAACAGTGTTCCAACCTTATGCTCTGGACGTAAAATGAAAACCTATATTATTCCGGGCAATTCATATCTCACGATTTAACGAAACAATCGCTCGGTACAGCAGAGGGAAGTCATTCCGCGTCCACGTGAAACGAAAGGCCTTTTTCTCGCTCGTTTCCATCGATTGTACCTCTATTCAGGATTCCTCGCTTTGATCATTTTTGATGACTGTCAGTATTATTTATCGGTAATATGAGAAATCTTCTCAGCTTAGGAATATCTACGAAATTTCAGCTCACATTTACAAAACGCGAAGATTTCAGTGACCTTAACCTTTGCTTTACATTTTGCCGGCGTTGGAAAGACAAAGGGAGCTCGACAGGAACATTTTAAAGACAGTCTTAATTCACATATTTATGTCTAAGTCAGATTACGAAGAAAATTAACAGCGCAAGAAGATCAACAAAAGTTGAATCTTTACTGAATTGTCTGAGCAAAGACCTCCGTCTTTCATAACCTGTTTTACTTCTGTATCTTAGTCTGTATTCATTTTTGCAACATTATCGTAGAAGTAAATGGAGAGAGAGAGAGAGAGAGAGAGAGAGAGAGAGAGAGAGAGAGAGAGAGAGAGAGATTCAGCCTAATGTAATGGTCTAACGTCATTTAACGCCTCATTAACGCGGCTTTTAGGGATTTTTACTATATTCTCGCCTGACAGTTTTAAAACTTTCGTATTTGTATACTACTTTATGCCCTAGTCAGTTTCATCCTGGGAATACATTTCTCTAGAAAATAAAACTATATTCATGACCTATTGTAATTCATTATATCTTCCTTAAACCATCCAATTCTGAAATGTGAACTATTATTATTTATGGAAAAGCCCGATCATACTTTTCTTTAAGGTGGAAAATGGAAGATAATTTTTTTTGCGAAAAATAAAATTAAGGCGAACTTTCTGTACTGAATTATGAATACACTATAAAACACATCCAAGAGATAAACAATATTATTTTCAATTGCATCACTCAAAGAAAAAGATTTTTTCATTCCTTTGATAAAAAAAAAATAAAAATTGACTCTCAATATGAAGAGAAGGTGACAGGTAATGTTTCCAAGCGAAAAATGAACTGGGGAGGATTATTTCAAAGTAATGCGTTAAGCTCTGACAAACACTGTGCAGGATAGGATATATCCTACCAAGAATAAATAAATAAATAAATAAAAATAAAAAGTTCGACTGGCGTCATCTTCTGACGTCACGGAGGAAAATTCTGAAGGAAAACTAAGAATAAGTGAATATTAAGTAGAGGAAATGTTCTCCTACTGATACTTGACTTCTCATTTATGAAATAACATTCAAAGGAAGGTTTATGATAATAATATATGCTTACATGTAGCTTTTTTACGTATTGGGTTTTTCCTAAAAAAAGAAAAAAGAAAAAATTGTGGCCGTCTATAAAATAGTAAGTAGACCTAATGAGGCTTTTTGAAACTAAATAAAACCCTTTCTTCTGACCCCTTTTCTATTATCACAATTATCAATTTTGTTTTATGAGACTGACTGATTTACGGTTACTCAGACTGGCGTCGCAACATTTGTTGTTTTGTAATTGGTTGTTGTAATCGTTATCGTTATCATCAAGTGTCGATTTTGCTTTTTGATCGTTGGTAAAAGTAAACTAAAATCTCCCAGCGTTCCAAATAGCGAACCAAATTAATAAACCAATATTGGTGCCTCGCATTAAAGGATGCTATACAATAGTATTAAGGGTGTACAATAGAAGAGCAGCTGTCCTCACTATGCTACGCCTTAATTCAATATATCAATAGAAACTGGTTATTTTAATAAAAATACAGTTGATTATTCTACCGTGTCTTTCTGCCGATGAACTAGAAAACTGTCTACAATATGAACTAAATAAAGTATTTACAAATGACATGACATCCTTTTTCGCTCCGATAGTGAAACGAAAAACTTTAGGAAATCAATTCAAACGTCCGCCACTGCCTCGATTTTAATGAATACGAACTCTATTCATACGCAACAATATTTTCATTGCTGTGTAACGATTCATTTTTTTTTAGCTGCGTGAGAACCATCATTATCCCTGTCATTATAATCAGTCTATCTGGTACCGCCGCTCCATCCTAAAAATGACCGAATATGACCGAATTCAGCTGCGCCTATTCAGTTCCCAACGACAAACATTTTGAAATCCGGCTACATCAAACTTTCCACTTATCTTCCGCGACTTCAGATATGAAACGTTTTTTTTTTTTTCTTTTTTTTTTTTTATTATTTGAGCAAGGAAGGTTCGGCTGTGGATATTGAACACTACTGAAAGGAATGAAAATTCCATTAATGATTCGTAAACGAGTGAAACCTAGTACTGGCCTGAGTCTAAGGTCTCTCGGTCAAAGAAAAATGCTTAACAGATTTTATCAATATCTTCTTTTAAGTCATAATGAGCGAAGGAAAGTTATAAAAATATAACGTATTGTTTTAGTGCTCTTTTAGTGAACTGTAAAGCTTATAAACCATTTTTAGTCTACGTGATTATTTCATTACTTTTAGGCTAAAATGGCGCCGTTTCTTACACAGAGCCAAAGCAAACAGCCTCTGGGCTAAATTCACGAAATCAGTTGTTTAAATTCTATCATAAGGCAATCATACATTGTTTAGCATTACTGCCAATTGCTTATTTGAGTTTTATTTTCTCGCATTTCGCAAGGGTAACTCAACGTTCGTTTTGAGAGCATGATTTACTCTCTAATGAATTTGACAGAACGAAATTTCTTAAGTTTGCCCAATAATCTTTTAACTATTTGAGTCACGAAAATGTCCGAGTTTATGAAAATATAAAGTGTTACTGTAAGCTTAAATTTTTCAGAAAATAAATTTCTTAAAACCAGCAAAGTTTTTCAACAAATTATGGTGTTTTAAATTTCACTAAATGGAGCTTTCATTTTTCTTATTTCTAAACCCTTCCGTCTTCACAAATGAGAAAAAACAAAAAATACGATAAAAAAGGGTTTAGCATTTAATGATGAGCAAATATAAAATGACAGAACAAAAAAAAACCAACGAATAAAAAAGTCAAATGAGAAAATAATGCTAATTTCTTCTCGGTAAGAGAATGGAAATCATTGTCTAATAAATTATTAATAGCATCAAGTTTCATTTTAATAAAAATGTACGAATTGATAAAAAAAAAAGTAGAAAGAAAAGTGATTTGCTTTATTTACGTTAATCTAAAACCAGAAGAGAAAATTAATATTTCCGAATCAATGAACTGTACGATTTCCATTTGGACCTTCGAACAGAAAAAAAAAAAACTTTAACAACGGAAAAATTCGTCTCTTTGTTAAGGAGTATTAAAACCATCGAGGTTTGCCAGTTCATTCAATCTTTATATTTTACGGTTCAGGAAATATTGGACGTTTGATTTTTATTACGGAAGCCTAACTAAAATCTAACTTTTTCTTACGAACTCTATGCACTGTGTGTTTGTGTGCGTGTGGTATGTTGAATATCTAGTATATCTTCAGTATTCACAGAAAGCCAGTGAGTGTGTCAGTTCCGCGTGAATATCTCCCCGGATATTAAAAGAGCATTCTTAATTCGCCTGATCATAATATGTGATATCATATTTTCCTCCAAAAGGAGACATTAGAAATATCAACTGTCATTTAAAGCAATTGTCCTCCGTGACGCCCTGATCTTAAGCCCCAGCTTTGACGTAAACAACCAAAAACCTTCTTCTTCTCCTTTTCCCGAGTCAGATCCTCCTAAAACCTCGGTCATTAGCTGAAATTCCTCCGGAGATATTTTGAAAGTCGTATACTCTCTCTCTCTCTCTCTCCCTCCTCTCTCTCTCTCTTCTCTCCCAGAGAAGTAAATATCGGGGAAGAATTAATGCGGAAAAAAGGACAGGAGGAAGTAGGCTCTTTAGTGAGAGAAACCCGAAGATAACAAGGTCCTTCTCGATGGTCAGATAGTCAATGAGATGATTGCTCAGCCACTTAGCAAAAAAGATGACTTTTAGGATTTCTCGAGTGTTTCGTTTGAAGGAGGATGATGCTTTATTTTTTCAAGAAAAACATCTATAAATTTGATTGCTCTAACAATTCTAGTTCCCACATTTACGCAGTTTTAAATCTACATCTGTTGGCTTATTTTTGAATGTGTTAAACCTGTTCGTTCACCATATTTCTTTTCTGATCTTACTATAATCTTACTATAATGGGCGTAATGTAATGTCTGTCCGTCCGTCTGTCATTCAATCACGGCCAAACGACTCGTACGATGGGCATGAAATTTCGCAGGATTATAGTGGGGACCCGTAAGATAGTTTATAATGGGGGTTTCGTCCTACCTCACCCCCCCTACGAAGGGGGTGGGAGTGAGAAGGGATTCCCTCAAACGGAACTGGTTCTGCCCGTGAAACGAGGCTGGTTACACCCGTCGATTTAGTTACTTTACGAATTTTCATACATAATTTCTGTATACATATGTTTGCTACTATGAGATTCAGGGTCTCTGTAACACGGTTTTTTGGACTTTGCTCCTTGTCAAAGCATCGGATGTAGCTGAAAGTTGACATATGTATATTTTACAACCACACACAAATTTTGTCAGCATTATCAATAACCTAAACCCGATAGTTTTAATTTTTATAGAGTAAAAATGATCTAGCCGACGACATGGCCAATGATTACGAGCCAAAAGTCGAAAAACATTCATTACGTAAGCAAGGTAAACAAACACCTTTTGACTAAATGTTGCCCCGCCAATCCACCAGACAAAAATTCCATCGGCTCTGAAACCCAAAGACTTTATGAATGGCGCAACGATACATAGATGTGGGTGGGGTATCAGTGCTAGCGTAGTAATACTACTGTAGCAGTAGTGCCGCAACAGTATAGCAGTAATATACATGAATTAAACGTTTAGACCAACTGCTGGGATCCTTGAGGATCATTTAGCACTTCTTACAACTACTCGAGAAATTAGTTTTTATAGCCAGAAGTTACATTTTCTAATCCAACAATGCCCATGGTAGCCTTCAGTGTTATCCTGAATTATAACGAGGCGAAAGTGGGTGGAGCCTCATGAAGTCACCATTCTGACGATATTAGGTGAACGGTTTAGGTTTTAAGCCAATATACGGTACCAGCTATTTTTTTTCAGCAAATAGGTAGATAGCCAATAAATAAAAATTGCTTGACATTGGATATAGCAGTTATCAAATCAAGCTTGTCTTACTATGTTTTGGTAATTACCAAACTATTCCCTACCATCTTTGTCAATCGATTGTGACTATAAAGTAGACTGTAATTTCTTTGGAAACTTAGTTTGGGAGTTAGACTTATAATCGAAGTGTTTTTGTATTTATTAACATATTTTGCTGGTTTGTTCATTATGACAATTATCAGTGTAGAGGTTCCAGAGTTCAAAAAGGTGTACTGCTTAGCTTGTATTTAAATTTGTATGTCATTGTTGCCAGAGGTTTAGCCTTCGTTACGTATAGCCAATCATCCATCGAGAAAGAGGGAAGAAATGCTGTCATAAGTTACGTAACGAGTGCGTTCGAACCCTTTTCTCTGAGTAAGTTGGCCCGTCTTCAAAAAAGGTCACTTTTACATTGTAAGTACCAAATTTATTCAACCTACGTAGTGCAGAATACACTCAAAATTTATGTGTTAATATAATATGTATTCTGAATAGGCGTTATATTTATGAAATGCATAGATAAAAAGTTATTGCGAAAAAACCGTGTTACAGAGGCCCTGAATCTCATAGTAGTAGTTAATATTTCACTATACTCTCTTACATTGAAAAACATTGTTGAGAGAGCATGTCTAAATATACTGTTCCATAGGTAGCAAGAAATTCTACTTCCATGTCAAAGAGTTTAAACTACTTTCAAACAAAAATGACGTAATCTCTTAATGATGATAACCGAGTTCCCCTGTACTACTGATATAGAGAAAATGGCAGTTTTAAAATCATCTATAAGAGAAAGGCGGCAGTCTTTAAAGTTCTACTCATTTGTTTCAATTGGATTTTTTCCTCTCAACAATTAATGATTTTCCAAAACATTCATTTCTGAGAGACGATGATTTTATCACCTCATCTTTTGCATGGACTTTAGCATTGTAATCATTCATAATCATATGACTTATTGCCATACAAACAGGAAGAATTAACTGTTTTAGAGATTGACAATTATTTTGTAAAAATGCAGAACGGTATAGTATGAAATGTAGTCCTGTACTAAATGCTATATATAGATGGTAATTCGACCAAAACCTATAACTTATCTTACGAAATTAGAACGTGATTTAAAAACAGAAAATGGTTAGAAAAGTATCGTATCGTCAGCAGAACGCAGAAAAATATATACTCTAAACAAGATATATAACACTGCTGAAAATAACATGAGAACGCCAAAATGAAACTGTGAAACGAAAATAAAACAAAAATTTGACATTTATTATCTTCGTCTTTATGGGAATTCCTCTGAACTATATTTATTTATTTATTGTTTAAAAAAAACTTTTGTAATATTTTGTATCATTATGCATCTGGCAATTTTATTTGACTTCCCCTCGCTCCCCCACCCCCCTTTCTCTTTCTCTCGTACAAAGGATTATATACATATACAAGTATACATACATGCATACATACATACATTCATTATTTACATATATACATAGACTTACTTGGCTTAATAATCCAATAGTTTCCATGTTATTTCTTATACTTTATAAATGTTATACCTCTAGGAGAGAGAGAGAGAGAGAGAGAGAGAGGAGATCAGAGAGAGAGAGAGAGATTTTCCCTCAGTGTAAGAATTCTGACCCTTCGGTGACGGATAACTTGTCTTTGTAAAATAGTAGTTTTATCTTTCCTCTTTTGGTTCGCTGGAGGTCAAAAGCCTCCTGAGGTCATTATCACCAACCGAATTTTATTTTTGATACCACTGCTGTGTGCGACCAGCTGATTTTGTATTCAGTCGGGAAATGATAAAAAATGTCTGACCTAATTTTTAAGTCAGGAAATTGATTGAATAAAATATGATGTTGACCTGACATGGGTCCATATGTGTTCAGTTTATCAGAATTAGTGACCGGGATTGAATTACAAAGAAGGCCTTTGAATAATCTTTATATGTAAATGAATATGAATCATTATATATATATATAGTATAGATATATATATATATATATTCTATGTATATGTAAGTATATACTTATATTTATAATATATATTATATATTTACACACATACATATATATATATAATATATATATATATATATATATATCTATATAGATATAGATATATATATATATATATATATATATATATATATATATAGTATATATCTATATATATAGATATATATATATATATATATATATATATATATATATATATATATGTATGTGTGTAAATATATAATATATATTATAAATATATGTATATACTTACATTATACATAGAATATATATATATATATATATATATATATATATATATATATATATCATGTATTATATATATATATATATATATATATATATATATATATATATATACATGTATATATATATATATATATATATATATATATATATATATATAAAGAACTCTACACATATATACATTTCCAATATGTATGTATGTATGTATGTGTATACGTTGGACGTTGAATGATAAAAAAATAACTATTTAGTTAATGGGAAAAACCCATGAAATGAAGAAGAAATAGTTATCTTAAAAAGAAAAACCGAGACAACCCATTCTAACAAAAAGGGACGATTAAAATCCCCTGGGTGACTTAAACCAAGGAAGCTCAAAACCAATATTAGCGCAAACGCAATCTCACTATAACAAATCGGAGGATTATAGTATTTACTCGAGCTGACTAGTTACGGTAGAACTAACCAATTAACTCTAAATAACTTAATACTGGGGATTTAACCTTTTAAACGCAAAAGTTACACCAACTCAAATCATTCCTACTTTATCAAATTTATGTACAACCATCAATTAAATCTAGAAATCAAGAGTGACTTACTAATTCAAAGTTTACTTATACCAAATCAAATAATATATTTACTCCGAGGGAAGTTTAAGTAAAGATTTATGAACGTCGATGTAAAGTTCAACTTATATTGATCATCTCAACATACACACGAATTCAAGAAAAGTACCCAAAAGTAACTTACTGATTCATATACATGTATTAGTTCGTAATGTACTTATAACCACTAAAACATCACCAACACAAACAGGCTCAGTTGCCTACTCACATAAATTTTTTTTTTTTTTTTTGTATTTGTTTTTTTGAAAATAATAAATATTGATCCGAAGGACGACATCGGTAATGGAAGCTCCATCAACTCTAATTAATGAGCCATTTGTAATGGACATGATCCCCCTCATGGCGACTCGCTTCCATGACGCTGTCATTAGGACTGATGAATAAAAAGGGGATGGTTTAGTACGACGTTAGCAAAATAAAAAAAAAAATATAGGTTTTTGAAAAATTTGATTCTATGACATGGATGCTGTTAAGCAATGCACTAGGACATTTTCAGGCACAGAGCGTTCGAGACAGTGGAAACT
>NC_061105.1:40983119-40990803 GCF_015104395.2 Macrobrachium nipponense | reverse complement strand
TTTTCGTTGGCCTTGAATATACGTTGTACACAAAACTTGATTTGTTACTTGTTTTTTCTTGTTTGTGTTGTTGTTGTTACTAACTTCTCGCAAAATGACAATTGTTTATGAGGCGGAAGAATTATGAATAAGAGGACTTTGGTGACACATGAGGTGGTTTTGGTTGACCTGGTATAGACCTTATGGCGTTTTTGTTTTTCTTTTTTTGTTTTTTTTCATTGTTAAGTATGCCGCTGTATTTGTCAGTTTACCAACAGCAGCTGCAGCAGCAGCAGCAGTAATATAGTAGTAGTAGTAGTTGTTGTAGTAGATACTATTCATTATCTGGATTTTTATTTGTGTCAATTTTGGTCCTACTGACTGCATAGCATGCAGCAGAGAAGTAATAACAGTATCAGAAGTGATAGCAATTATTTTGCTAATAATAACAACAATATTGTTTTTTATTACCACACTAAAATTGTTAGTGAAAGTTACCAATAATGTTTCCTAATTTTTCAAAATGTGACCTAATTGCTTTCTGACATAGACACCATTTTCATACCAAACACCTTACAACAAGGAAGACAGACAGACAGACAGACTGACAGACAAATTCAGAATCCTCTCTGACACACCACCTCACCCTCCACCCCCCGCAGTTCCTCCTTGGGAAGTGAAGGCCGGGTCTCCCCGACCAACGTCTCCGCGGGTCCAAGTCGCAAAGCTGATCTGTGAGTCGTCCTCGAGCCTTCCTGCTTCGACATCACTTGGAGGTCGGGCTCAGTCACCAACCACGGAGCCACTTCCATGCACAGGTCGGGGCTCTATGGAGGTCAGGTCACCCAGGTGAGTGAACGAGGAAGTTTAGCAAAGCCTCAGAGTGCCGTAAGGTGCCACAAAAGTGGCAAGTTTTTGAAGTTTTCTTCCTGGTTCGTGGTTCTGCACCTTTGTTGTTGTCATCCGTTTTCTATAGGGGATGAAGAAAATGGAACTTGGGTTCAGAATATGATCTGAAATACTGATATAAAAGAAAAGATACTGAAGAGTTTCATTACGTCTAAGAGGCCTTCATTTTTCGGCTTTTTTACAGAGTTATGAGAGCGCTTTTAGTAGGCAGGCTTTCTCTATAAAAATTATAGCTGAAAATCGGCTCCAATTCAGGACTAATTATTTGTGGCATAAGATTTCCATTTACGTCATGCTCTGAGCCATTGTCCGTTACCGCTCGTGTACTTACTTCGTTTTCTTACTCCATGTCTACTTTCTTTGGTTCTGTGCCTTTTCATATTTATTTCCTGTTTCAGTCACTGAAGTTTGAATCCTACTATTAATTGTTAGGAAATTGCAAATAACGTTAAATTTGCGTCTAAATGTAATGTTTATTCACGTAAAATTGAATAGAAATTTAATATTTAAATTATTAAATAAGTTCAATTCAGCAACACAAGTAACAAATTTCTTTAGTGGCTGAACAACAGTTCTCAAAGTACACTAACACGTACACACTTACCCACACACATACACAAATATATATATATATATATATATATATATATATATATATATATATATATATGTGTGTGTGTGTGTGTGTGTGTGTGTGTGTGTGTGTGTGTGTGTGTCATTGTAAATACTTACGGAGTTTCTTTTTATTTACGAAGATTTCTGTACTGTCAATCATTGCATCAAAACCTTACCCTTGAATATTTATGTATTCATAATTATATTCGAGAACTTTAAACAGGCACACTGAAACTAGTATTCCTTTGGTAATATGATAAAGATATGAAGGATTTACACTTTATTTGTGGAGGAAAGGCCATAGCGTCTGCGGGGTGGGGGGTGGGGGGGAGGGGGAATATCATCTAGGATTCATGTAGCATTTATAAGAAAAATTTTAGTGTTTGTCTTTGCCGGCACTGAATACAAAAGGCTTACTGTAATGTTCTTGGCGTCGTTTGGGATTTGTTGTGATTCTGGCTTAGGACTGACTGCTGTATGAAAACATATGTATTCGTAAAGTCATATATATGTATGCATCTATGTATGCTTATATATAATTATATATATATTATATATAGTATATATATTCTATATATATATATATATATATTATATGTATATATATATATATATATATATATATATATATATATATATATATAATATATATATAGTATATATATATATATATATATATATATATCTATATATATATATATATAGATATATATATATATATATATATATATATATATATATATATATATATATATCTATATCTAAAATTCTGATATATATATATATATTATATATATATATATCTATATATATATAGTATATATATATCTACAAATGTCCTTTAGTATCTAACTCGCTCCACCTCGGATAATAATATTTTCATATATGTTACCGAAAGGGAAAATTTTAGGTCGATAATAAATTTGTCTGCTCACGGGCGCGAACCATCAAACCAACAAATTCAGGCTCGCGCCCGAGAGCAGACAAATTTATTATCGACAAAAAAAAATTCTCATTCGGTTAACATACATGAAAATATATCAATTCCGAGGTAGAGCGAATTAGATACTAAAGGAAATTTGTAGCTATATATATATATATATATATATATATATATATATATATATCCAGCCTCAATGGGCGCCGGTCCCAAGCCCGGATAAATAGGGAGGGTTGGTGTCAGGAAGGGCATCCGACTGTAAAAACCCACGCCAAAACCAATGGAATGAGTCGTGATATTGATGAATAGGGCTAGGGCGTACTCCGTAAACGACGCACAGAACACATCGCCCTAACTCTGTGACAAGGCGAGGCTACTGCATCATGAGCGGTGCAGCTAAAGAAGCGAGCTCTAAATGTGATCAGAATAGGCCAGCTCAATATTGGGTCTATGACAGGAAGAGGAAGAGAGTTGGCAGAGTTAATGAGGATAAAGAGAGTGGATATTTTGTGTGTGCAGGAAACTCGATGGAAGGGTAATAAAGCTAAAGAAACTGGGGGATGGCTACAAGTTAATCTATAGTGGAGCAAATGAGCAGGGTAGGAATGGCGTTGGAGTAGTGTTTGTCGGGGGAAATGAAGAATGCAGTGACGGAAGTTAGTAGAAAGAATGACCGCATTAGGAGAAGTGAAGATATGGTTATGGAGGGGTGAAACAATGAACATCATTAGCGCTTATGCTCCACAAGTGGGCTGCACAGAGAAGGAAGAGCCGTTTTTGGAACGAAATGAGTGACGGTAACGCAAGAACTGGAAGAGCAGGAGAGGACTGTAGTAGTGGGGGCAGACTTTAATGGACATGTCGGAAATGAAAAGGATGTAATTGAACGTGTGCATGGAGGACATGGGATTGGGAGAGAAACCCAGAAGGAGAGAGTATAGAGACTTTGCCGTGTCCTTTGATATGGCAATAGTGAACACATACTTCAAAAAGAAGAGAGAGCACGTTGATAACATACAGAGTGGCGTAGATGCACACAAATAGATTACCTCCTTTACAATAGATCAAGGCTGTTGGAAGTTAGGAATTGTAAAGTTATCCTAGGTGACCACGTGGCCCCCCAACATAGGCTCCTTGTATGGATTTAAAGATGAAACGAGAAAAGAAAACGAAAAAAGAATGGGGTAAAGAAAATCAAGTGGTATAAATTGTTAGGAGGATAATGATAAGAAGAGAGAGTTCAGGAGAAGAGTGCTGGAGAGGTTTGATTCTGGGAATTGAAGATGTGGGAGAATGGTGGAGGCCATAATGCATCAGTGATTAGAAGACCTGAAAGGAGATACTAGGGGAAACATCTGGAATAGTATGGGAGGAAAAGGAGAGCTTGGTGGTGGGAAGAAGAGGTGGGGAAGAATGGTGAAAGGTAAAGGGAGGCAAAGAAGAGATTTGAAGAGTCACCAGCTGCAGGAGGGGACAGAGAAAGATTAAGAGAAAGAAACAAAGAAGTAAGAAAAAGGTGGTAGCTCAAGCTAAGGCAAGGGCATATGAAGAGGTTTATAATGAACTGGAAACCAAGGAAGGGTTGAGATAAGGATGCTCAAACTGTCAAAATAAGAAATAAAAGAACAAAGGACATCACCCATATTAAGCAAATGAAAGATAGGAATGGTACTGTCGTAAAAAAGGAAGAAGACATCCTGAAAAGATGGAAAGAGTATTTCGAACAACTGCTAAATGAAGAAAATGAAAGACTTGTAAGAGAGGATAGACAAGTAAACATGGGAATGTAATGGGGATATCTAGGGATGAAGTGATACGACCCTTAAAAAGAATGAGAAATGGGAAGGCAACAGGACTGACTTATCCCAGTCGAAGTTTGGAAAGCCTTAGGAGAGGAAGGGGTAGACATCTTGTATGATCTGATGGTAAAAATATTCGAACAGAAAAGATACCAGAAGAATGGCGGGAAAGCATATTGATACCTATATTTAAAGGTAAAAGTGATGTCCAGGAATGCAGTAATTATAGAGGTATAAAACTAATGTCTCACACGTTGAAGATTTTGGAAGAATCATAGATAGCAGGCTGAGAGAGGGAAGTTAGAATAGGGAAGGAACAGTTAGGATTTATGAAGGGAAGTGCACAACGGATGGAATATTTTGCATAAGGCAGCTATGGAGAAATTCAGAGAAAAACAACGAGACCTCATCTGGTATTCATAGACCTTGAAAAGGCCTATGACAGAGTGCCAAGGCAAGAAATATGGAGATGTTTGAGGAGAAGATGGTGCCGGAAAAGTATGTCAGAGTTATTCAGGAGATGTACAGGAAATGTGTATACTAGAGTGAGAGTAGTGTTGGTGAGACGGATGGATTTGAGATAGGAGTTGGATTACACCAGGGGTCAGCACTTAGCCCATTCATCTTTAACATCGTGATGGATGTAATGACCAGGGATGTTAGAGAAGCAGTGCCATGGTGCATATTATACGCGGATGACATTGTGTTGTATTCAGGGGAGGGAGGAGGTTGGAGGGGAGGTTTGGAGAGGTGGAGAGCAGCACTTGAGGGAGAGGAATGAGAATAAGCAGATCAAAAACCGAATATATGTGTTCTAGTATTACTGAGGACGGTGGAAGTAAGCATAAGATTGGGTGGGGAAGAAATAAAGAAAGTACAGAAGTTCAAGTACTTAGGGTCCGTATTGGAGGATAGTGGAAGCATGGACCAAGAGGTGATGACACCAAATTCAGGCAGGATGGAATAACTGGAGGTCTGCATCAGGGTACTCTGTGACAAGAAGGTCCCTCTGAAATTGAAAGGAAAGTTCCATAGGACGTGGTCAGACCAGCAATGTTATATGGAACAGAAACGGCAAGTATGAGGAAAAACAGAGGAGAAGAAGATGGATGTAGCAGAAATGAGAATGTTGAGATGGATGTGGGAGTAACAAGGGAAGATAGGATTTAGAATGAGTATATAAGAGGATCAACAAAGGTAGCTGAAATATCAAAGAAAATACGGAAGGAAGGCTTCGATGGTATGGACACCTGTTACGAAGGGAGGAACGTCATGTGTAAGAAACATATGATGGAAATGGAAGTCGGGGTAGAAGGAAGAAGGGAAGACCAAGAAAGGATGGCGTGATTGTGTAGGGAAGATATGGGAACTGAAAGGTATAAATGAGAACGAGGCACAAGACAGAAATCGATGGAGACGACTCATTCGTAATGGCGACCCCATATAAAAATGGGTTTAAGCTGGAAGGAAGAGAAGATATATATATATATATATATATATATATATATATATATATATATATATATATGTATATGAATCACGGTAATGTGATATGACACACACATATATATATATATATATATATATATATATATATATATATATATTCATACAGCAGTCAGCCGTGAGCCAGAACCACAACAAATTCTATACGGCTCCCAGGAACATTAAAGTAAGCCCTTTTGTATTCAGTACCGGCAAAGAAAAGCATAACATTTTTCAAATGATGCATAAATCCTTGATAATATTTCCCCTCCGCAAACACAGAGGCCTTTCCTCTGACAGATAAAAGTATTGTAGCAAAGCGTGAGTTAAGCTGGCCTTATGCCATCGTGTGCTCTTGCTCATAGAGCAGCCCGTAGTTCATTCATTCAACAAACTGATAGGTCAATAGCTCTTGCGAGCGGAATTGTAACGACTGACATCAGGCGAACAGAAACGGATCTTAAACAAAATCACTTGTGTTACCTGACACAATACAGGACTGAAGTTGAGGTACATATGGCTGAAAAGCTGACATTGCAATGAGTATGATGATGACGATACATTTTGAATATGACAATAATAATAAAGGTGATATATGTATAAAAGATGTGAGATGTGTGCCGTTTCTTGTGTCCAGCCAAGTAATTTATCTCAAAAGTTTCACACAGAGAATACACCCCGCTTGAGCCTACTATAAGGTAGTGTAAATTCTTTCATACGTCTATGAATACTACAAACCCCTAAATTCAAAGAGATTTCGTTGCATATGAAGGATCCAGTCCTCTACTGAATCGAACATCCTGCCGCTTATTCCTTGTATACATTTTCAGCTGTATTACCGTATCACTCGCGTCAAATCCTTCTTTTCAGACGGGTTTTGACATAAGTTCGTCTCGAAAACACTTTCAGTCCTTTTATTTATTGTAACCCTTTTTCCCCATCAGCAATAACATCACTGGCACAGTGACATCACAATGTCCTCGCTTTCCAAATGTTTTAAGACTTTACCTATAGAACTTAGGGAACAACTTTCTAAACGGCGATATATGAAGAGAGAGAGAGAGAGACTCCTTTAAATCTGCGAATGCGCCATATCGTGCAGGGAACTCGAGCAAAAAACTAAACTTTTTCGAAAGTACTTTCAGATGCCAAGAAAACCGTGCTTCAATCCTTGGGTGCAAAAAGATTTAAACATTTAGAATACTATTTCATCTATTAAATGAACGGAAAGCCTGAAGTGTTGCCCTTGTACCTCTAAATAACAGTCGAATTTTACGAAAGAAATCATCTGTATCTCTTTCCAGATATTTCTAAATCTGGCAAAACGCTATTCTCCCCCCACCCCCCACCCACAGCCCCCATCTACCTCCAACCGCCCACCTCCCATCCAAAAGTCCTCAATTTGAAAATATGGAATTTTTTAAAAGTCACATTACCGAATGATGCTGAAATCACCATCCTTTGTTCAAACTCTTATTGTCCATACACGATACACCAAGAATTTCGCATCATTATTTCTCTAAAGACAATAAAATGTAAGATTTATTGATAACAATTACCGACTCCCCGAGTTATTTGAATTTCGTAGATCCGTGGTATTTCTTGAATGGCCATTAGAGTTCGCCTCATAATCTATTCATCATTGCATATTCACGAGGGTAATTATGCTTCCTTTGTTGCCGTCTTCCTTTATTTGTTTCGATTTTCTTTTGTTTCGTGTCTTTGTTTCTTCACAGACGAGATTGGAAGAGTCAAGATTGATTATTCATGGACATGAAAGACGCTTGTTTATTGCCATTAGGAGAAAGTGTTCCATTCTTTATTATATATCATATGTGTGTATCTATTAAATATATATATATATATAGTTTATTAATTATACCATGAAGTTTATTAATTATTTACCATGAAGTTTTATAATAAACAAGTAATATTTCGGTACTGTTATGAATATAAT
>NC_061105.1:40958119-40978119 GCF_015104395.2 Macrobrachium nipponense | reverse complement strand
ATCTCACTTGTACTCGTCCACCCAGATGGCACCAGAAACCGTTGGAAGAGGAACCCTTCAGGGACGACCTCCCGAACAGACCATGGGCCAAGTTGGCGGGACGGGGCGCCTCGAGTGTTTCGTAAAAGCGGCGCCGGCGCCCAATTTTCGCTGGACCATCAATGAAGATCGAGTCTTGTTTAATAGTCGTAAATACTTCGTGAGGGGGCCACATGTAAGAATGAGAAGTCATCGTCATTAATCACTGCTGTATCAATAATAATACTAATAATATCTGGTATTACTCTGCTTTCATATTTCACCAATGGCTTTAATTATTATAATATCAAAATGACTCCTATTCGTGACATTAATTTTAAATTTATTTAAAGTTGACAATTCATAATGTAAGATACAACTGTTAACTTCGAAGAAATCTCAAATTCTCCAGAAATGTATTCTATACAGAGCTTTGTCCTGTCAATGTATGACTTTGTACCAAATTTCTACATGGAAACAAAATCATCTCCAACATTACTTTTCATTTTAACTATCTTGTTCATTGATATTTGCCACAAACGTAGTAAAAGCCACGTAAAATGTAAATTAAAAAAAAACTTTCATTCACGCACTTTCTTTTCAGCTAATAGATGGGTTAGCAGAGTGTCTTCTGTGCTGGAAATAAGGAGCGTCACAGACAAGGACTACACGACGTATACGTGTACTGCATCGAATTACATGGGAACTTTGACCTCCAACCACACGCTCGGCCCTGCCATTCCACCCCCCCTCCAGGCATATAACCTCACGTGAGTACTCCAGGGTTTTAAGGCTAAGCTCTAGATTATGATGAATAAAAAAAAGGAATGACGATGGCCTCAGTTTTCATTAGTATGTCTACGAAGTATTCAAACGAAAATCACTTCATCAAGGCCAGGAAATTCTCTTCCAATTCCATTCCTTAGATCAGCTTCTACGCAACGACGAATTAAGGCGTTAATTAACTCTGACACGTTCTCCAACAGGTCGTTAGCGTCATGGGTACCACTGCTTTACTCACCTGGATTCCTCCGAGTCAAGGAGCCACCCCTCAGGATATACACTTAGGTATCGGCCGCTACACGATGAGGAATATCTAGTAAGTTACTCTTTTAATGTCGAATCTACTTCCCCTTGCCAATATTTTACGGGCCAAAGGGAATTATCAATGAGGTATCTCGTGCGGGGCAGATGCACTTATGTGCAATTCCCTCTGGGTGTCAGGCACAGGTAATGTGAAGCCGATACTGGGGAGAATTTGTTCATTTAATATATGAGAGTATAAAAAATTGCCTCTCTCTCTCTCTCTCTCTCTCTCTCTCTCTATATATATATATATTATATATATATATATATATATACATATATATATATATATATCTATTATATATATATATATATATATATATATATATATATACACACACACACACACACACACACACACACACACACATATATATATATATATATATATATATATATATATATATAATTATCAACAGACAATCCCATTCGAAACAGAAATAAATTTCAGACTCCCACTAGAAACAAACCCAGGTCTTTCAATAAAAGACAAGTCTGCTGCAAACCAAGCCACATGCCACATATATATACATATGTATAATCCACACATACATGTGTGTATGTGCGCACGGTTGTATACCTGTCTCATCTACAAAATCAACTCTTTTCAGCGTCAGAATGTAGAAGGCCGCGGAACTACGACGGTGCAGATCCAAGGACTGTCCCCCGGAGCGTACGAATTTGCTATCCGGACTTACAACAGCCAGGGTACTTCGGACTCACGCCCCTACGACAAAAGTCACCATACCGGGTAACGCGAATTCCATATCCTATTTTCGCTAAAGTCACTCGGCTAAGTCTAAATGGAACGTCTGTAATCGATAGGTATAATGGCACTTGTGCAACCGAAAATAATGATTTCACTATGTTTATTCTTGGTCCTAGTAAACATTTGTAAAGACAGTTGTTAGTGAGCTGAACGTTCATAGTGTAAAATTACCTACAACAAAAATGTGATAATAATGAGCCCCAGTAACTAAAAACTAATTATGATTTTGAATTCACAGGTAAGCTAAAATAAAATGAAATATGACAAACAGAACATGGAGTTAAATAGTGCTTCTTCTAATATCCGATCAGAAACCGGAAATAATTTTATTTACTCGTATTATGAAATTCTGTTTACCTCCAAAGTACATATATCCCTTAACAGACAAAATCACCATTTTTATATAACTGAATTTCTCATGATACCCGATTTCTCGCTCAGGCGTGGTGGAAGAAGCAGCAAGTAGCAGCAGGCAACCTCGCATGCCGTCTGACCCTTCTGGTAAGTCCCTGACTGGGGCAGCCCTTTTTGGTCCTAAACATATCCATCATTATCTGCTTCATCAGACGCTTCGCCACGAGCAGGAATACTCCAGGTACTGTTTTGGGGACCTTCACTTTTCATGAAATGAATACCCCAGGTACTGCTTTACCGTCATTCACTTGGCATGACATGAATACCCCTGGTACTGCTTTTGGGCCCTTCACTTTTCATGGAATGAATACCCCAGGTATTATTGTGTTTGGGTCCTTCAGTTTTCATAAAATGAATACCCCAGGTACTGTTTTTGGCCCTTTTACTTTTCACATAATGAATACCCCAAGAACTGCTTTTGGGTCTTTCCTTTTTCATAAAATGAATACCCCAGGTACTGCATTTGGGTCCTCCACTTTTCATAAAATGAGTAGACAAGGTTCTGCTTTTAGGTTCTCCACTATTTATAAAATTAATACCTCAGGTACTGCTTCGGGTCTTTCGTGTTACTTAAAATAAAAATAGTAATGATGAATAATATGGAATGAAGTAATAAATTTTACAATTTTGTCTGTTCTCTCAACAGCTTCTTCTTATAAAACTGCGATTTCTGAGACGCACACACCAGCCTCAACTCCCGCGATGACCACAGATGACGACGAAGAGATGAAATCAGGTGGCCCTGAAAGTGTTACCACTGCAGCCCAATACCAGGTATGGTGATAATGAAACTGTTCTTGATCCTTGAAGTACTGGGATGACATATCTAAGCATTCTGTCTATTACCATTTTGCATTTTCCAGGGTGAAAATGATCTCAGGGATATCCATATCATTTCCCCCATTTCCAATAATAGATTGTGAATTATTTTCATTTTTTTCTTAGATATCTTTGCCTATCTGTCAGATGTTGAAAACCTCTTCCGTAACACAAGAAAAAAAATTGGCAATATCTTGATGATTTAAATATTTTTCATTCAGTGGATTCTTTTTCTTGCCTTCAGATGACTCGGCAATCTCAGACGTAAAAGATGATGGAGGTAGTCCACGAATAACAAATATATCCCATCACTACAGCACAGATATCACAGAGACTTCAAAACCAAAAGACAATCTCCTGCCAAACATTCTCCCTTCTGCCGAGTTTATCACCATCGACAGTCCAACTAACAACAGCAAAAGTGCCTTAATGAATGGTGGTCTAAACATTCGGAGCCCAGTATCTTCAAACACAGAGACTGAGCAAGTAAAGTACTTCGGCCCAGATAGTACACACCAGTTAGATGACAACATAACAAACCAGATGAGAGTAGAGGCCCAAGACATTCCAGATGTGTGTCCCAAAAACTCAGGGTCAAGTCATTCATTTATTCGTCAGCAGAGCCAGGAAGGTCCTTGCCAGGAGGATGACAGAGTTTCCCTGACGTCGCACCAGAGCAACACTTCCTATGTTAATCTTCCCGACAGGTGCATTGGCAATTGCAAGACATACATCAGTAACCTACGTCGTCAAGATAGTACAAGTCCCACCCAGTGGGTCTGCGAGGGGCAAGACAACATAGGTCCTATCCCAGTGGCTTACATCATCAGGATAGCATAAATCTTCCACCAAAAGGCTTGCACCACAAGATCGAATGAGTCCTACCCTGAAAAGCTTTCAAAGGCAAGACAGCCTCAGTCCAACCCCCTCTTTGCCTCATATTCTTCCAGCTTCAAATAAGCCACATGTTCCATCTCCGTCGACATTCTGCCCGAATAAAACACCTCAATATGGTATGCATCAGAGACAGCCACACACTAAGCAACATCAGCATCCCGGACCTCAAGGATGCTTACACCACCATGGGCATCGTGGCTTTGAAAAGCAGCAACAGGATCGCAATCACCAAACACACCTAGAATATCGCCAAAGGCTGCAGTTACAAGAGACAGAAAGAGGGATTACACAATACTGCAATACAGATTCTACAGAACTCCACCAAGCAGGTCTTACTCCCACCAGCCATCGCACCCTCGACAACATCAGAGCCTCAGGCACCTAGGGCATCAACAAACCCCATCAAATCAAATGCATCATCGCGGGATCAAGGTAGAACTTATCCGCAAGCAGAATCTCAGTGTACCTCATCAAACCCGCCGTACAGATACCCGTCCCCCAAGTACAATTTACCAGACCAGCACTCGTCACCTCATTATCATCACTCCGTAGAAGAGCCACATTTAGAACACTCCGCTAAAGTAGCAAGTGAGTCTCCTAACAATAGACATAGCCCCATTTCTCATACCCAGAGGGACTACCAGTATACAATACCCTTTCAAGAAGAGGGCTGGCGTGGAGGACACTCACAGCTTACTGCTGCAGAACAGCACCAACTGCAGTGCATTAGGGAGGAGCCTAGCATGACCCCTTGGGAGGAGCAGATCCAAATACTGCATAGCAGAAACCACTGTGATGACGAGGGGAAAGGGCGCACGACGAATCTTCTCATGGTAAGTCGGCATCTTGAGATAACCCAAAAACAACAAGGAAACACAAATGGGGAGAGGACTTGGTGATGACTGCATGTAAGGGGCAAATGAGTTTGGGTTATTTTTCCGTATCTGGGATAGAATATAGTTTCTTGTCCAGTTGAGACAGAGTGGACATTAGCAAGAAGTCACGGAAGGAAGACGAAGCAGTGCGTACAGAGTTAATGGAGCAGAGCCAGTTTCCATTGTTATGGTTAATTTAGCCGGTTCAACAACTTATTCAGATGCGTATATATAATCTGACGGTTAAGGTGGTAGAAAAGTAAAACTCAATAAAAGTATATTAAAGAAAAAACAAGGGGATAAAAAGAACGGCAGCATGAAGGATATTAATTCAATTCTGAGGTTATCAGCAGGTCATTTCTGATTCTTGATATTGCATTTCAAATATAAGTAACGATAGATACGCACACGCAAGCAACTAAACACTTTCAAAAATCTATATATAGGTCAAAATAACATTCAACAGCTAAGACATTTGCTTGTGATCAATAAGGGAAACGATGGGATTCGACAGTCACTTAATCTCATTCTCTTAAAGTTCCCCTTTCGCGAAAACATTTTAACTCTCTCTCTCTCTCTCTCTCTCTCTCTCTCTCTCTCTCTCTGTGTGTGTGTGTGTGTGTGTGTTTTATACAGAAATGGATATCTACTCGCACGCAAAAATATGTACATAAATTTATGTTTATGTTTGTCAGTGAATAAACAAATGAGAAAAAAAGAAAATAACACTGAAGAAAACTTCTATCTAAACTACAGGAGGAATTCCATTAAAAATTTATCTATTATTTTTCCAGATGTGTGAAGAAGGATCGAGGCAGCTGACAGAAAACATCTGTTAAATCTCTTTGGCAACAGAAAGATTTCTTTCACATTTTTGTACCGAATCAAAAATTACCATCATAGGTTTTATTCATGGAAACTTTAACTGAAGTATGTGTGTTCGTACGTAAAAAATATATATGATCTATTTTAAAGGTTGTTTTAATTTCCTCAGGTTCATTAAGTGTAAAGTTTTATTTATAACCCAAAGGAGCAGTACATATAAAACTTACATAAGCTGATTTATGATGTGATAATCCCGTAATAAATACTAAAAAATTAGTAATAAAAGAACAGCAAGAGAAAATAAAAAAAGACAGAAGAAAAATCCGTAAAGAATAAAACTATTAAAAAATAAAATTATCTTAACAATCCGTAAAGAATAAAATTATTAAAAAATAAAATTATTTTTCACAAAATATTCATTTTCAGCCTCAAAATATTTTTCCCGTTATATTTAAGGCTCCAAAAATTCTTGAGAAAAGATTCAAAGAATTTTTCTCTTGGTAGATAAACAGATTTGACGTCCCAAAGATGGACGATAACTTTCAATTATGCAACATCAGGGAAAGGTCAAGATGGTAAAGGAGAGAGAGAGAGAGAGAGAGAGAGAGAGAGAGAGAGAGAGAGAGAGAGAGAGAGAGAGAGAGAGAGAGAGAATCAGCTTTCTCGTTTTGGAGGCATTTGCTGGAAACCAGATAAATTTAGCCCCACAGTCACGTCTGTTAAGGGAACGAATGGCGACAGATATGGTTCCCAATGAAAAAATCGGAAAAATATTTGGGAAATATCCTTGTTGAGAGCCAGACAGACAGACAGACATATAGACAGAACAAGAAACTGAGGAACAACCATCAATAAATACACTGTAATCTGAATGTTTTCAGTTATTCCTCCTGTTCCTGTTGCGTTTACTCTTTTTTATTCTTATGACTAATTGGACCTTCCAGCTCTCTTGGAAACTAAAATAAGAGGAATAACTAATATGTTAAATAAAGTATCGTTTTGTCTTTCATGGCTTTTGACTCATCCGAACTTTGACTTCTCAAAATCAGGAAGCAATTCTAAATCTTCACTTCTCTAGTTCTTTCTTTTGCAAAACACAAAGAAAGGAAGAAAGTCTGGCGATCTATAGCGTTCGAGAGGTGTATTTTTTTTTTTCAGTCATTGGTAGTTTGGTACTTGGTCGAAGTACCTGGAAGTACACGGATGAGCTGGGTCTCTCTCTTCCACATCACTGACCCGTATATTTGTAACATCAACGAATTTTGTAAATCAATTTATATTTTCTCTTCCTCGATTATCTTTTGTCCATCTGACTGTCTGTCTGTCTCTCTGTCTGTCTCCAACGAGATAAAGTCTCCGTCACAACCTGTAAAGTAGGTCCTTAGGCGAGAGCAGCACTTAAACACGCTCTGCTAGCACTTGTCGGCCACTTTCACCTCAGCTTGCAACTTAAAGTTTCTTGCAATATGAGTTTTTTTTACGGGAACAAAAACATAAAGACTAGGATTAAATTCTCCCTAATAAAGAGTTGATAACATGTAAACATAATGTCTAGTAAAGTTTCACATTTTGTATAAAAAACTTATTAAGTGTTATGACAACCAGTCAATCTTCTGTAACTGAAGCAGACGGGAATATTTTTTTATATCTTGTCTGTCTGCCTGTCTGTCTATTTGTCGCTTATAATTACCGTCATCACCATAATCTTTTTTATGTTTCATTTATAAAACATAAACACCTCCTGACTATCTCTGTTTTACCTTCTTCATGAAATCCATAAGTTTATGAAAATCTTAACTGGAAAATCCTTCAATATTCCAGAAAACAGAAAATAAAAAACAAAAATGAGAAGAAACTGCTGATGAATAAAAATCGAACTCTGATTCACCAACACTCGACCTTCAATGTTCAAAGACAAAAGGTCACCTCACAAACAAGCAACATTTCATTTGCTTTTTTAGCGCGGTTCATCAGCGAGGAATATTTTTTTACTGTCTACCCAAATATCCTTTTTTCTCTCAGAACTCTTACCTTCATCATTCTATCCTCTTCACCCCAGCCCTCACCACCATCCTCCTCCACCTCCTCCTCCTTCTCCTTCTCCTCTTCTTCCTCCGCTCATTTCTTGGATTCAGACAAGTGGCACGAACTCATTGCTATATAATTTTTCATCCAGTCTGCGATGGTTTGGAAAAAAGGGTTTGGTGAACAATTAGTTGCGTGAGTACTGGGATATATCAAATACATCTGACAATTAATCCCATCGAACATCAGTAGGAAAACCGTATGGGGCTGGCAACTTCACTCTAAATTATTTACTGAAGAAACTGCCGGAAGGGTACTTACCTTCTGGAGTAAAGTTCCAGGTAGAATATGTAATATATATATATATATATATATATATATATATATATATATATATACATATATATATATATATATACATACTATATATATATATATATATATATATATATATATATATATATATATAATTGTAATAATGACAGAATCTTCTTATCTTTATAGCTCCTCACATTCTTCATAATATTAGATACGCTTGGCACTGTGCGTGTCACCGATAAATAGTACATAATATATATATATGTGACGGTTCTTACTTTCTTTGCACAGATCTAAGGTAACGTGCGCCGTGGAGGCTGTACTTTGGGGAATTAGGCTTATATAAATTCTTCTTGTCTTGCTCAATGTTCTTAATCTGGAAATTGTTAAAAGGGTTCAAATTTTGGATGAGAAATTAATTGATATGTTTCTTTGCATTAAGTTTATTCTTCGTTAGGGGTTCTAACAAATATTTTCCACCTTCTGAGTTACTGGGCTCTTGGACTGATAAAACTTAATTGGCACTTGTTGCGATTACGAGTCTATAGGCACGAGGGAATTTTACTGAGTATTGATTGTCACTTTCACTGTCTTTGATTGCTTCGCACACCACACTTTTGCACCTGTTCTTCTTCTGGGGATTCTTCTGTCTTTCTCCCTCTTCTCTGCCTGTTTGCTGCGCCACTGGTTCTCCCCTCTCTCGTTCCCCTCTTTGTCGTTGTCTTCTCTTGACTTCTCTGTTCCCTTCCCCTTTTTCTCTGCTCTCCTTTTCTGCCTGCTCTCTCTCTGTCTCGCCTTTTTGTTCAGTTGAAATCTCCTTAGCCCCGCCTTTGGATTTTTGGATTCTGACTGGGTGTGGCATTTTCTGAAAGACTTTTTGTGTCTTAGTGGCTACTAACTTCTACGAGACCGCCTTCCTGTCAGGTCTTCTACAGTAATTCGTAGGCTTTGAATTTGTATACCGCCATCCTTCTTCATGTCCTGGCTTCTTAGGGCGTATCCCTTGGTAACCTCATAGGTCATTCGTTGATACCCCTTTTGGGCTGTCTTATGACCAACACTCATGGCTTTTGATTCGTCGATACTAGAGGCCTACCTTTGGGAGGGTGGAGCTTTTAAGAATTTGGTACTTCCCTCTTTCTAACAACGGGTCATAGAATTCCTTTTTAACGTATGCCAGATGGCTCTCTCTGACCTGTTCACGAAAGGAACGGCGATTAGTCATAGGCGCTAATGAGAGTAGTTCGGATTTCTCGAATATGCCTGGGCGATATCCCTCATCGGCTATAATCTCTTGTCGGTCACTAATCGCTGGTACGGACAGAATGTTTTTTTGGGGGAGATGAAAACCAGATGTCTAATGGCTAAAAGCCTAATGTTTGGAGTAACAAAATCCCTTCGCTAAGAAAAATCATTATCTTATTCCTTTTCCTTTCTCTTCTCTTATTATCCGTTTCGTGCCTTTTTCTTAAGTTATTATTAAGTTATTGCCTTTTGTAATAACGACACTGTGGTCCACACTATTACAGTCTCGGCCCGCTACCTCGCTGACTCCGACAGCGTTATCTAAGCTGAAGCAAATATTATACCTACAAGAGGACTCCTAACTTACGCTTCTTGGAAATCATATTGAAACTTTAACTCAAAATCATCAAAAGTGAATGTAACATGAGCAAATCCTTGATTAAGTAACGTCAAGGGCAACAATCAAAATTGAATGTAAACATGAATAAATTCTTGAGTAAGTAACATTCAGAGAAACATAAAAAAACTGAATATGAATATGAACAAATACTTGATTAAGTAATTAAAGGAATCATCAAAGTGAATTCAATATGAGTAAATCACATTAAGAAAACATGAAACTGAATGCAAACAAAATAAATCACCAAAAAAAACAAGAAAACTGAAGTTTTTACATACATAAGCCCTTAAGTCACATAAGTTATATAATGCATGGTAGAAGCAAAAAGTAATGGTAACTATCCAAGTTTACAGTACATGATTGGTTCAGTCCTCAGTCCTATTCTATCTAGGTGGATATTGTCTTTCTTTTATGGAAAATAAATTTCGTTCTTCGTTGACGACACTTGATGGCTTCTTGTTTGCTGCGACCTGCTGCTTGGAGACAAGTCCTGGGAGAAAATATCCTTGTGTATTTGTATGCAATAACAAGTGTGTCCTTGACTTCCTACTGGATTGTGTATTGTGTTTATGCAAAATTTCATTGGCCATTCTTACTGTAATTTTCTGAGTAACCTTGTACATTAAACTATACAACTTCTCTGCTTGATACTAAAACAAAATTGGCAACTCGGTTCAAAGGAACCGGTTAGTGGTTAATACTTGTAGGTTTCTTCTACTGTGACAACAATTAGTTAGTTTTCACCAAGTCCATATCTTGTTAGTAAAGTTTCAACAACTACTATCTTGTTAATGAGTCTTCATCGATTAATATCTTATTAGTAAGTTTTCATCAATCAACATCTTATGGATTTGAACAAAGTAAATGTATTAATTACCCCTTCAAAATCTTAGTCATTTCTGAAACGAATTCTCTTATCTTAGAATTTTCTTAATGTCTATCTTAACCCGTCCTTATTTATTCTTTTACTTCTAAGAATGTTATTTTATGGAAACGATTAAAACTTAATATACGTCTTGAAATTCTTATACTGCGCTTTGAACCGTTTCTTACATACCCAAATATTTCCCTTCAAGTCAAAATTAATTTGAAGTTAGTGCACATAACTCCAAAAAAAAATTGCTACAAACCAACTAATTAAAGTAAGAATTGCAACAATAAAAGATTATTCCTAAGTCGACCGATGGCGGTAAACTTAGCAATAAAGAAATCAAATAAATACATGGGAATAATGGGATGAATTAATGGGTTTGTTCTTCTGTTTCACTGAAAAGTGACTCTTCTATTTCTTAGGTTATATCTAGTTCCTTCTTCTGGAATTTCTTCTGACGTCTCTGTCATTTCGGATTCTTCGACTTCTTTGGTTCTCTTGACCTTGTCCTTGTTTATCACCTAAAATTCTTCTTCTTCTAATGATTCAGCATATGTGGAAGGCATTTGGTTATTCATTTTCTTAACCCCTTTACCTTAGTCTCTTGTACGTCTACGACCTTGTATGGGTCCTGTGAATTTCTTTTGTGGCTAACTTATAATTAATACCACTTCTTACTTCCTTCTTAATATAGACTTCATCCCCTTTCTTGTAGTCTACAGGCCTTAATCCTTCTTGATGCTTCTCTATCATATTCTGCTGGGCTTCTTCTAAATTCTTGTGCAATTGCTTGTGAATTACTTTAAAGTTTCCGATTCTTATCTTCATGATATCTTCAGAGTAGTTTGGCTGTATTGGCTGATTCAGCCATGCATAAGGTAATCTGGGTTCATATCCCATCAAAGCTTTTATGGGAGTTGCACGAATACTCGTATGATGCCTTGCATTTAATGACAATTGGACTAAAGGTAAATTGACGTCCCAGTCAGGATCCTGTCCTACTGTGTGACGTAATACGTCTAAAACCTTCCTGTTATTCCTTTCTACCAAGCCATTGCTAGCTGGGTGATACGGCTGTATCGCTACCTGTTTTCTACCTTAAAGGCGTTACAAATTTCTTGAACTAACGAGTTGTTGAACTCGGTCCCATTATCAGAAATAATGAGCTGTGGGGCAGAATATCTGCAAAATATCTTATCGAAGAGAGCGGTTGCACAATCCTTGGCACTTTTACTAGTTAGTGGTACCAACTCTGTATATCTCGTGAGCGCGTCGATACATACTATATATTCTTATTCCCTTTACCTCGTGGTATGAAGATTAGTATAAGATCAATAGATACTCTTTCGAAAGGAGTCTGTGGGATAGGATATTTCCCTAGTGGTACTTCCTTGTCTGTTCTTCCCTTGTAGCTGTTGCATGTGTTGCAGCTCTTCACATAATTACTAACATCTTTGTGAATTCCCTTCCAATGGAAAGTTCTTTGGATTAATCTAATTGTCTCATCCCTTCCTGGGTGAGCTCTCATGTCATCATCGTGCATTAGCTCAATGACTTTGTTTCTTAGACTCTTAGGTACTAATCTTTTGTGCAGTACACCTAGAAATTGACCAAATGGGTCATATTCGTGACACATCCAAATTAATACGCCATCTATGTCCGTTAGTGCATCTGTGGGACATCCAACCTTCCTACCTAGTTCGGTTAATTCTTGTTGGCTGTGTTTTCTTTCGTTTCTAACGTATTTGAACAGTTCCCTTATATCTTCATCTCCTTCTTGTTCCTTTATGAAATTTTGCCGGGAAAGCTCCTCTGTATAGTGCATGGTGAGTACATTTATGTCGTTGCACAGTTTCATTCGTTTTTTTCTTCTTGACTTATCATATTTATACTATCACCTGTTGACACATATCTTGATAATGCATCTGCTACCTTATTCGTCTTCCCAGGGACATATCTCACCTCTATATCATAATCTTGGGCTTGTCATTGAACCAACGTGCTCTTCGTCCCGAAAAATTAGGGTTCTTTAGCATTTCTACTGCGGCTGAATGATCCGTGAACACGGTTATCTTGTAACCAAAAATGATATATCTGAAATGCTTTAAAGCGTCTATAATAGCTAGAGACTCGAGGTCTGTTACTGAGTAGTTCACTTCTGAGGGCTTTAATTTCCTACTGTAATAAGCTATGGCATTATACTTATTTACTTGCTTTTGCATTAAACATGCGTCCTATACCAATGTGGCTTGCGTCCGTGGCTAAAAGAATTCTTTGCCGAAGTCTGGAAACTAAGTACTGGGGATGTGTTAATCTTTCTTTCATTTCATCAAAAGCTTCTTGCTGCTTGTCTGTCCATGTAAATGATACGTGTTCCTTTAAAAGTTCAGTTAGTGGAGCTGATATGACTGCAAAGTTCCCTATGAACTTGCGGTAAAACCTGCTAAACCTAAGAATGAATTTACTTTACGTCCTTCTGCACTGAGGTGTTGGATATTCCGTGATTGACTTAATCTTTAAGTCGTTTACTTCTACGCCTTTTCACTTAGTGTATGACCAAGGTAGTCTATTTTCCTTTTAAGGAAATTACACTTCTTTAATTTAAGCTTCAGGTTGGCTTTTCTTAATCTCTTTAGGACTTCTCTGACTAAGTCTATATGTTCCTCTATGGTATCTGTTGCTATTACCAAATCATATGTACATGTACGCCCTTGCCTAGTAAATCGTCCCAAAACTTATCCATTAATCTTACAAAGTTACCGGGCTTGACTTTAGACCAAAGGGCATTCTTACATACTGGTATCTGCCGTTACTAGTGGAAAAAGCAGTCAAAGGTTTACTTTCTTCGTCTAGAGGGATTTGCAAGAATCCCTGCAATAAATCTATTGTGGTGAAGTATCTCTTGGACCTATAGTGGCGATAAGATCTCGCATTGACGGCATTGATAAGGATCATTTTCAGTAATTTGGTTCAATTTTCTGAAATCCACAACTATTCTATAAGTTTTGTCCCTTTTAGGAACTAGCAAAGTGGAAAAGACATGGGGATTTAGATGGTTCTATTATTCCTTGCCTATTCATTCTTTGTACTTCTCTTTTCGATGATTCCTTCTGGGAATGTGCTACTCTGTAAGCTGGTATGTAAATTGGCTTTGTGTTTGATGGAATGTCTATCTTGTGCGTTATTTCGCGTGTATTTCCCAAGGTGTCGCCGTCTAGAGCGACTATATCATTATATTCGCACAGTAAGTCTATGAATTCTTCTCTAACATGGTTTTCCTTAATGTCCTTTAAATGAGATCCTATTTTAGCTCTTCTCAGTTTTATGTCCTGAGCGTAATTTTCATTTCCTTTACTGATCGCGGCTACCGTTTCCCTTTCTACAACTCGGATAGGTATGGAGTATACTTCTGCTAGGCCTATCTCTGTACCTGGTGTTAACTTAACCTTTCCTCCTCTGTTATTCGTAATCTGTAACGCTATTTTGCCCTGTCTGACTTCATGTAAACTAGAAGAATAATGTATTCCGTTTACTTGTGACCTTTCAGTAAGCGTGAGAATTTCCTTCCCTTCAAAAATTGGGTTTACTGTACATTCTACCCACGTACTTTCTCCTGGTTTAAGTCTTAATTCCCTCTCTAACTTTAAATAAGTGCATTGATTTGATTCTAAGAGGTTAATGATCTGTTGTGAACTCGTGATGCATTCTGGATATCTTCCCTCTGTCTTATCCTTCTTAAGATACCTTTCAGTGTGGGATTCTCTTGAGTCTGGTTCTTTTAATTAACTTGCATATTGGTATTCTAGAAATCTCACGACCGTTTGTTGATCACTAGTTGTTCTCTAGGTGCATCAATGCTTATCCCTTGTCTAGCCATAGTTGGATAACCTATCAGCAAATGAGCAAAAGCTAATTGTATATCTCTGGCTACCAGAACATTTTCTCTTAGAGCAATTCTTCCGCCTAGCCTAAATGGAAATCTAACTGTCCAATTACGTGAATCATATTACCCTGGACGTCTGTGATTCTACAATCTACTGCTGGGTTCAAACTTAAGTGAGAAAAATACAATCGATACACCTTTTCTGACATTATATTCTTAGGACTACCTGTATCAAAGAATGTAATAATAGGTTTCTCTAGACCGACATGTGCAGGAAATAATGGTCTATAATTATAATCATTTCCTACATCAACTTTGCTAACCTGTGTAGCTGGGCTTAGCCTTGACATTCCGGACGTTCTCTCTGTTATAGAGAAGATTCATTGTACCAGTAAGCAGAAAATTTTCCCATTGCGTCGTCTGACATTGGCTGAACTGATTGATAACCTATGCTTGCTGTTTGATTAGAATATCTATTTGGGACGGAATCCCTATTTCCTCTAACTGGGGGAGATTGACTATTGTTTCCACTTCTGCCTCTCGACTGAGATCTACCTCTAGGAGCTGAAACAGTTTTATTTCTGCATTCTCGGGCACTATGTCCTGTTCTCTTATGGAAAGGACAGAAGGCCATCCCTCGGCAGTCACTGGCATAATGTCCTCTCTTCTGACAGTTATAACACGTGACTGTCGAAAATCCTCCTTGAGAAGATTTACCTGGCATCTTATTCTGATTTCTAGATGGTGTCCTAGAATATTGAACCCCTTTTTCTTTTGTCCTATAGCGACTAAAGGTCTGTATATAGGATTCCCTTCAGGTCTTCTACCTAGGATTTTTGTTTCCTCCTCTTCAATCTCTGCTACATCATCGGATGTCTCCCACTTACGAGTCATCCTTGCAATGACTTCTGTTGGCAGGCTTCCAATCATTATTGCTAGTCTAAATATTTTTTTAACATGACTCATTAGCATTTTTTGCGTTGCCTCCTTCTACCTCTATCCAACCTGTGGATTCCATGAAGTTACCCCATTCATTCATATTGTTATACAACTGAGAGCTAAACTCTTGATAACGTCTTTCGTCTAACTTAAATTGACGCACTATCCTTGCCAAGCTAGTAACTGGATCTCTTTCACCAACTGTGGAATAAACCTTCCTGAAATACCGTTTCAATTCTTCCCAATTCTTAAGATCTCGGTAAGTCTCGGAGTGGACGTATCGTTCTAAGTCTCCTCCGGCTTCCAAATCAAGATAACTCTTGGCTTCAATAAGCTTTTCTCTATCTGTCCCCGTTATGCTATCTAGGCGTGTCTCCACTTGCTCTATCCAGTTTTCTAAGTTTACAAGCTAACTGACCATCCTTTCTTCCGTAAAATTTTAGCTATGTGATTAATCACATGTCCCTTAGTGTTCCCATTAATGCTGCGCTCGAATTCGCGGAACTGTGTACCTTCCGGCATGGTTAATTTCCTTGTTTGACTTCTCGTGAGCACAGGCGTTCTTACGTTCTGATAAGGAGTCGGTCTCTCCTTGACCATCGACTCGTTAATGGAAATTTTCTTAAGTAACTGAGTATCATTAAAAGTATCAAGAAAGTATCAAAGTTATGACAGTAATATCCCCAAAAGAAAATGATAACAATAAACTGTTTTTACTAAAGTATTCGATCACCATAAAAAATAAAGAATTTTCCCCAGAAAATATTCTCAAAGTCTTACGTTACCGGTAAGCGATTCTTAAACAACAACAAAAACCCTCTTAACAGTACTGGTAAAACGATACTGAACTGACCGTAAAGTGTACGCTAACGAGAGACCTCCCGTGAATTACCCTTGTTAAAACAAACAAAATAAAACAAGTAAACATTCATTCGACGTAACGAATAAAAGTAAAAAAGCAAATACTAAAACAAAAAAAAACAAAGTACAAGAAATCACAAAAACAAAACCAAACACAAAAAAAATAACATAAAATGACACAATCAAAATTCAAATTAAAATTTAAAGTTATTGGTTCGTAAATACAAATGTTCGGGAAAAGGTCTTAGTAGCTGATTAGTTATAATTAGTAAAATGAAGAAATATAGAGTTTCGTTGCCAAAAAAAAAAGGTTCAAGTGAAAATCTTTTAATCTTGAAATACCAGAAATTGTCTAAACTGAAATGTTTAATCGCGTAAATTTACTTTTAATAAAGTTTAATGTTATGTAAGTGTGGGAATATTATTTTGGGACTTAACCTCCTTCGTCGTCTTCGACACCCGGGTTTGCGTCTGACCGCTTGCGTTCGCCTACCAGCGCGTTGAATGATGTGTTGGTTCCCCCACTCTCTCTCTCTCTCTTCGATGGCGTTGACTGATGCGTTTTCGGAATTGTTTTCTTTCCTCTTGATATATGCCTTATGCTTTCGACATCTTGTTCTTCTGGTAAAACGCCTGTTCTTGTTCTTCGGAGTGGAGCTTTTCTTCGTGAAGTGTGGGTGCTTTTTTTGGAGCGCTTTTATTGTTACAACTCGGTAACTGTCTTTGATTTTGGGAAGCACTGGTAACTGCTTAGAGGAGAACTTTCTTTCCGAGTGGCGTGAATGAATTGAAATCTCTTATGCCGACACTAAACTTTTGATTCTGTTTCGCGGCCGCTGTCTTTAACTGTCATTCGCGTCGCAGATCGCCATTTCTTTGCTGTCTCTTTTGTCTCTTCCTATCCTTACCGTTCGACATCAATTAATCTTGTCACTATAAATCTTTATCTCATCGTATCCCATCGCTCTGCCACCAATTAAACTGTGACGGTACTTACTTTCTTTGCACAGATCTAAGGTAACGTGCGCCGTGGAGGCTGTACTTTGGGGAATTAGGCTTATATAAATTCTTCTTGTCTTGCTCAATGTTCTTAATCTGGAAATTGTTAAAAGTGTTCAAATTTGATGAGAATTAATAGATATGTTTCTTTGCATTAAGTTTATTCTTCGTTAGGGTTCTAACAAATATTTTCCACCTTGCTGAGTTACTGGCGCTTGGACTGATAAAACTTAATTGGCACTTGTTGCAATTACGAGTCTATAGGCACGAGGGAATTTTACTGAATATTGATTGTCACTTTCACTGTCTTTGATTTGCTTCGCACACACACTTTTGCACCTGTTCTTCTTCTGGGGATTCTTCTGTCTCTTTCTCCCTTCTTCTGCCTGTTGCTGCGCCACTGGTTTCTCCCCTCTCGTTCCCCTCTTTGTCGTTGTCTTCTATTGACTTCTCTGTTCCCCTTTTTTCTATGCTCTGCCTTTTCTGCCTGCTCTCTCTCTGTCTCGCCTTTTTGTTCAGTTTGAAATCTCCTTAGCCCCGCCTTTGGATTTTTGGATTACTGACTGGGTGTGGCATTTTCTGAAAGACTTTTTGTGTCTTAGTGGCTACTAACTTCATACGAGACCGCCTTCCTGTCAGGTCTTCTACAGTAATTCGTAGGCTTTGAATTTGTATACGCCTCCTTCTTCATGTCCTGGCTTCTTAGGGGCGTATCCCTTGGTAACCTCATAGGTCATTCGTTGATACCCCTTTTGGGCTGTCTTATGACCAACACTCATGGCTTTTGATTCGTCGATACTAGAGGCCTACCTTTGGGAGGGTGGAGCTTTTAAGAATTTGGTACTTCCCTCTTTCTAACAACGGGTCATAGAATTCCTTTTTAACGTATGCCAGATGGCTCTCTCTGACCTGTTCACGAAAGGAACGGCGATTAGTCATAGGCGCTAATGAGAGTAGTTCGGATTTCTCGAATATGCCTGGGCGATATCCCTCATCAGCTATAATCTCTTGTCGGTCACTAATCGCTGGTACGACAGAATGTTTTTTTTGGGGGGAGAGGGATGAAAAAACCAGATGTCTAATGGCTAAAAGCCTAATGTTTGGAGTAACAAAATCCCTTCGCTAAGAAAAATCATTATCGTATTCCTTTTCCTTTCTCTTCTCTTATTATCCGTTTCGTGCCTTTTTCTTAAGTATTATTAAGTTATTGCCTTTTGTAATAACGACACTGTGCCACACTATTACATATATATATATATATATATATATATATATATGTATATATATATATATATATATATATATATATATATATATATATATATATATATATATATATATATATATATATATATATATATATATATATATATATATATATATATATATATATATATATAGATATATATATATATAATATATATATATATATATATATATATATATATATATATATATATATATAATACATATATATATATATATATATATATATATATATATATATATATATATATACACACGTCTAAGTTTGTGTTTACATTCATGAGAGAGAGAGAGAGAGAGAGAGAGAGAGAGCATTTTGGCCCGGTTCATTATGCGATAAATCTGAGCTTATTCCACAATGCAGTTCTGTTCTAGAATTCAAAACACGCTTCTCGAATTCTCATGTTTATTCACATCTGACCTGACTCTATTATGCTGACTCGAGTTTCAGACACTGGACTCCATATAAGTGAAATTTTTTCTGTATTACTATATTTTATATCAGGCATTTTAGGTGGGGAAATCTTAATTCAGCAATATACGTGAAATTTGAAATTGTGATAATAATAATAATAATAATAATAATAATAATAATAATAATATAATACTAAAATTTTCTTTATTATTTTTCAACTTATAACCACAATGCCTTTTCAGCATCCCAACCTAATCACAATATTTTTATGCTTGTCACTGTAAACCTTAAGATCCAAATGAAGAACCAAATGACCAAATGGAGAAATTCCTACGCGGATTCGAACCCTTCCATAGTATCTGAATTCTTCCATTTGCATCTTACGTTTCTTAAAGACGAGGGTTTCCAATAAGTGTAGAAAAATCGAAATTCTTTCAATTGCTTGCGTACCTGGTAAGGAAGCGACTATAGCAGATTCACATCAACCGTGTATCTGATGTCTAGGCCAGTCCGTTACAATGCTCCTGATTGGCTGGTGATAAGGCAATCGCAAGGTTGGAAACTCTCAGTCTCTCTCGAGAGTTCACACAGGCAGGATGTATGTTCCTCCTCTCCTGAGGGATACTTTTGAGAGACGTATCCCTCTGGAGAGGTGGAACATACATGCTGCCTATGTGAACACTTTCGAGTTTCCAGCCCTGTGATTGGCTTATGAACAGCTAATCAAGAGCCTCGTAAGGGACTGGCCTAGACATCTGATGCACGGCTGATGTGAATCTACTATAGTATATCATATAGGCCTACCACGCAATCTTTCATTACCAACCTCTTCCTTTCCGTTTCCTTTCTTTCTCTTTTGGCCCAAGCCAAAAAAAAATATAATAAATCGAACACTAAATCTAAAGAATGTTTAAACCCTCAGTCCATTTCCCACGAACATCCACGACTGGACTCAATTCCATCTAAGGCAGTGGATTGATGAGGATTTCCTTAATCACCTTCCAGTTTTCTGCAGATTTACCTGACCTGAGCCCACCTCTCTTGGCCTGAGGGAAGCCGGAGTGGCCACGAGATA
>NC_061105.1:40945619-40953119 GCF_015104395.2 Macrobrachium nipponense | reverse complement strand
GATTCTGATGCTATTTAGTGTCAACTCGCTCACTGGATTCAGGAGTGGCGACTTCAAGGTTTTTCAGAAAGTCGGTTTCGTTCAGAAAGAGATCCTGAAGGAATTTCAGTTTCTGATAACATTATTTTCTGGATTAGCAAATAATTGGTACCTTTTTTTATTTAAGAAAACTTTTTGGAACCTTATTAAGGAATGTTTTAATCCGACAAAATATTTTTCCTGAGAGAGAGAGAGAGAGAGAGAGAGAGAGAGATACACCCTAATGTAATGGTCTAACGTTATTTAACGGCTCATTAACGCGGCTTTTATGTTGTTCCTAATATGGAACTTTACTATATTCTCGCCTGACAGTTTTAAACATTTCGCATTTGTATACTACTTTATGCCCTAGTCAGTTTCATCCAGGGAATACATTTCTCTAAAAAACAAAAACTATATTCAAGACCTATTTGTAATTCATTATTTCTTCCTTAAACCATCCAATTCTGAAAATATGAATCTTATTATTTATGGGAAAAGCCCGATTATATTTTTCTTTAAGGTGGAAAATGGAAGATAATTTTTTTTGCAAAACATAAAATTAATGCGAACTTCTTGTACTGAATCTTAAATACACTATAAAATACATTCGAGATATAAATAATATTATTTGCAATTGCATCACTCAAAAAATAAAAAATAAATTCTCATTCCTTTGATAAAAAAAAAAAAAAAAAAAAAAACTTGACAAGAAATGTTCCAACCGAAAAAATGAACTGGGAGGATTATTTCAAAGTAATGCTTTAAGCTCTGACAAACACTGTGGAGGATAGCATATATCTTGCCAAAAAATAAATAGATAAATAATAAAAATAAAAGCTCGACTGACGTCACGGAGGAAAATTCTGAAGGAAAACTAAGAATGAGTGAACTAGTTAAGTAGAGGCAATATTCTCCTACTGATACTTGACTTCTCATTTATGAAATAACATTCAACAGGAAGTTTAGGAATAATATATATGTTTTAAATGTAGCTTTTTTACGTATAGGTTTTCTTCCTAAATAAAATAAAAAATAAATAAAATAAAAAAACTGTGGCCGTCTAGAAATGTTAAGTAGACTATAGAGGCTTTTTGAAACTAGATAAAAAAACCCTTTCTTCTGCCTGGCCCTTTTCTATTATCACGGTTATCAATTTTGTTTTGTAAGAATGATTGATTTACGGTTACTCAGACTGGCTTCGCAACATTTGTTGTTTTGTAATTGATTATTGTAATCGTTACCGTTATCATCAAGTGTCGATTTTGCCTTTTGATCGTTGATAAATGTAAACTTGAAAAACTCCAAGTGTTCCAAATAGCGAACCAAATTAATAAACCAATATTGGTGCATCGCATTAAAGGATGCTTTACAATAGTACTAAGGGTGTACAATGGAAGAGCAGCTGTCCTCACTATGCTACGCCTTAATTCATTATATGTATAGAAACTGGTTATTTTAACAAAAATACAGTTGATTATTCTACCGTGTCTTTCTGTCGATGAACTGTCTACAATATGAACTAAATAAAGTATTTACAAATGACATGACATCCTCTTTCGCTCCGATACTGAAACGAAAAACTTTAGGAAATCAATTCAAACGTCAGCCACTGCCGCGATTTTAATGAATACGAACTCTATTCATACGTAATAATATTTTCATTGCTGTGTAACGATTCTTTCTTTTTTTTTTTTTTTTTTTTTTTTTTTTTTTTTTTTTAGCTGCGTGAGAACGATCATTATCCCTGTCATTATAATCAGTCTATCTGCTACCGTCGCTCCATCCTAAAAATGACCGAATATGACCGAATTCAGCTGCGCCTATTCAATTCCCAACGAAAATCATTTTGAAATGCAACTACATCAAACTTTCCACTTATCTTCCGCGACTTCAGATATGAAAGTTTTTTTTTTTTTTTTTTTTTTTTTTTTTTTCTTTCTTTTCTTTCTTTTTGAGCAAGGAGGGTTCGGTCTGTGGATTTTGCACACTACTAAAAGGAATGAAAAATCCATTAATGACTCGTAAACGAGTGAAACCTAGTACTGGGCTGAGTCTAAGGTCTCTCGGTCAAAGAAAAATGTTTACAGATTCGACCAATATCTTCTTTTAAGTCTTAATGATCGAAGGAAAGATATAAAAATACAATAACGTATTGTTCTAGAACTCTTTTAATGAACTGTAAAACTTATAAACCATTTTTAGTCTACGTGATTATTTCATTACTTTTAGGCTAAAATGACGCAACGTTTCTTACACAGAGCCAAAGCGAACAGCCTCTGGGCTAAATTCACGAAATCCGGGCAAGGAACCTTTCAGTTGTTTAAATTCTATCATAAGGCAATATACATTGTTTAACATTACTGCCAATTGCTTATTTGAGTTTTATTTTCTCGCATTTCGCAAGGGTAACTCAACGTTCGTTTTGAGAGCATGATTTACTCTCTAATGGATTTGACAGAACAAAATTTCTTAAGTTTGCCCAATAATCTTTTAACTATTTGAGTCACGAAAATGTCCGAGTTTATGAAAATATAAAGTGTTACTGTAAGCTTAATTTTTTCAGAAATTAAATTTCTTAAAACCAGCAAAGTTCTTCAACAAATTATGGTGTTTTAAATTTCACTAAATGGAACTATCATTTTTCTTAATTCTATACCCTTCCGTCTTCATAAATGAGAAAATACAAAAAAAAAAAAAAAACGAAAAAAAAGGTTTAGCATTTAATGATGAGCAAATATAAAATGACAGAACAAAAAACCAACGAATAAAAAAGACAAATGAGAAAATAATGCTAATTTCTTCTCGGTAAGAGAATGGAAATCATTGTCTAATAGATTATTAATAAGCATCGAAATTTCATTTAAATAAAAATGTACGAATGATAAAAAAGTATAAAGAAAAGTAATTTGCTTTATTTACGTTAATCTAAAACCAGAAGAGAAAATTAATATTTCCGAATCAATGAACTGTACGATTTCCATTTGGACCTTCGAACCGAAAAAAAAAACGTTAACAACGGAAAAATTCGTTTCTTTGTTAAGAGTTAAAACCATCGAGGTTTGGCAGTTCATTCAATTTTTATATTTTACGGTTCAGGAAATATTGGACGTTTGATTTTGATTACAGAAGCCTAACTAAAATCTAACTTTTTCTTATGAACTCTAAGCACTGTGTGTTTGTGTGCGTGTGGTATGTTGAATATCTAGTATATCTTCAGTATTTACAGAAAGCCAATGAGTGTGTCAGTTCCGCGTGAATATATCCCCGGTTATTAAAAGAGCATTCTTAATTCGCCTGATCATAATCTGTGATATATTTTTCTTCAAAAGGAGACATTAGAAATATCAAATGTCATTTAAAGCAATTGTCCTCCGCTCACGCCCTGATCTTAAGCCCCAGCTTTGACGTAAACAAACCAAAAACTTCTCCCTTTCCCGAGTCAGATCCTCCTAAACCCTCGGTCATTAGCTGGAATTCCTCCGGAGATATTTTGAAAGTCGTATACATTCTCGCTTTCTCTCTCTCTCTCTCTCTCTCTCTCTCTCTCAGAGAAGTAATTATCGGGGAAGAATTAATGCGGAAATAATGAGAGAAACCCGAAGATAACAAGGTCCTTCTTGATGGTCAGATAGTCAATGAGATGATTGCTCAGCCACTTAGCAAAAAGGATGACTTTTAGGATCTCTCTCGAGTTTCGTTTGAAGGATGATGATGCTTTGTTTTTCAAGAAAAACATCTATAAACAGTTTTAATCTACATCTGTTGGCTTATTTTTGAATGTGTTTAACCTGTTCGTTCACCATATTTCTTTTCTAATCTTACTATAATCTTACTATGATGGGCGTAATGTCTGTCCGTCCGTCAGTCATTCAATCACGGCCAAAACGACTCGTCCGATGGGCATGAAATTTCGCAGGATTATAGTGGGGGACCCGCAAGAATAGTTTATAATGGGGGTTTCATCCTACCTCACCCGCCCTACGAAGGGGGTGGGAGTGAGAAGGGATTCCCTCAAACGGAACTGGTTCTGCCCGTGAAACGAGGCTGGTTACGCCCGTCGATTTAGTTACTTTACGAATTTTCATACATAATTTCTGTATACATATGTTTGCTAGTAGTTAAAATTTCACTATACTTTCTTACATTGAAAAACACTGTTGAGGGAGCATGTCTAAATATACTGTTCCATAGGTAGCAAGAAATTCTACTTCCATGTCAAAGAGTTTAAACTACTTTCAAACAAAAATGACGTAATCTCTTAATGATGATAACCGAGTTCCCCTGTACTACTGATATAGAGAAAATGGCATTCCTTAAAATCATCTATAAGAGAAAGGCGGCAGACTTTAAAGTTCTACTCATTTGTTTCAATTGGATTTTTTCCTCTCAACAATTAATGATTTTCCAAAACATTCATTTTTGAGAGACAATGAGTAATACAAACAGGAAGAATTAACTGTTTTAGATATTGAAAATTATTTCATAAAAATGCAGAACGGTATAGAATGAAATTAGTCCTGTACTAATGCTATATATAATGGTAATTCGACCAGAACCTATAACTTATCTTACGAAATTAGAACGTGATTTAAAAACAGAAAATGGTTAGAAAAGCATCGTATCGTCAGCAGAACACAGAAAAATATCTACTCTAAACGAGATATATAACACTGCTGAAAATGAGAACATGAGAACGCCAAAATGAAACTGTGAAACGAAAATAAAACAAAAATTTGACATTTATTATTTTCGTCTTTATGGGAATTCCTCTGAACTATATTTATTTATTTATTGTTTAAAAAAAAAACTCGTATAATATTTTGTATCCATTATGCATCTGGCAATTTTAAATTTTATTTGACTTCCCCCTCGCCCCCCTCCCCCCACCCTCTCTTTCTCTCGCACAAAATTTTATATACATATACAAGTATACATACATGCATACATACATACATTCACATATATTTTACATTATTTATATCACATGGACTACTTGGCTTAGTAATCCAATCGTTCCATGTTATTTCTTATACTTTTATATATATGTTATACCTCTAGGAGAGAGAGAGAGAGAGAGAGAGAGAGAGAGAGAGAGCGAGAGAGAGAGAGAGAGAGAGAGAGAGAGAATTTTCCTTCAGTGTAAGAATTCTGACCCCTCGGTGACGGATAACTTGTCTTTGTAAAATAGTTTTATCTTTCCACGTATTTCGTTCTGATAATTCCTCCGATAAGAAGGTAAATAAAAAGAAACTTTGTTCGACGTCAACAGCAGACTGTCCTCTTTGGTTTCGCTGGAGGTCAAAAGCCTCCTGAGGTCATTATCACCAACTGAATTTTATTTTTGATACCACTGCTGTGTGCGACCAGCTGATTTTGTATTCAGTCGGGAAATGATAAAAAATGTCTGACCTACTTTTTAAGTCAGGAAATATATATATATATATATATATTATATATATAAATATATATATATATATATATATATAAACATATATATATATATATATATATATATATATATATATATCTATATATATATATATAAATATATATATATATATATATATATATATATATATATATCTATATATATATTATATAGATATATATCTATATATATATATATATATATATATATATATATATATATATAAATAAATAAAGGTTTTTTTCCTTCGTGGCCAAAATACCTTTATTTATACATAGCATCACGTTTTATATACTTCGTGATCAAGTTATTCACACACACATATATATATATATATATATATATATATATATATATATATATATATATATATATATATATATATAAACTCTACACATATACATTTTCAATATGTATGTATGTAAGTATGTATATGCGTTTGACGTTGAAGATAAAAAAATAACTATTTTGTGATTGGTTAATGGAAAAAACCCATGAAATGAAGAAGAAATGGTTATTAGAAAAAAAAAACTGAGACAACCCATTCTAACGAAAAGGGACGATTAAAATCTCCTGGGTGACTTAAACCAAGGAAGCTCAAAACCAATATTAGCGCAAACGTAACCTCACTACAACAAATCAGAGGAACATAGTATTTACTCGACCTGACTAGTTACGGCAGAACTAATCTTATTAACACTAAACTAACTAAATACTTGGGGATTTTTTTTTTTTTTTTTAACCTTGTTTTAAACGCAAAAGTTGGTACACCACTCATATCATTCCTACTTTTTCAAATTGATGTACAAACATCAAATAAATCTATCAGTAGTGACTTACCAACTCAAAGTTTACTTACCAAATCAAATAATATATTTACTCCGATGGAAGTTAAGTAAAGATTTATGAACGTCAATGTAAATTGCAACGCATATTGATCACCTGAACATAAACACGAATTTAAGAAAAGCACTCAAAAGTAACTTACTGATTCATATACATGAATTACTTCGTAATGTACTTATAACCACTAAAACATCACCAACTCAAACAGGCTCAGTTGCCCACTCACAGAGACAACCTAGTATTAAAAATTGGTTTTTTTTTAAATAATAAGTATTGATCCGATGGACGACATCGGTAATGGAAGCTCCATCAACTCTAATTAATGAGCCATTTGTAATGGACATGATCCCCCTCATGGCGACTCGCTTCCATGACGCTGTCATTAGGACTGATGAATAAAAAGGGGATGATTTTGTACGACGTATAGCAAAATCGATAAAAAAAAACAGGTTTTTGAAAAATTTGATTCTATGACATGTATGCTGTTAAGCAATGCACCAGGACACTTTCAGGCACTGAGCGTTCGAGACTGGAAACTGAGAAGGCTGAAGTGGTCAGACAGCAGGATAAAAAGTCCAGAGAATAAATGAGATGAAGTACCAGGATCCAAAAGCTGAATTAGGAGAAAACTCCACAGTTGCACTAAGAAGTAATGGAGAGGTTGGACAGCATAAGATGGAGAGAGAAAAGCGGGAATGAAGGCGAGCTGCATGTACGGCACTACCAAGCCGCTTTTTTTTTTTTTTTTTTTTTAAATGGGGAGGAGGAACGAGAGATGAACGGTTTCCATGGAAACCAGACGTTGTAGGTTTCTCGATGAAATGTGAAGGGCATTTTTTTTTTTATAATGTTGATAGATATCTTTCATAACTTGGTCTCAAAGGTTTAGATTCTTTTCTCGGAAATCTTTCTTTGATCTGTCCTTGTTCATTGACATACTTCATAAACAGCAAAAACTCTGTGGGGTTGGGGGACGGGGGCGGGGGTGGGTGGGTGGGTGGGGGGTGTGGGGGGTGGGGGGTGGGGGGGGGGGGGGGGGGGGGGGGTTGTTGGCGGGTGCGTTAGCGGTCTCAGTAGCTAATGCAAAAATCAACTCCTATTTGGAACGATGAAAACTACTAATGTCAGCATAGCTGAAAGATTTTTATTTTTTCATATTTTAAAAGATTTTTATGAGAGAGAGAGAGAGAGAGAGAGAGAGAGAG
>NC_061105.1:40935619-40940619 GCF_015104395.2 Macrobrachium nipponense | reverse complement strand
TCTCCACTCTCTCTCTCTGTCTCTCTCTCTCTTCTATATAATAATAAAAAAAAGGGTTAGCGCTTCATTTTATTTAAAAAATCTACCCAAGAGTTTGATGAAGAAATATTCACAATATTTGAAGAGCATATTCTGGATTCTGGATAACAATATTCTCCCTACGAACTGTTTATATATATATATATATATATATATATATATATATATATATATATATATATATATATATATATATAAAAAAAAATCGTAGTTTAGGCGCCCTCAACCAGGCGGAACATCACGGCTGAGTTCAGCGGCATTCAGCTGAAGTGTGACAGGTCTGGGTAATCACCCGCAAAGCTTCACTGAACACCAGCGCCCCCCCCCCCCCCCCCCCCTACCCATCTCCCCAATTGTAAATGGTGGCCAGCAACTCCAGAAGTAAACATAATGTTAAGTATCACACGAAACCTCATTTTGAAACAATAGCAAATCCTCTGGTGTCAAAATCACTTGTTCCATCATTGAATATGACCCCCACCGTAGCCCCAAAAATGTGGGTCACAGAAATTAACCTGTAACATTTTTTTTTTTAATTCTTAGTGAAGGAACGTTAAGTCTTTCAAAGAGGCTCTCTTTGAAAAAAAAGAACTTTTGCGAAGTCTTTCTTGGTCGCTACCGTAATTTAATGGACAATGGATGTTGAGAAGGCCGTCCCTTTGAAAGATGAGGTTTCATGGGAGATTGAAGGGTACTTCGGGATAAAAATTGGGGTATATAGAGGCATAATGGGTATTTGGAGCACAGTGATTCACCAATCGTTAACCCGCACATTGAAAGGACATACAAGAATTATACTCATTATGATAATTAATTAAGAGATTGAAAGTGGATATCTGTGGAAAGTTTAATAGGAATGTTATTTTCAGGATAAAAGGGAATAATAAATAATGTCGCCGAAGATGGGACAGTCTTGCTGATGTGAAGGCATCATTTCGTCTAATTGCTTGTCCAGTTATCTCGCAAAATTTTCCTTTTCCTCTTCATCCTGAGTGACATTGATTTATAAAGACTTCTTGTTTTGCCTGTTCACGTTTTATGTATATCTGATGAGTAGGCCTGTGCATCTGTGGCTTTTACCAGTGTTGGTTCAGGAGTGTTTTCTTCTATTGACAAATGAATATTTATGATTCGGTGAAATCGAATGTAATAAAGGGTGGCCATAAAGTCCCAGTACTATTACAAGTATTTATTGCTCACAATGGTACTGGGACTTTATGGAAACCGTGTACAAATATAAAAGCATGCACAAATACACCTACACAGACACACACATATATATGTGTGTGTGTGTGTATGTATGTATGTATCAACAGTTAGCCTAGGTTGTTGAGAACCCAACAAAGGTCTGTGTTGCTTTGACGCTGGCACGCGCAGAATGATGATAAATTATTAGCATTTGTACCTAAAACATGTAACAAGAGAGAAATATGGAAATTCTTACCGAAACCAAATTAAATTCGTACAATGCATAAATCAAACAATTATGGATATCCCGTGAATGCCTTAACAATTCCATAATAGCTTAACTGTGACAGATATCTTTGACATGTAACTATCGGTATCTAATTTAACAGTGGAGGCTTCACGTAGCGTCGTAGCTGAGGAAATTATCGTCAGACAATTGTGGAACTCAGCGTCGATTCCAGGGACAATGAACACTTTCGTCAATCATTTTCCTTAAACGTTCTCTTAATTCAAGACCTATTTAAACTTACCAAAAGAACATGTAGGAATATGGGAAAACAGGATTCCTTTTGCCGAGTAAAATTAGGGTCAAGTTGTCCATCACCACCTTTTAATACTCATAACCAAAGGTTAAGTAGCTGACCCCTGAGCAGAGCAAACAGCTGTTTCTTTTGGAGATATTTACAAAAGAAATCTTATTGTTCTTTGTAGAAAAGTCGACAGGGAACGTAATGTCTACATGGAATGTAGGACATAAAGAAGAAGAAAGGGAAGGATAAACGGAGGGAAAGCGATGACAATTCAAAATACGGAGAACAAAATAATGAAGTGAAATCCAAAAACCTTGGAAGGAAGGAAAGAAATGCACACTCCCTAGTGTTTGTCAATGAAAAGACTCTTAAACGGATTATTGATTACGAGCGATTGCGAAGCGAAGTCTTACTGGAAACGGGCTCATTTCTGGCGGCCCGGCACTGCTTTGCCCTAACGCTATTCAAATACTAATATCTTCGAAAGTATTGAAGATGAAAGAAAAATTCTTTCGGCAGATAAATTTCGTCCAAAATAAGATTGATTTTTAGATATCATCAATTTCAAATTTAATTATGTTTTAGTTATGCATTTCAGGCGGCCCGGCACGGCACAGCCCGGCACAACCCAGCACGACCTAGCACCACCCTAATGTTATTCAAAATACTTATATCTTCGAAAGTATCGAAGATGAAAGAAAAATTCTTTTGGCAGATAAAACCTTACATCTTTAAATTTCGTCCCATATAAGATTTATTCTTAAAATGCCATAAATTCACATTTAAATGATGGTTTTATTATTGCATTATAATTTGTTCAAAATTGATGATTTTCGGCACCAAATTCAAGATATCAACGTTTACATCAGTGTCTCGGCGGGAGATTAATACAGAATGTCGAAATGTCCAGATTATACTATTATACAAATTGTGGAAAACTAAATATCTGGTATTTATGGCATGACAACATCTTCATTTGCGCTACTATTCAAAAATCAATCTATGGATGATTAATCTAGAAGTAAAATTCTATTTAGTAATCTGCATGTAAATAGCTATTTAATTTGTATTTATATGAAAGCTTCATTTTTATCGGGTTGTGTGCATGTGTTTGTTGGAGTTGGTAGTTAGAGAGAGAGAGAGAGAGAGAGAGAGAGAGAGAGAGAGAGATACACATGTTGGCTTTAAGAAATGATCAACGATTCGCCTCCTGCTAGAAGATTATGCGGGATTTTCATGCATCTTGCACTTAGAAATAAACATAAAGCTATCAATAAACTATCTCTCTCTCTCTCTCTCTCTCTCCCTCTCTCTCTCTCTCTCTCTCTCTCTCACTGACTGATGTCGTCTCTTCTATATAATAAAAAAGTTGGCGCTTCAATTTATTTAAAACATCTCCCCAAGAGTTGATGAAGAAATATTCACATATTTGAAGAGAATATTCTGGATAACAATATTCTTCCTACGAACTGTTTTTATAAAAAAAAAAAAAAATAAAAAAACAAACAAACAGGAAAAACTTAGTGAAGGAACGTTAAGTCATTCACGCGAGCTCTCTTTGAAGAAAGATCTTGGAAGAAAAGAACTTTGGCGAAGTCTTTTCTTGGTCGTTACCGTAATTTAATGAACAATGGATGTTGAGAAGACCGTCCCTTTGAAAGAGTGAGGTTTCATGGGAGATTGAAGGGTACTTCGGGATAAAAAAATGGGTATATAGAGGCATAATGGGTATTTGGAGCACAGTGATTCAACCTTTCATTAACCCGCCCATTGAAAGGACATACAAGAATTATGCTCATTACGATATTTAAGAGATATTGAAAGAAGATATCAGTGGAAGTTGTAGGAATAGTTATTTCATGATAAAAGGGCATAATGAATTAATGTCCCCGAAGAAGGGACAAAAGCCTTGCTGATGTGAAGGCATCATTTCGTTTAATTGCTTGTCCAGTTATCCAGCGAACATTTCATCTTCCAACCTGAATGGACACCGATTCTTTATAAAGACTTCGTGTGTTTGGCCTGTTCACGTTTTATGTATATATGAGAAGTAGGCCTGTGCATCTGTGACTTTTACCAGTGTTGGTTCAGGAGTGTTTTCTCCTTTTGACAAATGAATATTTATGATTCGGTGAAATCGAATGTAATAAAGGGTGTCCATAAAGTCCCAGTACTATTACAAGTATTTATTGCTCACAATGGTACTGGGACTTTATGGAAACCGTGTACAAATATAAAAGCATACACAAATACACCTACACAGACACACACATATATATATGTGTGTGTATGTATGTATGTATCAACAGTTAGCCTAGGTTGTTGAGAACCCAACAAAGGTCTTTGTTGCTGACGCCTGGCACGCGCAGAATGATGATAATTATTAGCATTTGTACCTAGAAAACATGTACAGAGAGAAATATGAAATCTTAACGAACAAATAATTCGTACATGCATTAATAAACAATTATGGCTATCCCGTAAATGCCTTAACAATTCCATAATAGCTTAACTGTGACAGATATCTTTGACATGTAACTATCAGTATCTAATTTAACAGTGGAGGCTTCACGTAGCGTCGTAGCTGAGGAAATTATCTTCAGACCAATTGTGGAACTCAAGCGTCGATTTCCAGGGACACTGAACAACCTGCCTTTCCAGAGACAACGGCTGACGACGTCCCACGCATCACTGGGAATGCCATGAATGAAATTTCTTATCTTGAGCTTTATTTACATGAAAAGACGACAATTGGAGAAATGGACCTAGATAAGCCTTGATCTCGAATTCCTGTTGCTGGAAAATCTGATTTCGATACTACCATATTCAGTAGGAACAGAAACTTACAAAGTAAGTATTGTTCTCAAATTATAAAGATGAGACTAATTGTTGCCCAAATTTACAGATTTTAGTTCAGAAATATTCCGCAGTGAATTACAACAAGTGCAGTAATATTCATTTAAGTCAATGAATGTTGTCGATTCCTTCTCTCTCTCTCTCACTTCACTTTGAACATGGCCTTTTGCATCGGGGAGAGATGAAGGACAGATGAAGGACAGATAAAATTCACAGCGAAGGGGAAATGAACACCTGCCCCTCAGAATCTAAATAAACGAATTGTCCTGAACTAAAGCTCACTAACTGACTCGTCCGAATATCAAGGTTCAAACGCTCATAAGGTATTTTATTTCCTACAAGAAAAGTCAGCAGAACAATTTACCTCAGAATTAATTTCCACCGCTG
>NC_061105.1:40924580-40930119 GCF_015104395.2 Macrobrachium nipponense | reverse complement strand
AGAACTTAAGGCGCTGTCACACTACCGAAATTTCCGTCGACTTTTCATGTTTTGACGACGACTTTATGGTGTCGTCGTCACGAATTTTGAAAACGGTACCGATCAAATTCAATCCATCGCTACAGTCGACTTTATTGTTTGTTTATATCTCGGAGAGCGCGCTTTTCAAGTCATAAAATGCAAGATGGAGTTGTTGGTACAGTGGACAAGATTGCCAGAACAGTTTTTGGTCGAAGATATGAGGGAGACACGATGCTTATGGGACCATAAGCATGATAGTTTTATGAAAAAGGGTCTTAAATGGAAAAATTACCCAGAAATCATCAAGCGACTCAGGGAAAGCTTTCCTGAACTTGCTGATCTTCATACAGATAAGCATGCTATATCGTGTATATCAGATTGTTATATAGCCTAGGTCTGCTCTCAGTATGTTTATTTTTCTTTTTGTTTGCTTTAGCAAATAATACAAACAAAAGTCTTTAAAATTTTTGCAGTATTTCTCTAGCTTAATTTATAATGCAGGCTGACTATGGTTGTGTAAACAAGGTTACGAATAGCCTATTTAGGCTAGCCCTAGCTATTTTTTAAATAAAACTTTTCACGTCTTTTCAACCAGGACCGAACCCAAAGACTTTTCTTTTATTCTATGCAACATCATTAAACACATGCAAGCACAACCTACTAGTTGCTTTGTGTTATAAAACACAGTTGTTTTATCATTCCGGGAAGTATAGCTCAGATGGTTTGTTTACGTTTTGACGACGACAACCCCGGTGTGAAGAAGAACGTGTGTGACAACCAGAGTACGGAATGACGTCGACTTCTTTGGAAAGTCGACGACAAACTCAGAAAAAGTCGACGGAAATTTCGCTAGTGTGACAGCGCCTTAAAGCCGACTCGTCAATAGGTATTTTTTGCAAAATGCTTGCCCATTCTCTCTTCTCTCTCTCTCTCTCTCTCTCTCTCTCTCTCTCAGTCGTGCTTAGCACTGAATTAAATACTTCTCTCTCTCTCTCTCTCTCTCATGGTTAGCACTGAATTAAATCCCTCTCTTTTCTGATCAAGTGTGGGCGAGGATTAATTCACGGTAATTAAGTCAGAATTATTTATTGTATTGAGATTTCGTGCATAGGGGGATGTTACGAGTCACTTTGCACTTCATTCGTTGATTTTGGAGAGAGAGAGAGAGAGAGAGAGAGAGAGAGAGAGAGAGAGAGAGAGAGAGAGAGAGTTCGCCTGAGAAACCCGTGCGAATTTTATCAATACGTGTTTTAATTAATATAAAGATAAAAAGATAAGGGACAATCAACATAGAAAATTGATGTTAAGGCTTGCATCTTCATCTAATTATTAGGACGGGGAAGGTAGGAGGGGGGCGGTTGTTGGTAGCGGAATGTGAACTCTAACTGGATGAAAATATTTTCAATGAATTGCATCTGTCTTGTTTTAATGGCAATCTTGGATGACGAACGTCCTTACATGAAGGAGTCAAAGACCAAAATTCAAACTCATGTTTTGAATATCTTTTTTTATATGTAATAATTTTTTTAATAATAATAATAATAATAATAATAATAATAATAATAATAATAATAATAATAATAATAATAAAAGAAAAAATCTTCAATCATTTGCAGATTTGATAACGTCAAGTACTTTTGTGATTTTTAAACTTATTCAAGAATAGTTCTCGTTGAAATTCTGTAACTCTCACTTACATCAGAGCAATTTCATTTATAATGAATGTTGGTATTCTCAACTTGTGGAAAGTCTTTGTACAAATCGGTAAACTGCAACATTTGCTAAACTTTTCCAGTCCTGAGTCTTGTTTCATTAACTTGATTTAGTCCATATTCTGTGGGGCAACATCTGCCCCTTCCCCTCAGCGCAAAATGAATTCATAAATCGAAAACTAATTCCCTTTAGAATTTCCCTCGAGTCTGATATTGCTTCCATGTAAATTCCTTCCAAGGAGAAGAAGAAGAAGAAGAAGAAGAATAATCTTGCTTAAGTTGAAGGTTTTCAAAGAAATGTCCTTCGTATTCAAACCAGACTCTTTTTATTTATAGTCAGCTATTAAATTGAATCTGCATTCGTAAGTAGTTCACCATACTGTTCCCTTAGCTTTGGGAGTTTTGTAGCCTCTTCTTTTCTTCGTTTGCTACTTTTGTTGCCTAATGTAAGATGCTACTTTTTTACCTAATGTAAGATGCTACTTTTGTGGCCTAAATGTAAGATGTTAGTTTTGTTGCCTAAATGTAAGATGCTACTTTTGTGGCCAAATGTAAGAATGCTACTTTGGGACCTAAATGTAAGTTGCTGCGTCTGTTGCCTAATTGTAAGATGCTACTTTTGTTGCCTCAATGCAAGACAGGAAATGCAAGAAATCAGAAACTGGAATAACATTTACAAAACCCTCGTATACAATATGCCTATCAGATTGTTCAATGGAATACGCAGAAAATAATTCTAAATTGCGTAATCATAATCCTATTCAGTAATTATATTGTAATACGCGGTGCCCGTAATGAATTTGACGACTAATGAGTTATTCGTATCTGAAATGACGTGAATTGACAGACGTCTGGTCATTCAATGAGACATGTTCGATCCATGTTTATCTCCACAATTCATGAAATCAAGTCTGTCGTAACTTATCACGCATTGAAATTAGGACAATGAATATAACGGAGAATTCTGTATTCTTAATTGTCTAAACCTTTTTCATATTCTGTTGAACAACCTTTTAAAAATAGCTAAGAGGAACAGATATTGCATTCCTTACCTCATCATTGGAGTTACAATAACAGTAGACCTAAGTCCAATGCGATTTACTGCTCATTAGAAACATTCATAAGCGACCAATATTTCACCAGTGACATTTTATTTTAGTAAAGTTTTCCCAGGAATTCCAACCTGACAATAAAATGAACTTCAAAGACAGTGTAAGTACTCTTCACAGATTTTAGTCCATAAGCAAAACCTGGTTAGCGTCAACTTCAACGTAATGTCAATCAATAACAAAATGGCGCAGTATTCTTAACGTCCCTCTCCAGTAAAGCATCATCAACGCACGTTGCCAACTTATCGCTTACAAGTCGAATATACGTCAACGACTTATTGGTAGTTTCTGGCCAGTGCCCCACGTGATTATTTAGTATTTGCCAGAGGTTTGTCTTCCACTTAGGATCTCGACTTGTTTTCAGCCTGTTTGTGATAAGTTGCTGTAGTGTTGGTGAGATCTTTTAGTGCAGTATGGATGTACTGTGATGCTGTAGAAGGCTCAGATGAGAATAGCCTAGATGCACTTACTTGACTTTCTCTCCATATTATCATTATTATTATTACTTCAGAATAAAGATGAAACCTATTCACATGGAACAAGCACATCAGGGCCGTAGACTTGAAATTCAAGCTTCCAAATAATGTTGGCTTCAACCTCCCACTACAGACCACACACTGCAGCAGTAACTGATCATGACAGAGAGCCAGTAATTATTATATATATAAATCTATATAGTATATATATAATATATCTATCTATATATATATATATATAGGTATATAGGTATATATATATATATCTATATATATATACATATATATATATATATATATATATATATATATATATATATACATATTTATAAAATCTCAGTCCAAACAGCTCAAATAATTATCATGCTAAATACATGCAACCCTTCCGTTGAGGTTGAACAGAAATTACCGGATGATTGCTCTTAACAATACGAGATCGTCTTTCCAGTCTAATTGAATGACCTTTCTCATCCAGACTAATAATTATTCTTAGTCACTGTAACATTTCCTCTTCAATTCAGCTCTCTTAGTTTCCAGTTAATGAGGCTTCGATTAAGAGGACGACAGAGAAGTTGGTTCTTAGGATGAAAAGTACATTTTGTTCTCATTTTAAATATATGATAAAATATTTTGGTCTAATAAGGGTTATTATAGCGCCTCAGTGGCGTGATCGGTATGGTCTTGCCCTGCCACCTCGGTGGCCGCGAGTTCGATTCTCGGGCATTCCGTTGAGGTGTGAAAGATGTGTATTTCTGGTGATAAAAGTTCACTCTCGACGTGGTTCGGAGTCACGTTAAGCCGTTGGTCCTGTTGCTGAATAACCAATGGCTCCATTCAACGTAAAAACACCACTGTTTCCACGCAACGTAAAATCACCAAACAAACAAACAAACAATAAGGGTCATAAGCACCTTATGTACGAAGATATTAATGGAAAATCTTTGTCTTTCGTAAAGCACTCTTGCGTGTGCGCGCATATGCATTAGGGAATGTCGGCTGTAAGAATGAGACATTTGAAAACAACTTACAAAATGCTTAAGATATGCAGCAAACGCCATATCCGCTAGAGTGCATTATTATTATTATTATTATTATTATTATTATTATTATTATTATTATTATTATTATTATTTTGTTCTAAAGGGTCCACAATAATACAGTGTTAAGAGTCTTCATTTTTTTTTTTTTTTTTTTTTTTTTTTTTACTGAAGATGAAACCAGGGAAGGGATCGAAAGCTTTTCATAATGTCCTAAAAATTATACACGGACTCTTAACACTTTTTATTGTGGACCCTTTAGAACATTATATATACTCTCGCGCTAGAGAGTTTTTCCCTATTATTATTATTATTATTATTAATTCCGTATTCAAAGATTTATTGAAGCGTTCGATTCAGTACAAATTACGAAATCGAGTTGATTTGGCAACGCCATCTCCAGCTAGAAGTCAGTCTCGGGGACGAGTGTGATTATCGACAGCCTGAGACTTGTGGGAAATTGGAATAAACAAAAGAAGCCAATATTCTCTTGAGGAAGCTCGGTTCAGAGCAAGACCAAATCGTGAGATAATGGTATAGCAATGTGGCTTTTTTTCCTGTTCTATGACTAGAACAGGAAAGGATTATCTTTACCCTTTGTTTTCCAGCTCTTATAGTATACGAGAGAGAGAGAGAGAGACAGACAGACAGACAGACAGACAGACAGAGAACATTGCCAAAATACTTTCTGTTGTAAAACTTGAAACATGAGACTCTGGTCCTCATGTTTATTCAGATCTGACCTAATTCTATTAAGGCTTACTCGTGTTTCGACAAAACTGGACTCCAGGTCAAGTGAAATGTCTCGGTAATAATATATATACATATATATATATATATATATATATATATATATATATATATATAATATATATATAGATATATATATATATATATATATATATATATATATATATTTATATTTATATATATATATATATCGTATATATATATATATATATATATATATATATATATATATATATATATATATATATAAATATAATATATATATATATATATATATATATATATATATATATAGATAGATATACATACATTCTTACATAAAATTATTATCCGGTATTTTCACATTCATTTTTATTACTTTTCAGCTTCTTACTTTCTCTTTTTTTTTTCTTTTTCTTCTCCTTTGAAATTTATTGCAAAGACAATTTTCTTTC
>NC_061105.1:40909580-40919580 GCF_015104395.2 Macrobrachium nipponense | reverse complement strand
CACACGCCACGCACACGCACACATAGCGAGGTCAGGTCATGCACTGCAGAGGTTTTCGTGATTACGTCTAGTCTAGGTTTTTCTAATTATGACTTATCCTACCTATTTTTGGGTGGGTACCACTTGATATTGTTTTGAAAAGTAAGTTTTTAGTAATTTTTGCAATATGCGGGCTTTTAGCTATTAAATATCGCTTGATCTTCAGCACTGCTTAGAATATTCATTTTAAGTCATGAATTTGAATTGTTTTCAATTCAACCAATACCAGTAAATGTAATAACAAGATTCCCATTACAGCAATAATGCCAAATGGTACAGTTTTATACTCTTCAGTTTTAATCTCTGAATAACTGGGTTATTTCTTATCTTCAACAAATCTCTGCAATTATCTGGCGCCACTATCTTCCCCGTCTTTTTAATTAGAGTGAAAGCAATTTGACTTCAGTTTCAAAACTAAAACACCGAGACATGAAATGACCCTCGCCCAGTTTCTTACCCAACGACCGGACTTACTATCAAATCAGCGGTTCCTTCCTTTTCCAGGAAATATCAAACAAGTCTTTTGGGAGAACTAGTTAGTGGGGCCCGGTACCCGGGCGGTGAGGCCGGGTGCCACGGCTCCAGACGATGTGACTAAAGTAACATTTGTATCTAACACTTTTTTTTTTTTTTTTTTTTTTTTTTTTTTTTGTTTTTTTTTTTTTTTTTTTTTTTTTTTTTTTTTGCCGAGCTGACGCTCGAACTTTTTATTTCATTTTCTTCTTATTTCCTATCTTGTTGTATACCTGCCCCACTAGTCAGAACTTAAGAATTCACAATTCGGTGTTTACCGTAAAACTACCAACCGAGCGGTAGAGTTCCCGGATGTCATTTTCCACACCCGTATCTTAACATATTCAGTAACGATTTGATAATGGCTGTTGGTCTTGTTAGTTAAGTAGTTACTGAGTCGGGAAAGACCCCTCCTCTCCTTCACTCCACTTTAACCCCTAATGCTAATGAATAGGTCCGTCAGCGATTAAACACTTACGTGGGATTGCGGACCAATGAAAAGTGCTCACAGACAACAGACAGACAGACCAAACTACTGTGTTTTTTTGTAGCAAGATATAAAATTCCCTTAGCCGTGACGTCGCTCCATAAGAAATTAAAAGGCCAAGATTTGAATCGCCCATGAAGTCGATAATGTTGGGAAGATAGCATTTAGACCTATATAATTCGATTGAGGAAAATAAGCATTTTTTATAGTGTTATATGAAATATGCAAGTATTTATATAATGTTTATATGAAATATGCAAGTATTTACATAATGTAATATAATAATAAATATGCAAGTAGTTTATATAATGTTATCTAAAATATGCAAGTATTTATATAACGTTATATGAAATATGCTGCTTAGTTGTCATTTAATTTTTTTGATAGTCAAAGAGAGTTTATTGCATACTATTGTATAAATTTGTATTTTTCTCAACAAAATATATGGGTCTCAGTGCTAACTTTTCTCTATTAGCGATTTTCTGACCGTTTTTGAAATTCGGCCCCATTCATTTCTTACGGAGGTGATGACTTACTACGTTTTGTCTTCAACAGGCGTCCCCCCCCTTCCCCACGCCCCCACGCCCCACGCCCGGAAAAAACACACACTCAAACCCACACGGGAAACCAGGCCATTATCCAAAGCTTATACTAACAGGCCAAACCCATACACAATAACCCTGATTCTTGTGCATTACCTTTATCATTACGGCAACGTCGTGTAATGGCGGTCTGTGGAATCTCATCCCGACGAAGTGAAGACGACTTTAGGCAATATCCGAGCCGTGAAAAACCTCTTCATCCTTTTGAGATGGAGTCGGGGAAAAAGTTCTTTTATGTTTCACTTAAGGCAACGATCAAAGCGTTGGTGGTTACGACGATGTTGTGCAAGAGACAAGAAAGCTCATATATATATTTTTTCAAACTTCTTTGTTCAATTTTTAACTGTAACGGAAAAAGTAGAGAGGGGAAGACAGACAGACAGACAGGAATAGCTTTTATTCATGGTGTCTTCTTCAGCACCAAAGTCCTTTACTTTGTTTTTCATTGTTTTTTTATTAGTTGAAATTATTTTTTAACTTAGTATTTTTATTTGGTCAAATTCTTGTACGATTTCTGTTTCTCAAAAAGGCAAGATTGTGTATGTGAGAGAGAGAGAGAGAGAGAGAGAGAAGAGAGAGAGATGAGAGTGGTTAATGTTATGCGAGTATGCATGTCTGAACATAATACTTAACTTTTAAATTAAGAGTCATAGAGTAAAAGTGACACTGATCATGGTAGCATTTTTTTACAAGGATTCCAAAGTGGATCTGTTTTTGTTATATGATCAAAATTAGGGAGGTTAGGCCAAATTCTTGGGAAAAACGGTAAGATACCAACCAAAATATTCCCTAAGGTAAAAAGGCAGAAGAAGCACTACAACTCACGCAAGAAATAAATGGCGAACCGGATTCCCCAATGACACTCTCATCTCCAGCATAAGAACATTTTCGAGTGAATCGCCCTCGTTATCGGAACAGCCACATACAAGAAAATAAATTCCCTTTGGCGGGGAAGTGAAGACATATATATGTTCACATCCCAACCAAGAAAACTTGCCAAAACCCCATCTCGGAAGAGATGGAGCGGCAGAATTCCTTTGTGATCATGGCGAAATAACGTCTTGACCTCGATGATAGCGTCTGGATAGTTGCGGGCGGTGGGATAGGGAAGTTGGAGATGGTTTGGCTTGGGGGATGGTGGGGGGGGCGGGTGGACAGGGAGCGAGAGTAAGTTGAAACGATGCGTAGAATAAACATATCTGGAAACAAATCCTATGTGCATATGTCAGGAAAACGGAAATGCTTCATTCTGCATAGCTGTAAGTAAACGAACATCACTCGCGTGTTGTGAGTGACGCTTCAGTTTTTCAGCGCCATCTATGAGAGCACAAAGAACTAAAGCACAATATTATCCAGAGAATGAACATCAATAGGAATGACAATAGAAGCATTATTATATTAACCTTCCTCGAAAAAAGAAAGCGAAGAAAAGGACAAAGCTTAATAAGAACGATAATAACAGCACTGAAGAGATTATTATGTAATATATTTCTACAAAGAAACCATACAGCTTCATTAAAACAGATAGAAATTAAGTGGAGTCCTTTAATGTACAAGCAGATTTTGGAATGATTAAATTTTCCTGCCTTACTTTTTCTCTTCTTTCGAATGTAAGAAAGTATATTGCTTTTGATTTAACGTGGATATTGACATGGGATATCGATGATCCATTTTAAATTGAATGTGAACTCAATTTCCATTACTTATCCCAAGGATCAATTCTATAAATTGACTCGCAACTCAAGAGGCTGCTTCATCGCCTAAAATGAAACTATACAACTAAAATACAATATTTCATTTCATTGATTGAAGATGTCCATATGTTGCTTTAAGAGTCTATATATAGTACCTACATCTGGAAAAAAAAAAGTAAAAAATGTGCCGAAGTTTCTTCGGCGCCATTGAGCTTCCTGTCCGTTGGTGGCCTCAGCCACGGCCCGTGAAACTCTTAGCCCCGGCCCATGCAACTCAGCCACTGTCCTATAGGACTGCCAGAAGTACGATTATGCCCAAGTTTAACATTAATAAGATACAAAGTACTGAGGCTAGAGGGCTGCAATTTGGTATGTGTGATGATTGGAGGGTGGATGCTCAACACACCAATTAGCAGCCCTCGAGCCTCAGTCTTGAAGATCTGAGGACGGACGGACAGACAAAGCCGTCACAATAGTTTTCTTTTACGGAAAACTAAAACGGTATTTCCTAAATACCTCGGCGAAGGAAACGGACGAAAGGCTGACGACACGAACACCTCTTTTCTAAAGTCAAAATATGTTCCCCTTCGTTCGGAAGCTTCCGTCGACTCTCCTCGAGAAAGGTCAGCAATCCTGTCCCAGAACTGCTCGGTTTTTTCGCTGAGAGTAAAATCCCATAGTTCGTCTCCCCTTTTCTGTCGCTGATATTGCTGGGTCCCGAATTGTTCCGGAACCATCACTGGAAGGTTTGGAAAACGGCTGGAAGCCCATGGAAAGAGACATCAAAGGTTTCACGGCTGAGGAAAAATATGTGAATTATAGTAAAGCATACAGGGAAAAATAAACGTGAGAAAGGACGATTGAAAAGGCAATCAAAAGAGTCGTTGGAAAGGAAGAAATTGAAGTCAGGGAGCCCATTACAATAACAGTAGAAGGGGGACGGATAGATGGATTGCACCAGTCCGTATTTGATGTTCATGGCCTCCAGTCGATGCATACAGTCATGGCCAGGATATCATAGATTGGTATTGTAAAGACAATAAAAGGTTATATGTGTAGATATTATAAAGAATATAAAAGTTTATCTATTGTACTAGGTATTCATTAAATTCTAAATATTGCCTTTTCTTTGCATTGGAAGTCCAGAGGTTCAATGCGAATGCAAATTAAGGCTCTTTATGAAAAGGAAGATCACAACAGTCTCATTCCACAGTTTCCCTGTTGGATGTTATTTGTTAATGTTGGGTCTCTAAGTCTTGTCTTGCTACGTGCTGCTTTTGTAAATGGGATGAAACCACTAGTAATTATACTTACATGCCTACAAAGACACACACACACACACGCGCACACACACACACACACACACACACATATATATATATATATATATATATATATATATATATATATATATATATATATATATATATATATATTATTTCTGACTCACTGTGTGGGGGAATCGCTAACGCTCTAGACTCACTTGAAACACCATATATATATATATATATATATATATATATATATATATATATATATATATATATACATATATATATATATAAATGTCCTTTAATATCTAATTCGCTCTACCTCGGAATTAATATATTTTCATATATGTTTAACCGAAGGGGAATTTTTTTCTCGATAACAGAATTGCCGGCCGACGGGCACGAACCATCGACACCTTCTATTCCAGGACTGGCTCAGTGAAGCCAGGTAGAGCGAATTAAGATATTAAAGGACATTTGTAGCTCGATATATGTTTTATGAATCACGGTAATGTGATATGACTTATATATATATATATATATATATATATATATATATATATATATATATATATATATATATATAGACTGGTAACAATGTTCTGTAACAACAGAATTCCATCTATAAAAGGCCCCCATACCCCATAAAAACCAAAATATAGAGAAAAAGTACTATATTTCAGAGACTGCTGTCTCCCTCTTCAGGTAGATGAATTCATCTATATATATATATGACTGGTAAAAATGTTCTGTAACAACAGAATTCCATCTAATAAAAGGACCCCATAAAAACACAAAATATAGGAGAGAAAAAGTACTATATTTCAGAGACTGCTGTCTCCCTCTTCAGGTAGATGAATTCATCTACCTGAAGAGGGAGACAACAGTCTCTGAAATATAGTACTTTTTTCTCTATATTTTGGTGTTTTTATGGGCTCCTTTTATATATATATATATATATATATATATATATATATATATATATATATATATATATATATATATAATTGGCAAACAAACGAAATTTTTTAATTTATATTTTGCAAAATAAAGATTATAAGTAAGTGTGTATTTAGGCCGTTTTCTGAATTTGAACATCAACTTAATAGGAACCTCAGCACATTTTGGTTTATGATTTCTTATCCTGCTGGGTCTCCTTTTCACATCCTGCAGGACTGGTCATGTTTCTGTTTCTGACATAGTTTCACTCTTATTCAAGTATATATTTATTTAGTAGAGAGAGAGAGAGATGCTGAAAATTGGATTCCTTTACCCATTATTGTCCTCTTTTAGTTCCCTGAAGCGACAATCCTTCACGGTCACTGCAATCGTTTCTTTCTCTTTGTCTCTTCCTCCTTCCTTCCGTGTTCTCTCTTTTCCTTGAAAGACCTGGAAACGGTTTCAATCCTGAATGGAGAACATAGGATGATGAAGCTGGCGAAGGAGCCCATAGTGTCCTTACGAAGGCATGTCTTTATGGATACGATTCTGTGTATGCTCCTTACACTTTCGTGTTTTCATTTCTTTTATTGCCTATTTTTTCGTGTTTCATTTATCTTTTGTTGCCCTATTTTCATGTTTCATTTATCTTTTATTGCCTATTTTTTCGTGTTTCATTTGCCTTTTTTTTGCCTATTTTTTCGTGTTTCATTTATCTTTTATTGCCTATTTTTTCGTGTTTCATTGATCTTTTAATGCCTATTTTTTCGTTTTTCATTTATCTTTTGTTGCCCATTTTTTCGTGTTTCATTTATCTTTTGTTGCCTATTTTTAAGTGTTTCGTTTATCTTTTATTGCCTATTTTACCTCCTTCCCATTCTTCCATCCCCCTTCATTCTACGTTTTCGCTCATTCTTTCGTCCTATCAGTCCTCCCCCGTTCTCTTTTTATCAGCAGCCAATATTTCTTCTTCTTTCCTTCGTCGGCGGAATGCGAGATTTCACGCGCGAGGACTGACACTGACAGCTCGATTCCGTTCGCGCCAGAAAATGACAATAGTTGGATCGTGCAAATTTCAGGCGAGTTTTATCGTCATCGTCTTTATATCAGGAACGATATTCTTCTTCTTTCTCGAATTTGCATAATAATCCCGTGGATTCACTTGTCGACGAATCGCAGTGGCACCGATGAGACAGCTGATGAATTTACTCTCTCTCTCTCTCTCTCTCTCTCTCTCTCTCTCTCTCTCCTGTGCCTTATAAATATCTGTCAGTTCCTTACCCTAAGGGGGGTGGTGTAGTAAAGGGAATCTTAGAATAATATGTACAATATTAGACGGAATAAAGCAGAGAGAATGTGAGACAGTGCCTCAAGTAATTGGCAGAAAGGATTAGACAGGCCGAATATCAGGGATTTTGAGACGGAAAGATATAGCAGAAGGATAGATATAGCAACGATAATATGATTAGAAGCAGAAATACAAAAGTAAACAGGAAAATTGATTGTATAACATTCATTTTAAACAAACGATACCTTGGCCTCAAATACTCAGAACTCTAAGTTAAACTAAATAACGCACCAGTGACCTTGCAGCCTTTCACTGCAATGCTTTTAATGAGATTAAAACACAGTTGTCACTCTGCGGGAACTCCAGCCGTTTAATGAAAGCAGGATTTGCCCTGAAAGAGTTGCAGGTGAGGATGAATGCAGGTGTGACAGATTCAATTTGAACGACTGAAGGAAATGCTTCAGAAAATAAGGCTTAGGAATTTGTCTTAGCCCAAGAATTAAATTCTCAAAATTCTTTACGTTCAGAAAACTTCATTCTCTCTCCTCTCTCTTCTCTCTCTCTCTCTCTCTAAGCTCAAATTCGCAGATTTTAGTATAGTTCAAGTACAATAAATTACCTGTCTGTCTGTCTCTCTCTAAGTACTTAGAACTTTGAAGGTTTTTATTTAATCTCTCTCTCTCTCTCTCTCTCTCTCTCTCTCTCTCTCAATCCAAATTCGAGGATTTTAATATATTTCAAATAGAATACTTACCTGTCTGTCTGTCTGTCTCTCCAAGTACTCAGAATTTTGAAGGTTTTATTTAATCTCTCTCTCTCTCTCTCTCTCTCTCCAAAATCGAAGATTTTAATATATTTCAAATGCAATACTTACCTGTCTTTCTGTGTCTCTCTAAGTACTCAGAATTTTGAAGGTTTTTATTTAATCTCTCTCTCTCTCTCTCTCTCTCTCTCTCTCTCTCTCTCTCTCTCTCTCTCTCTCTCTCTCTCTCCTTGAAGGTGGAAAATGTCCACTAATCTCGCCTTTCGTGAAACGAGTTTTGTAGAAGCCGCTCTTTGAGAAAATAATGATCAAAGCATTGGGAATTTGATGAGCTTTCTCCGACTTCCTTTGAAATTGCTCTTGATGTCGAGAAAAGAGGGAAACCCCCAGTAGGTGGGTAGTGCCGTCAGTGCACCTCATGTGGTGGCACTGTAGGCATTACTTTAGGTTCTTTGCAGCGTCCTTCGGCCCCTCCCCTACTTTCATTCCTTTTACTGCACCTCCGTTCATATTCTCTTTCTTCTTTACTGTCCGTCCTCTTACTGTCCAACCTTTTCCTGTCAATTTCCGTTTCAGCGCTGAATGGCCTTATTGCCCCAGTGCTTGGCATAATGCCAAAAATCCATACAAATCAAATCAAATCAGAAGAAAACAGAGACCTGTGTTTCCTGTTCAAAAGGTTCAAAAAGCAAAAGCCCCGAATGTGCCCCTGAACAGGAGAGCTGGCCAACGAGTGAAGCGAATTCTTAGACTCCCAAAAAAGTCTTTGATTTCGTTACAAAGAAAATAAACTTAAGACGAAGAAGGAGAAAACAAACTCGAAAACTTTCTGTCACGTTTGAGTGAAGAGCCAACACAAGTTGGTGACGTCTGAAAAGGATTGAATTTCTTATTTGAATACTCTCGAATTTTTGTGCTTTTTTCCGTGGGTACACTTTTTTGTTTTTTGTTTTTTCTTATTACAATTTTTGTTCAGTTTGTAGGGGAATCCCGTTATGAAGTTAATGCAAGTATGAATTTTACATTTTCTAAATGTATTTAGCTTTTACATCTGTATATATAGATAGATATGTGTATATATTTATATATATATATATATATATATATATATATATATATATATATATATAAACACATATACATATATGTGTGTGTGTTGGGGGGGGTGTTGTGTGTGTTTATATGTATGTATATATATATATATATGTATATATATATATATATATATATATATATACTAATATATATATTGGAAAAGTCAGAAGAAAATATTAAGTCATAAGTACATATCGCTTTCGTGCATTTAACATACAGTACTTCAGGGTTGAGGAGTGTCTCAAACATACACGAAAGCACTAGGTACTTAGGCCTTTTAATATTTCCTTCTGGCTCTTGAAGCACATTTATTCACGTGGCATTTGTGAAGGTAGAACAATGTATATGTATATATGTACACACACATACACTTTGATACCTTAATATATACTTGCATAAATACAGCCTCTTTTAAAATCATACTTATACATCCATCTGCAGTCGTCGGTTGTAGAACCAGATAAGTGCTCTGCTCACGATTTGACAACAAAGGTACTTGTGTTTTTATATTTATATTTTTATTTTTACGGCACGAAGAGTAGGAGAGGACCTAAATGCTTGTAAAAACATTGCGCTGATTATTGGTCACTATACTTCTTCCGGAATTTAATTCATTGCCAGTTTATAACTGACGTGTTTTATTGTATACATCCTGCCCATATGAACTCTCGAGAGAGAGACTGAGAGTTTCCAGCCCTGTCATTGGCTTATCAACAGCCAATCAGGAGCGTCATGAGGGATTGGCCTAGACATCATATGCACGGCTGATGTGAATCTACTATGGTCTGTGCTCAGTTTGTCCATTTCAGTGATATCTTCACAAAGGTCATTCATTCTGTAGTCCAAACATTCATTCTTGACGTCGAATTTCAACAACAACAAAAGCAGGACTCTTGCACTTAAGTCGGAAACCATAAAAATTATGGAAAAAAGAATATCGTTCACCAGCATAATTGGGCTGTTTCATTTCCCCCCAGTGGTAATATTAGCGATCCATTCTGTTTTTTTTTTAAATCATAAAACATTTCCAGAAAAAGCTTGTCTATTTAGTCACTTTTTTCCTCTCCATTTTTTTGGGGGGAGGGAGTGGGGGGGGAGAATTATGCAAATGGAGCAGGGTGCGAACATCGCTATTATGGAGTGATGGCTTTTGAAAGCTTTCACTTCAATCTTTGTTCCACTCACTCGACACGACCCTGTGATGTCAGTGGTGAAAGAAAGCTGATAAAAAGCAAATTTCTCTCTCTCTCTCTCTCTCTCTCTCTCTCCGTAACTGTAAATTGTAAATGCTGAATGATTTGGAAGACAG
>NC_061105.1:40894580-40904580 GCF_015104395.2 Macrobrachium nipponense | reverse complement strand
TGACAACTTCAGCCTCTCAGTTTCTACTGTCTCCAACGCTCAGTGTCTGAAAATGTCCCAGTGCATTCCTTAGCAGCATCCATGTCACAGAATAAAATTTTTCAAAAACCTATATTTTTTTTCGATTTTGCTATTCGGTGAACTAAACCATCCCCTTTTTATTAATCAGTCCTAATGACAGCGTCATGGAAGCGAGTCGCCATGAGGGGGATCATGTCCATTACAAATGGCTCATTAATTAGAGTTGATGGAGCTTCCATTACCGATGTCGTCCTTCGGATCAATATTTATTATTTAAAAAAAAAAAAAAAAACACCCCCCCCAAAAAAAAATTTGTGAGTAGGCAACTGAGCCTGTTTGTGTTGGTGATGTTTTAGTGGTTATAAGTACATTACGAACTAATACATGTATATGAATCAGTAAGTTACTTTTGGGTACTTTTCTTCAATTCGTGTGTATGTTGAGATGATCAATATAAGTTGAAATTTACATTGACGTTCATAAATCTTTATTTAAACTTCCCTCGGAGTAAATATATTATTTGATTTGGTATAAGTAAACTTTGAATTAGTAAGTCACTCTTGATTTATAGATTTAATTGATGGCTGTACATAAATTTGATCAAGTAGGAATGATTTGAGTTTATCTAACTTTTGTGTTTTAAAAATGTTAAACCCCCACCCAGTATTAAGTTATTTAGTGTTAATAGATTAGTTCTACCGTAACTAGTCAGCTCGAGTAAATACTATATTCCTCTGATTTGTTGTAGTGAGGTTACGATTGCGCTAATACTATGCTTTTGAGCTTCCTTGGTTTTAGTCACCCAGGAGATTTCAATCGTCCCTGTTCGTTAGAATGGGTTGTCTCAGTTCTTTTTTTCTAATAACCATTTCTTCTTCATTTCATGGGTTTTTCCCATTAACCAATCACAAAATAGTTATTTTCTTATCTTCAACGTCAAACGCATATACATACTTAAATACACACATATTGAAAATGTATATGTGTAGAGTTTATATATATATATATATATATATATATATTATATATATAGTATAATATATATATATATATATGTATATATATATAGATATATATATATATATACTATATATATATATATATATATATATATATATATATATATATATATATCTCTCTCTCTCTCTCTCTCTCTCTCTCTCTCTCTCTCTCTCTCTCTCTCTCTCCTAGAGGTATAACATATGTATAAACGTATAAGAAATAACATGGAAACTATTATATTATTAAGCCAAGTAAGTGTATGTATATATGTATATATGCCTTTGTACAAGAGAAAAAGAGGGTGGGGGGGCGGGGGGGGGAGAGGGGAAGTCAAATAAAATTGCCAGATGCATAATGATACAAAATATTACAAGAGTTTTTTTTAAACAATAAATAAATAAATATAGTTCAGAGGAATTCCCATAAAGACGAAAATAATAAATGTCAAATTTTTGTTTTATTTTTGTTTCACAATTTCATTTTGGCGTTCTCATGTTCTCCTTTTCAGCAGTGTTATATTTCTCGTTTAGAGTATATATTTTTCTGTGTTCTGCTGACGATACGATGCTTTTCTAACCATTTTCTGTTTTTAAATCACGTTCTAATTTCGTAATATAAGTTATAGGTTCTGGTCGAATTACCATCTATATATAGCATATAGTACTGGACTACATTTCATTCTATACCGTTCTGCATTTTTATAAAATAATTTTCAATCTCTAAAATAGTTAATTCTTCCTGTTTGTATTGCAATAAGTCATATGATTATGAATGATTACAATGCTAAAGTCCATGCAAAAGATGAGGTGATAAAATCATCGTCTGTCAAAAATGAATGTTTTGGAAAATCATTAACTGTTCAGAGGAAAAAATCCAATTGAAACAAATGAGTAGAACTTTAAAGACTGCCGCCTTTCTCTAATAGATGATTTTAAGGACTGCCATTTTCTCTATATCAGTAGTACAGGGGAACTCGGTTATCATCATTATGAGATTACGTCGTTTTTGTTTGAAAGTAGTTTAAACTCTTTGACATGGAAGTAGAATTTCTTGCTACCTATGGAACAGTATGTTAGACATGCTCCCTCAACAATGTTTTTCAATGTAAGAAAGTATAGTGAAATTTTAACTACTAGCAAATATATGTATACAGATATTATGTATGAAAATTCGTAAAGTAACTAAATCGACGGGCGAAACTATAATCCTGCGAAATTTCATGCCCATCGGACGAGTCGTTTGGCTGTGATTGAATGACAGACGGACGGACGGACAGACATTACGCCCATTATAGCAAGATTAGAAAAGAAATATGGTGAACGAACAGGTTTAACACATTCAAAAATAAGCCAACAGATGTAGATTTAAAACTGCGTTAATGTGGGAACTATAATTATTAGAGCAATCAAATTTTTTCTTGAAAAAAACAAAGCATCATCATCCTTCAAACGAAACTCTCGAGAGATCCTAAAAGTCATCTTTTTTGCTAAGTGGCTGAGCAATCATCTCATTGACTATCTGACCATCGAGAAGGACCTTGTTATCTACGGGTTTCTCTCACTAAAGAGCCTACTTCCTCCTGTCATTCTTTCCGCATTAATTCTTCCCAGATATTTACTTCTCTGAGAGAGAGAGAGAGAGAGAGAGAGAGAGAGAGGAGGTATACGACTCAAAATATCTCCGGAGGAAGTCCAGCTAATGACCGAGGGTTTAGGAGGATCTGACTCAGGAAAAGGAGAATAAGAAGTTTTTGGTTTGTTTACGTCAAAGCTGGGGCTTAAGATCAGGGCGTCAGCGGAGGACAATTGCTTTAAAGGACAGTTGATATTTCTAATGTCTCCATTTGGAGGAAAATATGATATCACATATTATGATCAGGCGAAGTAAGAATGCTCTTTTAATAACCGGGGACATATTCAAGCGGAACTGACACACTCACTGTCTGTGTCTGTAAATACTGAAGATATACTAGATATTCAGCATACCACATGCACACAAACACAATGCGTAGAGTTCACAAGGAAAAGTTAGATTTTTGTTAGGCTTCCGTAATAAAAATCAAACGTCCAATATTTCCTGAACCGTAAAATATAAAAATTGAATGAACTGCCAAACCTCGATGGTTTTAAAACTCTTAACAAAGAGACGAATTTTTCCGTTGTTAACGTTTTTTTTTTTTTTTTTTTTTTTGGTTCGAAGGTCCAAATGGAAATCGTACAGTTCATTGATTCGGAAATATTAATTTTCTCTTCTGGTTTTAGATTAACGTAAATAAAGCAAATTACTTTTCTTTATACTTTTTTTTTATCAATTCGTACATTTTTATTAAAATGAAATTTGATGCTATTAATAATTTATTAGACAATGATTTCCATTCTCTTACCGAGAAGAAATTAGCATTATTTTCTCATTTGTCTTTTTTTTATTCGTTGGTTTTTTTTTGTTCTGTCATTTTATATTTGCTCATCATTAAATGCTAAACCATTTTTTATCGTTTTTTTTTTTTTTTTTTTTTTTTTTTTTTTGTATTTTCTGATTTATGATGACGGAAGGGTTTAGAATTAAGAAAAATGATAGCTCCATTTAGTGAAATTTAAAACACCATAATTTGTTGAAAACTGCTGGTTTTAAGAAATTTAATTTCTGAAAAACTTAAGCTTATAGTAACACTTTACATTTTCATAAACTCGAACATTTTCGTGACTCAAATAGTTAAAAAATTATTGGGCAAACTTAAGAATTTTTTTTCTGTCAAATCCACTAGAGAGTAAATCATGATCTCAAAACGAACGTTGAGTTACCCTTGCGAAATGCGAGAAAATAAAACTCAAATAAGCAATTGGCAGTAATGTTAAACAATGTATATTGTCTTATGATAGAATTTAAACAACTGAAGGGTTCCTTGCCGAATGGTCGTGATTTAGCCCAGAGGCTTTGCGCGGGTTTGTTGGCTCTGCGTACGAAACTGAGCCATTTTAGCCTAAAAGTAATGAAATAATCACGTAGACTAAAAATGGTTTATAAGTTTTACAGTTTATTAAAAGAGCTCTAGAACAATACGTTATTGTATTTTTATATATTTCCTTCGATCATTAAGACTTAAAAGAAGGTATTGGTCGAATCTGTTAAGCATTTTTCTTTGACCAAGAAACCTTAGACTCAGGCCAGTGCTAGGTTTCACTCATTTACGAGTCATTAATGGATTCCTTTTAGTAGTGTGCAAAATCCACAGACCGAACCCTCCTTGCTCAAAAAAAAAAAAAAAAAAAAAAAAAAAAAAAAAAAAAAAAAAAACTTTCATATCTGAAGTCGCGGAAGATAAGTGGAAAGTTTGATGTAGTTGCATTTCAAAATGATTTTCGTCGGGAGTTGAATAGGCGCAGCTGAATTCGGTCATATTCGGTCATTTTTAGGATGGAGCAGCGGTAGCAGTTAGACTGATTATAATGACAGGGATAATGATCGTTCTCATGCAGCTAAAAAAAAAAAAGAAGCGTTACACAGCAATGAAAATATTATTACGTATGAATAGAGTTCGTATTCATTAAAATCGACGCAGTGGCGGACGTTTGAATTGATTTCCTAAGTTTTTCGTTTCAGTATCGGAGCGAAAGAGGATGTCATGTCATTTGTAAATACTTTATTTAGTTCATATTGTAGACAGCTTTCTAGTTTATCGGCAGAAAGACACGATAGAATAATCAACTGTATTTTTTTATTAAAATAACCAGTTTCTATACATATAATGAATTAATGCGTAGCATAGTGAGGACAGCTGCTCTTCTATTGTACACCCTTAATACTATTGTATAGCATCCTTTAAATAAAGCGATGCACCAATATTGGTTTATTCATTTGGTTCGCTATTTGGAACACTTGGAGTTTTTCAAGTTTACTTTTACCAACGATCAAAAAGCAAAATCGACACTTGATGATAACGATAACAATTACAACAACCAATTACAAAACAACAAATGTTGTGACGCCAGAATGAGTAACCGTAAATCAATCAATCTTACAAAACAAAATTGATAACCGTGATAATAGAAAAGGGCCAGGCAGAAGAAAGGGTTTTATCTAGTTTCAAAACGCCTCATTAGGTCTACTTAACATTTTCTAGACGGCCACAATTTTTCATTTATTTATGTTTTATTTTTTTTTTAGGAAGAAACCTATACGTAAAACAGCTACATGTAAGCATGTATTATTATCATAAACCTTCCTTTGAATGTTATTTCATAAATGAGAAGTCAAGTATCAGTAGGAGAACATTTCCTCTACTTAATATTCACTCATTCTTAGTTTTCCTTCAGAATTTTCCTCCGTGACGTCAGAGGATGATGGCATTCGAGCTTTTTATTTTTAATTATTTATTTATTTTTTTTTTTGCAGGATATATCCTATCCTGCACAGTGTTTGTCAGAGCTTAAAGGATTACTTTGAAATAATCCTCCCCAGTTCATTTTTCTCTTGGAAACATTACCTGTCACCTTCTCTTCATAATGAGAGTCAAGTTTTTCTTGTTTTTTTTTTTTTGTCAAAGGAATGAAAAAATCTTTTTCTTTTAGTGATGCAATTGAAAATAATATTCTTTATCTCTTGAATGTATTTTATAGCGCATAATTCAGTACAAAAAGTTTATTTTTCGCAAAAAAAAACAAAAAATCATCTTCCATTTTCCACCTTAAAGAAAAATGTAATCGGGCTTTTCCATAAATAATAAGAGTTCATATTTCAGAATTGGAGGGTTTAAGGAAGAAATAATGAATTACAATAGGTCACGAATATAGTTTTATTGTTCAGAGAAATGTATTCCCCGAATGAAACTGACTAGGGCATAAAGTAGTATACAAATGCGAAATCTTTAAAACTGTCAGGCGAGAATATAGTAAAATGCCATATTAGGAACAACATAAAAGCCGCGTTAATGAGTCGTTAAATAACGTTAGACCATTACATTAGGGTGTATCTCTCTCTCTCTCTCTCTCTCTCTCTCTCTCTCTCTCTCTCTCCACTTACTTCTACAATAATGTTGCAAAAATAAATACAGACTAAGATACAGAAGTAAAATAGGTTATGAAAGACGGAGGTCTTTGCTCAGACAATTCAGGAAAGATTCAACTTTTGTTGATCTTCTTGCGCTGTTAATTTTCTTCGTAATCTGACTTAGACATAAATATGTGAATTAAGACTGTCTTTAAAATGTTCCTGTCTTGAAAATGTTCCTGTCGAGCTCCCTTTGTCTTCGCAACGCCGGCAAAATGTAAAGCAAAGTTTAATGTCACTGAAACCTTCGCGTTTTGTAAATGTGAGCTGAAATTTCGTAGATATTCGTAAGCTGAGAAGATTTCTCATATTACCGATAAATATTACTGACAGTCATAAAAAATGATCAAAGCGAGTAATCCTGTATAGAGGTACAATTGATGGAAACGACCGAGAAAAGGCCTTTCGTTTCACGTGGACGCTGAATGACTTCCCTCTGTTGTACCGAGCGATTGTTTCGTTAAATCGTGAGATATGAATTGCCAGGAATAATATAGGTTTTCATTAAAACTCCGGCTGCAATTGATATTCGCTCTTCTGTAACCGACGTTTTTTTTTTTGGTTTGTTTGTTTGTTTGTTTGTTTGATTTATTCTTCACGTCCAGAGCATAAGGTTGGGGGCACTGTTGAATTGAATGTTATTTGCACCAAGGAAATGATATTTGGTAAAATGAATATCCTTACTCTAGATGCTTTGTTAATAATTATAACGGTGATTCTCTATACAAAATGCCATTCATTTTAATATAGTACTCCTGAACATTTCACTAAGTTTATCGATAATTTTCCTGCTCTCTCTCTCTCTCTCTCTCTCTCTCTCTCTCTCTCTCTCTCTCAGGAAAAATATTTTGTCGGATTAAAACATTCCTTAACAAGGTTCCTAAAAGATTTCTAAAATAAAAATAGGTACCAATTATTTGCTAATCCAGAAAATAATGTTCTCAGAAACTGAAATTCCTTCAGGATCTCTTTCTGAACGGAACCGACTTTCTGAAAAACCTTGAAGTCGCCACTCTGAATCCAGTGAGCGAATTGACTCTAAATAGTACATCAGAATCACTGGTAGAAGTTTGTTATGATTCTGTAGAGGATGTTGGGGTCGTTAGAGCTCAATTAGGTATTTTCTAAAAGACGCAAAATGACATTAAGAGTCTTTTAGAAATGAGAGAAGTAAATCCACAATGCAAACTTAAGTCAATTCTAGGTTGGTAAAAGCTTCAGGATTATTATTATTATTATTATTATTATTATTATTATTATTATATTATATTATGATTATTATTTATTTAATATTTTTATTTGGTTTATTATTGGCTATCCCAGTCATCCTATTCGACTGGGTGGTATTTATAGTGTGGGGTTCCGGGTTGCATCCTGCCTCCTTAGGAGTCCATCACTATTCTCACTATGTACGCTGTTTCTCGGAGCACACGCTTCTACATCTAGTTTTTCCAGGTTCCTTTTCAGGGATCTATTATTATTATTATTATTTTTTTTTTATTTTTTTTGCTCTATCACAGTCCTCCAATTCGACTGGGTGGTATTTATAGTGCGGGGTTCCGGTTGCATCCTGCCTCCTTAGGAGTCCATCACTTTTCTTACTATGTGTGCCGTTTCTATGATCACACTCTTCTGCATGAGGCCCGGAGCTGACTTCAGCCTCTAGTTTTTCTAGATTCCTTTTCAGGGATCTTGGGATCGTGCCTAGTGCTCCTATGATTATGGGTACGATTTCCACTGGCATATCCCATATCCTTCTTATTTCTATTTTCAGATCTTGATACTTATCCATTTTTTCCCTCTCTTTCTCTTCAACTCTGGTGTCCCATGGTATTGCGACATCAATGAGTGATACTTTCTTCTTGACTTTGTCAATCAACGTCACGTCTGGTCTGTTTTGCACGTATCACCCTATCCGTCCTGATACCATAGTCCAGAGGATCTTTGCGTGATCGTTTTCTATCACTCCCTCAGGTTGGTGCTCTTACCACTTATTACTGCAAGGTAGCTGATGTTTCTTGCACAGGATCCAGTGGAGGGCTTTTGCCACTGAATCATGCCTCTTTTTGTACTGGTTCTGTGCAAGTGCCGGGCATTCGCTTGCTATGTGGTTTATGGTTTCATTTTTCGTATTGCTCTTCCTACATATGGGAGAGATGTTATTTCCATCTATCGTTCTTTGAACATATCTGGTTCTTAGGGCCTGATCTTGTGCCGTTGTTATCATTCCTTCAGTTTCCTTCTTTAGCTCTCCCCTCTGTAGCCATTGCCATGTGTCATCGCTGGCTAGTTCTTTAGTCTGTCTCATGTATTGTCCGTGCATTGGTTTGTTGTGCCAGTCCTCTGTTCTGTCTGTCATTCTCCTGTCTCTGTATATTTGTGGGTCTTCGTCTACTTTTATTAGTCCTTCTTCCCAGCACTCTGTTTTAGCCACTCGTCTTCACTGGTTTTCAGATATTGCCCCAGTGCTCTGTTCTCGGTGTTGACGTAGTCCTCTATACTTAGTAGTCCTCTCCCTCCTTCCTTTCGTGTTATGTATAGTCTGTCCGTATTTGCTCTTGGGTGTAGTGCTTTGTGTATTGTCATTTGTTTCCTGGTTTTCTGATCTATGGTGCGGAGTTCTGCCTTCGTCCATTCCACTATTCCTGCGCTGTATCTGATTACTGGTACTGCCCATGTGTTTTATGGCTTTTATCATATTTCCGGCGTTGAGTTTTGACTTGAGTATCGCCCTGAGTCTCTGCATATATTCTTTCCTGATCGTGTCCTTCATCTCTTGGTGTTTTATATCTCCTCCTTCCATTATTCCCAGGTATTTGTATCCTGTCTCATCTATGTGTTTGATGTTGCTCCCATCTGGTAGCTTTATCCCTTCAGTTCTCGTTACTTTGCCTTTTTGTATGTTGACTAAGGCGCATTTTTCTATTCCAAACTCCATCCTGATGTCCCCAGATACAATCCTTACCGTCTGGATTAGGGTATCTATTTCCTTGATGCTCTTACCATACAGCTTGATGTCGTCCATGAACATCAGATGGTTGATTCTGTTGCCTCTTTTCTTGAGTTGGTACCCGGCATCCATCTTCTGTAGTACTTTTGTCATGGGAATCATGGCTACTACGAAGAGTAGTGGGGACAGTGAGTCGCCCTGGAAGATCCCTCTCCTGATATTTAATTCTGCTAGTCTTATTCCAGAGCTTGTAAGTATTGTATTCCAGTTGCGCATTGTATTTTTAAGGAAGCTGATGGTGTTTTGTTCCTCTGCCCCATATATTTTCAGGCATTCTATTAGCCATGTGTGTGGTACCATGTCGAAGGCTTTCTTATAGTCTATCCATGCCATGCTTAGGTTGGTTTTCCTTCTCCTACTATTCTTCATTACCATTTTGTCTATCAGGAGCTGGTCTTTTGTGGCCCTACACTTCCTTCTGCAGCCTTTCTGTTGGTGGGGGATGGTGTTTGTCTCCTCTAGGTAATTGTATAGCCTTTCACTGATGATACCTGTTAGTAACTTCCACATTATTGGTAGGTAGGTGATAGGCCTGTAGTTACTGGCTATATTTCCCTTACTCTTGTCTTTTTGTACTAGGGATGTTCTTCCTGTGGTCATCCATTTGGGTGCATGGTGATTTGAGATACAATGCTGGAGTTGTTCTGCTATTCGTGGGTGTAGGGCCTTGAAGTTTTTGAGCCAGTATCCATGGATTCATCGGGACCTGGGGCTTTCCAGTTTGGCATTTTCTTAGTTTGGTGTCTGACTGTGTCTGTCGTGATGTCTGTGAATCTTTGTTTTATTCTCCCTGTTTCTTCTTCCTTGACTTCCTGGAGCCATGTTGCATGTTTGTTGTGTGATACCGGATTACTCCATATGTTTTCCCAGAGTCTCTTACTTGGTTCGGCTTCAGGAATTTCTGGGTGGTTGTCTTCCCCT
>NC_061105.1:40879580-40889580 GCF_015104395.2 Macrobrachium nipponense | reverse complement strand
CTTCCTTACCAGGTACGCAAGCAATTGAAAGAATTTCGGTTTTTCCACACTTATTGGATACCCTCGTCTTTAAGAAACGTAAGTTGCAAATGGAAAAATTCAGATACTATGGAAGGGTTCGAATCCGCGTAGGAATTTCTCCATTTGGTTCTTCATTTGGATCTTAAGGTTTACAGTGACAAGCATAAAAATATTGTGATTAGATTGGGATGGTGAAAAGGCATTGTGATTATAAGTTGAAAAATAATAAAGAAAATTTTAGTAATTATTATTATTATTATTATTATTATTATTATTATTATTATTATTATTATCACAATTTCAAATTTCACGTATATTACTGAATTAAGATTTCCCCACCTAAAATGCCGGATATAAAATTTATAGTAATACAGAAAAATTTCACTTAATATGGAGTCCAGTGTCTGAAACTCGAGTCAGCATAAATAGAGTCAGGTCAGATGTGAATAAACATGAGAATTCGAGAAGCGTCTTTTGAATTCTAGAACAGAACTGCATTGTGGAATAAGCTCAGATTTATCGCATAATGAACCGGGCGAAAATGCTCTCTCTCTCTCTCTCTCTCTCTCTCTCTCTCTCTCTCTCTCTCTCTCTCTCTCTCTCTCATGAATGTAAACACAAACTTAGACGTGTATATATATATATGATATATATATATATATAGATATATATATATATATATATATATATATATATATATATATATATATATTTATATATATATATATATATATATATATATATATATATATATATATATATATTATATATATATATATATATATATGTACGTATTTATCGGTAACACGCACAGTGCAAGCGTATCTAATAATTATGAAGAATGTGAGGAGCTATAAAGATAAGAAGATTCTGTCATTATTCAATTATATATATATATATATATATATATATATATATATATATATACTATATATATGTATATATATATATATTTATTGTATACATATATATAGTATCTATCTATATATATATGTATAAATATATATATCATATTTATATATATATATATATATAAATATATATATATATCATATATATATATATATAACATATTCTACCTGGAACTTTACTCCAGAAGGTAAGTACCCTTCCGGCAGTTTCTTCAGTAAATAATTTAGAGTGAAGTTGCCAGCCCCATACGGTTTCCTACTGATGTTCGATGGGATTAATTGTCAGATGTATTTGATATATCCCAGTACTCACGCAACTAACTGTTCACCAAACCCTTTTTTGCAAAACATCGCAGACTGGATGAAAAATGATATAGCAATGAGTTCGTGCCACTTGTGTGAATCCAAGAAATGAGCGGAGGAAGAAGAGGAGAAGGAGAAGGAGGAGAAGGAGGAGGAGGAGGAGGAGGAGATGGTGGTGAGGGCTGGGGTGAAGAGGATAGAATGAGGAAGGTAAGAGTTCTGAGAGAAAAAAGGAATATTGGGTAGACAGTTAAAAAAATTTTCCTCGCTGATGACCGCGCTAAAAAAGGCAAATGAAATGTTGATTGTTTGTGAGGTGACCTTTTGTCTCTGAACATTGAAGGTCGAGTGTTGGTGAATCAGAGTTCGATTTTTATTCATTAGCAGTTTCTTCTTATTTTTGTTTTTATTTTCTGTTTTTCTGGAATATTGAAGGATTTTCCAGTTAACATTTTCATACCTTATGGATTTCATGAAGAAGGAAAACAGAGATAGTCAGGAGGTGTTTATATTTTATAAATGAAACATAAAAAGGATTATGGTGATGACGGTAATTATAAGTGACAAATAGACAGACAGACGGACAGACAAAAAAATGAAAAATATTCCGTCTGCTTCAGTTACAGAAGACTGACTGGTTGTCATAACACTTAATAAGTTTTTTATACAAAATGAGAAACTTTAATACACATTGTGTTTACATGTTATCAACTCTTTATTAGGGAGAATTTAATCCTAGTCTTTATGTTTTTGTTCCCGTAAAAAAAACTCATATTGCAAGAAACTTCAAGTTGCAAGCTGAGGAGAAAGTGGCCGACAAGTGCTAGCAGAGCGTGTTTAAGTGCTGCTCTCGCCTAAGGACCTACTTTACAGGTTGTGACGGAGATTTTATCTCGTTGGAGACAGACAGACAGACAGACAGACAGTCAGATGGACAAAAGATCATTGAGGAAGAGAAAATATAAATTGATTTACAAAATTTGTTGATGTTACAAATTTACGGGTCAGTGATGTCGAAGAGAGAGAGAGACCCAGCTCATCCGAGTACTTCCAGGTACTTCGACCAAGTACCAAACTACCAATGACTAAAAAAAAAAAAAAAAAAAAAAAAAAAAAAAAAAACCCTCTCGAACGCCAGACTTTCTTCCTTTCTTTGTGTTTTGCAAAAGAAAGAACTGGAAAAGTGAAGCTTTAGATTTGCTTCCTGATTTTGAGAAGTCAAAGTTCGGATGAGTCAAAAGCCATGAAACACAAAACATTACTTTATTTAACATATTAGTTATTCCTCTTATTTTAGTTTCCAAGACAGCTGGAAGGTCCAAGAATAAAAAAGAGTAAACGCTACAGGAACAGGAGGAATAAGTGAAAACATTCAGATTACAGTGTATTTATTGATGGTTGTTCCTCAGTTTCTGTTCTGTCTATATGTCTGTCTGTCTGCCTGGCTCTCAACAAGGTGCTAAATTTATCTTGTTTCCAGCAAATGCTTCCAAAACGCTAATGCTGATTCTCTCTCTCTCTCTCTCTCTCTCTCTCTTTACCTTTACCATCTTGACCTTTCCCTGATGTTGCATAATTGAAAGTTATCGTCCAACTTTGGGACGTCGAATCTGTTTATCTACCAAGAGAAAAATTCTTTGAATCTTTTCTCAAGAAATTTTGGAGCCTTAAATATAACGGGAAAAATATTTTGAGGCTGAAAATGAATATTTTGTGAAAAATAATTTTATTTTTTAATAATTTTATTCTTTACGGATTTTTCTTCTGTCTGTTTTTATTTTCTCTTGCTGTTCTTTTATTACTATTTTTTAGTATTTATTACGAGATTATCACATCATAAATCAGCTTATGTAAGTTTTATATTTACTGCTCCTTTAGGTTATAAATAAAACTTTACACTTAATGAACCCTAGGAAATTAAAACAACATTTAAAATAGATCATATATATTTTTTACGTACGAACACATACTTCAGTTAAAGTTTCCATGAATAAAACCTATTCTGGTAATTTATGATTCGGTACAAAAATGAGAAAGAAATCTTCCTGTTGCCAAAGAGATTTAACAGATGTTTTCTGTCAGCTGCCTCGATCCTTCTTCACACATCTGGAAAAATAATAGAGATAAATCTTTAATGGAATTCCTCCTGTAGTTTAGATAGAAGTTTTCTTCAGTGATATTTTCTTTTTTTCTCATTTGTTTATTCATTGACACACATAAGCATAAATTTATGTACATATTTTTGCGTGCGTGTTGATGTCAATTTCTGTATAAAACACACACACACACACACACACACACACACACACACACACACACAGAGAGAGAGAGAGAGAGAGAGAGAGAGAGAGAGAGAGAGAGAGAGAGAGAGTTAAAATGTTTTCGCGAAAGGGGAGCTTTAAGAGAATGAGGTTATGTAACAGTCGTATCCCATCGTTTCCCTTATTGATCCCAAGCAAAGGTCTTAGCTGTTGAATGTTATTTTGACTTATATATATATTTTTGAAAATGTTTAGTTGACTGCGTGTGCGTATCTATCGTTACGTATTTTTGAAATGCAATATCGAGAATCAGAAATGACCTGCTGATAACCTCAGAATTGAATTAATATCCTTCATGTTGCCGTTCTTTTTATCCCCTTGTTTTTTCTTTAATATACTTTTATTGAGTTTTACTTTTATACCACCTTAACCGTCAGATTATATATACGCATCTGAATAAGTTGTTGAACCGGCTAAATTAACCATAACAATGGAAACTGGCTCTGCTCCATTAACTCTGTACGCACTTCTTCGTCTTCCTTCCTTGACTTCTTGCTAATGTCCACTCTGTCTCAACTGGACAAGAAACTATATTCTATCCCAGATACGGAAAAATACGCAAACTCATTTGCCCCTTACATGCAGCTAACAATGTCATCCATCTCTGATGGTCATCACCAAGTCCTCTCCCCATTTGTGTTTCTTGTTTGAGTTTATCTCAAGATGCTGACTTACCATGAGGAGATTCGTCGTGCGCCCTTTCCCCCTCGTCATCACAGTTGGTTTCTGCTATACAGGATTTGGGATCTGCTCCTCCCAAGGGGTCACTGCTAGGCTCCTCCCTAATGCACTGCAGTTGGTGCTGCTCTGCAGCAGGAAGCTGTGAGTGTCCTCCACGCCAGCCCTCTTCTTGAAAGGGTATTGTATACTGGTAGTCCCTCTGGGTATGAGAAATGGGGCTATGTCTATTGTTAGGAGGCTCACTTGCTACTTTAGCGGAGTGTTCTAAATGTGGCTCTTCTACGGAGTGATGATAATGAGGTGACGAGTGCTGGGCTGGTAAATTGTACTCGGGGGACGGGTATCTGTACGGCGGGTTTTGATGAGGTACACTGTGGAGATTCTGCTGCGGATAAGTTCTACCTTGATACCCGCGATGATGCATTTGATTTGATGGGGTTTGTTGATGCCCTAGGTGTCCCTGAGGCTCTGAGTGTTGTCGAGGGTGCGATGGCTGGTGGGGGTAAGGACCTGCTTGGTGGAGTTCTGTAGAATCTGTATTGCAGTATTGTGTAATCCCTCTTTCTGTCTCTTGTACTGGCAGCCTTTGGCGATATTCTAGGTGTGTTTGGTGATTGCGATCCTGTTGCTGCTTTTCAAAGCCATTATGATGCCCATGGTGGTGTAAGCATCCTTGAGGTCCAGGGTGCTGATGTTTAGTGTGTGACTGTCTCTGATGCATACCATATTGAGATGTTTTATTCGGGCAGAATGTCGACGGAGATGGAACATGTGGCTTATTTGAAGCTGGAAGAATATGAGGCAAAGAGGGGGTTGGACTGAGGCTGTCTTGCCTTTGAAAGCTTTTCAGGGTCGGACTCATTCGATCTTTGTGGTGCAAGCCTTTTGGTGGAAGATTTATGCTATCCTGATGATGTAAGCCCACTGGGATAGGACTCATGTTGTCTTGCCCTCGCAGACCCACTAGGGTGGGACTTGCACTATCTTGACGATGTAGGTTTACTGATGTATGTCTTGCAATGCCATGCACCTGATCGGGAAGGTTAACATAGGAAGTGTTGCTCTGGTGCGACGTCAGGGAAACTCTGTCATCCTCCTGGCAAGGACCTTCCTGGCTCTGCTGACGAATAAATGAATGACTTGACCCTGAGTTTTTGGGACACACATCTGGAATGTCTTGGGCCTCTACTCTCATCTGGTTTGATATGTTGTCATCTAACTGGTGTGTACTATCTGGGCAGAAGTACTTTACTTGTTCAGGCTCTGTGTTTGAAGATACTGGACTCCGAATGTTCAGACCACCATTCATTAAGGCACTTTTGCTGTTGTTAGTTGGACTGTCGATGGTGATAAACTCGGCAGAAGGGAGAACGTTTGGCAGCTGCTTGTCTTTTGGTTTTGAAGTCTCTGTGATATCTGTGCTGTAGTGATGGATTATATTTGTTATTCGTGGACTACCTCCATCATCTTTTACGTCTGAAGATTGCCGAGTCATCTGATGGCAAGAAAAGAATCCACTGAATAAAAAATATTAAAATCATCAAGACATTGCCAATTTTTTTTCTTGTGTTACGGAAGTGGTTTTCAACATTCTGACAGATAGGCAAAGATATCTAAGAAAAAATGAAAATAATTCACAATCTATTTATTGGAAATGGGGGAATAATATAGATATCCTAAGATAATTTTCACCCTGGAAAATGCAAAATGGTAATAGACAGAATGCTTAGGTATGTCATCCCAGTACTTCAAGGATCAAGAACAGTTTCATTATCACCACACCTGGTATTGGGCTGCAGTGGTAACACTTTCAGGGCCACCTGATTTCATCTCTTCGTCGTCATCTGTGGTCATCGCGGGAGTTGAGGCTGGTGTGTGCGTCTCAGAAATCGCAGTTTTATAAGATGAAGCTGTTGAAAGAACAGACAAAATTGTAAAATTTATTACTTCATTCCATATTATTCATCATTACTATTTTTATTTTAAGTAACGCGAAAGACCCGAAGCAGTACCTAAGGTATTAATTTTATAAATAGTGGAGAACCTAAAAGCAGAACCTTGTCTACTCATTTTATGAAAAGTGGAGGACCCAAATGCAGTACCTGGGGTATTCATTTTATGAAAAAGGAAAGACCCAAAAGCAGTTCTTGGGGTATTCATTATGTGAAAAGTAAAAGGGCCAAAAACAGTACCTGGGGTATTCATTTTATGAAAACTGAAGGACCCAAACACAATAATACCTGGGGTATTCATTTCATGAAAAGTGAAGGTCCCCAAAACAGTACCTGGAGTATTCCTGCTCGTGGCGAAGCGTCTGATGAAGCAGATAATGATGGATATGTTTAGGACCAAAAGGGCTGCCCCAGTCAGGGACATTAGCAGAAGGGTCAGACGGGGCATGCGAGGTTGCCTGCTGCTACTTGCTGCTTCTTCCACCACGCCTGAGCGAGAAATCGGGTGTGTCATGAGAAATTCAGTTATATAAAAATGCTGATTTTGTCTGTTAAGGGAGATATGTACTTTGGAGGTAAACAGAATTTCATAGTACGAGTAAATAAAAATTATTTCCGGTTTCTACATCGGATATTAGAAGAAGCACTATTTAACTCCATGTTCTGTTTGTCATATTTCATTTTAATTTTTAGCTTACCTGTTCAATTCAAATCATAATTAGTTTTTAGTTACTGAGGCTCATTATTATCACATTTTTATTGTAGGTAATTTTACTCTATGAACGTTCAGCTCACTAACAACTGTCTTTACAAATGTTTACTAGGACCAAGAATAAACATAGTGAAATCATTATTTTCGGTTGCACAAGTGCCATTATACCTATCGATTACAGACGTTCCATTTAGACTTAGCCGAGTGACTTTAGCGAAAATAGGATATGAGAATTCGCGTTACCCGGTATGGTGACTTTTGTCGTAGGGGACGTGAAGTCCGAAGTACCCTGGCTGTTGTAAGTCCGGATAGCAAATTCGTACGTGGCTCCGGGGGACAGTCCTTGGATCTGCACCGTCGTAGTTCCGCGGCCTTCTACATTCTGACGCTGAAAAGAGTTGAGTTTCTAGATGAGACAGGTATACAACCGTGCGCACATACACACATGTATGTGTGGATATACATATGTATATATATGTGAGCATGTGGCTTGGTTTGCAGCAGACTTGTCTTTTAATTGAAAGACCTGGGTTTGTTTCTAGTGTGAGTCTGAAATTTATTTCTGTTTCGAATGGGATTGTCTGTTGATAATTATATATATACATACATACATACATATATATATATATATATATATATATATATATATATATATATATATATATATATATATATATATATATATTTATATATATATATATATATATATATATATATATATATATTTGAGAGAGAGAGAGAGAGAGAGAGGGCAATTTTTATACTCTCATATTTTAAATGAACAAATTCTCCCCAGTATCGACTTCACATTACCATGTGCCTGACACCCAGAGGGAATTACACATAAGTGCATCTGCCCCGCACGAGATACCTCATTTATAATTCCCTTTGGCCGTAAAATATTGGCAAGGGGAAGTAGATTCGACATTAAAAGAGTAACTTACTAGATATTCCTCATCGTGTAGCGGCCGATATCTAAGTGTATATCCTGAGGGCGTGGTTCCTTGACTCGGTGGAATCCAGGTGAGTAAAGCAGTGGTACCCATGACGCTAACGACCTGTTGGAGAACGTGTCAGAGGTAATTAACACCTTAATTCGTCATTCGTAGAAGCTAATCTAAGGAATTGGAAGAGAATTTCCTGGCCTTGATGAAGTGATTTTCGTTTGAATACTTCGTAGACATACTTGATGAAAACTGAGGCCTTCGTCAATTCCTTTTTTATTCATCATAATCTAGAGCTTAGCCTTAAAACCCTGGAGTACTCACGCTGAGGTTATATGCCTGGAGGGGTGGAATGGCAGGGCCGAGCGTGTGGTTGGAGGTCAAAGTTCCCATGTAATTCGATGCAGTACACGTATACGTCGTGTAGTCCTTGTCTGTGACGCTCCTTATTTCCAGCACAGAAGACCACTCTGCTAACCCATCTATTAGCTGAAAAGAAAGTGCGTGAATGAAAGTTTTTTTTTTATTTACATTTTACGTGGCTTTTACTACGTTTGTGGCAAATATCAATGAACAAGATAGTTAAAATGAAAAGTAATGTTAGAGATGATTTTGTTTCCATGTAGAAATTTGGTACAAGGTCATACATTGACAGGACAAAGCTCTGTAAAGAAAACATTTCTGGAGACTGAGATTTCCTCGAATTTAACAGTTTGTATCTTACATTATGAATTGTCAACTTTAAATAAATTTAAAATTAATGTCACGAATGGGAGTTATTTTGATATTATAATAATTAAAGCCATTGGGTGAAATATGAAAGCATACTAATACCAGATATTATTATTATTATTATTATTATTATTTTGGTAGAAGACCCTCTTTTAGGCAAATACTGTTAAAAAGGATGGCAGAATTAAGCGAGTTGATTTTATATATTGTTTTTTCTATTTTCCTTACAATTCGCTTCTCAGGCTCAGATGTTTCTGAGTAACTGGCCAATATTCATATTGGGAATTTTCAAAAAATTGTAAATGCTGTAGGGATCTTTTATTAGAACAGGTTATCAGGTCCAGGTCAAGCAGGGGTCGTCGTCAGTGCCGGTATTATTCCGTAAGCGTAGTTCAGTTCGGGCCAGGGTCGTCTTTGGTTTAAGGGCTGGTGTTGGTGCTGGTATAGCTGGTATTACGTGACGTTTCGACCTTCTCGTAGGTCATCTTCGGACGAGTCAGTTAAAGAGACTGTGGCAAGAAAGTTTGCGGAACGGAATTTATAGCGGCACGGACCTAGAGTTGCATTCTCATTGGTCGGGCCGGTCTTGGGCGAAGCCGTGGATCTCGCCTCGAAGGTCTCGGGGATTCTCTCGTGCGAGCGCCACAGTAGTGTGCCTGGGGATGAACGTCAGGAATTCCGTCTGTAGCAGGAATCGTATCATCCTGTGGGGGCTCCTGATTATCTGGCATCGTCGGGGGGTCGCTCGCTGCTCTCCGGGCGGCGGTGGGAAGGAGAAACGTTTCTTGAGTTATATTTAAGTTTGGTTTCTCCTTACCAATATGAATATTGGCCAGTTACTCAGAAACATCGCTGAGCCTGAGAAGCGAATTGTAAGGAAAATAGAAAAAACAATATATAAAATCAACTCGCTTAATTCTGCCATCCTTTTTAACAGTATTATTATTATTATTATATTATTATTATTATTATTATTATTATTATTATTGATACAGCAGTGATTAATGACGATGACTTCTCATTCTTACATGTGGCCCCCTCACGAAGTATTTACGACTATTAAACAAGACTCGATCTTCATTGATGGTCCAGCGAAAATTGGGCGCCGGCGCCGCTTTTACGAAGCACTCGAGGCGCCCCGTCCCGCCCAACTTGGCCCACGGTCTGTTCGGGAGGTCGTCCCTGAAGGGTTCCTCTTCCAACGGTTCTGGTGCCTCTGGGTGGACGAGTACAAGTGAGATAGATTTCAGTGAGAGAAACTCTTGCTTAAAGCGTATTAGAAGCGTTGTGTAATATTTAAAACGCGTGTATTTAAACTCACGAGTGACGACGACAGCTGTTTTCACTGGTTTGGAAGTCCCCACGACGTTGGTAGCCAGGCACCTGTAGAAGCCAGTGTCAGCTCTGGTGACGAAGTCGACCA
>NC_061105.1:40872080-40874580 GCF_015104395.2 Macrobrachium nipponense | reverse complement strand
GTGCGTTGGTTGTCCTCTATGAGGGCCCTGACTTCCAGCTCAGATCTGAATAGAAGAAGAGCGATGATAATAACTTAGTTCTAGACTATGCTAGACTGAATATAGACAGGACTCTCAGCATATAATTCCAGCAAAGTAGGTTGGAGATATCACAAAACAATTAACTTTAGATAAATCTCGAAACATTTATACAAATAGATGTTATTGTTAAAGTAATTCAATAAATAAGGCAGTACAGCTATCCTCGGCTACACAGGAATGGATGAATACGTTATAAATACTGACTTAATCTGAACTTGGCGTTAATTTTGTTATAAATTACTTTATATTCATTACTGCGTATCTCGTAAATAACATCTGCGTAGTTAAACGTCTATTTGTTAAGTAGAACTTATTCATGTGCAATAAGGCTTGTATCTTTATTTCCCTCCCCCAAAAAAGTCTTTGAAGAGCTGATTTTATTATTATCATTATTATTACTTTTTCGTTTTGAACAAAAGTCTCTGAGTCGACCTCGTTTGGTAAAATTCAGATAATTATATCTAAAACAGTACCGAAATATTACTTATTTATCATAAGACTTATGGTAAATAACTAATGTTCACTACATTAAACTTCACATTAATATATATATATATATATATATATATATATATATATATATATATATATATATATATATATATATATATATATATATATATTGTATATATATATATATATATATATATATATATATATATATATATATATATATATATATACACGCATACACACACACACATATATATATACACATATATTATATATATATATATATATATATATATATATATATATATATATATATATATATATATATATATATATATATATATATATATATATATATATATATATATATATATATATACATAAATATTATATATATATATATATATATATATATATATATATATATATATATATATATATATATATATACATAAATATATATATATATATATATATATATATATATATATGAATCGATACACACTCACATATTATTTTATAATAAAGAATGGAACACTTTCTCCTAATGGCAATAAACAAGCGTCGATCATGTCCATGAATAATCAATCTTGAGTCTTCCAATCTCGTCTGTGAAGAAACAAAGACACGAAACAAAAGAAAATCGAAACAAATAAAGGAAGACGGCAACAAAGGAAGCATAATTACCCTCGTGAATATGCAATGATGAATAGATTATGAGGCGAACTCTAATGGCCATTCAAGAAATACCACGGATCCACGAAATTCAAATAACTCGGGGAGTCGGTAATTGTTATCAATAAATCTTACATTTTATTGTCTTTAGAGAAATAATGATACGAATTCTTGGTGTTATTCGGTGTATGGGCAATAAGAGTTTGAACAAAGGATGGTGATTTCAGCATTCATTCGGTAATGTGACTTTTAAAAAATTCCATATTTTCAGATTGAGGACTTTTGGATGGGAGGTGGGCTGGTTGGAGGTAGATGGGGGCCGTGGGTGGGGGTGGAATAGCGTTTTGCCAGATTTAGAATATCTGGAAAGAGATACAGATGATTTCATTCGTAAAATTCGAGTGTTATTTAGAGGTACAGGGGCAATACTTCAGGCATTCCGTTCATTTAATAGATGAAACAATATTCTAAATTTTAAAATCTTTTTGCACCCAAGGATTGAAGCACGGTTTTCTTGGCATCTGAAAGTACTTACGAAAATGTTTAGTTTTTTGCTTGAGTCCCCCTGCACGATATGGCGCATTCGCGGATGTAAAGGAGTCACCCCCCCCCCCCCCCCCCCCCCCTCTCTCTCTCTCTCTCTCCTTTCATATATCGCCGATTAGAAAGTTGTTACCTAATGTCTATATATAGGTAAAGTCTTAAAACATTTGGAAAGCGAGAACACTTTAAGATGTCACTGTGCCAGTGATGTTATTGCTGATGGGAAAGAGGGTTACAAAAACTAAAAGGATACTGAAAGTGATTTTGAAACTAACTTAATTCAAAACCCGTTTGAAAAGAAGGGTTTGGCGCGAGGGATACAATAGAATCGCTAATACAGCTGAAAATGTATACAAGGAATAAGCGGCAGGATGTTCGATTCAGAAGAGGACTGGTTCCTTCATATGCAACGAAATCTCTTTGAATTAAGGGGTTTGTAGTATTCATTGACTTATGAATACTATAGTATAGTAGGCTCAAGCGGGGTATATTCTCTGTGTGAAACTTTTGAGATAAATGACTTGGCTGGACACAAGAAACAGCACAAATCTCAAATCTTTTATACATATATCCCCTTTATTATTATTGTCATATTAAAAATGTATCGTCATCATCATACTCATTGCAATGTCAGCTTTTCAGCCATAGTATGTACCTTAACTTCAGTCCTGTATTGTGTCAGTTAACACAAGTGATTTTGTTTAATTTCCGTTTCTGTTCGCCTGATGTCAGTCGTTACAATTCCGCT
>NC_061105.1:40864580-40867080 GCF_015104395.2 Macrobrachium nipponense | reverse complement strand
CAATTTTTGGACATTTGCCCAAAGGTTAACAATGATATTTCCTCTCAAGATTCTGACATATGGCAAAACTGTCTAATTTTTTAGCAAACAAAAATTAAATTTTTTTTAAAAGGGGCTTTAGTAAGATAAAAAAAAAAAAAAAAAAAAAAAAAAAAAAAAAAAAAAAAAAAAAAAAAAAAAAAAAAAAAAAAAAAAAAAAAAAAAAAAAAAAAAAAGTGCTCTAACAAAATTTAATATTTTGTCTAAGAGACCTGCAGTGCACATTGACGAGTTTTGGATATTTATCTAAAAAATGAAAAAGATGTTCATATTTCTAATTTTTTTATTTTATAAAATATTGATATTAGCCTACCAAAAGTCAAATTCCTGTCCCTGACAAGTCGAAAAGATGATAATTTTTATATATTTTTTTTTATTTTGAAAATTATTATTTATTTCCCTAAAAAGTCCAATTCCTTCCCTGACAAGCCAAAAAGTATTATTTTTTCTTTATTTTTTTATTTTTGAAAAATATTGATATTTGCCTAAAATGTCACATTCCTTTCGCTGACAAGCCAAAAGAATATTTTTTTCATTTAAAAAAATATTGATATTTGCCTAAAAAGTAAAATTCCTTTCCCTGACAAGCCAAAAGATTATATTTTTTTTCCCATTTTGAAGAATATTGATATTTGGCTAAAAATGCCAAATTTACTTTCTCTGACAAGCCAAAGATTATAATTTTTTCTCTCTCTCTCTCTCTCTCTCTCTCTCTCTCTCTCTCTCTCTCTCTCTATATATATATATATATATTTTTTATATATATATATATATAATATATATATATATATATATATATATATATATATATATATATATATATATATATATATATATATATATATATATATATATATATATTATATATATATATATTTTTTTTAATATTGATATTTTGCTAAAAAGTCAAATTCCCTTCCCTGACAAGCCAAAATATGACCATTTTACTATAATATCTTTTTTATTTTTGAAAAACATTTGATAGTTTCGCCTAAAATGCCAAATTTCCTTTCCCTGACAAGCTAAAAGATGATAATTTTTCTATATATTTTTTTCTATTTTGAAAAATATTGATATTTGCCTAAAAGGTCAAATTCCTTTCCATGACAAGCCAAAAGATCAACATTTTTCTATATTTTTTCTGTATTTTGGAAAATAATTGATTTTGGATTTTGCCTAAAAAACCAAAATTCCCTTCCCTGACAAGATCTGGATATTTTCCCAAAAGGCGAAAAAGAGTTGTTCTCTGATTAAGTACCCACGTGACGCCCGGATGTGGATTGCCTCCTGCGCTGCTACACTTGACCACCAACTGGCCCCCGGCCACCACGTCCCCCACCCCCTCCACCTGCAGGCTGGGACGCCCCGGGGGCTCTGCGGGAAATGGATTGGGAATTTTGAATGGAAGGCATCACTCCTCTCTTGTTTGTGAAGTGGGAGAGGGGGGAAATGTGCAAGGGGTTAAAAAGAAGAAAAACGGCAATAACAACATCATGAACACAATATGTGTATATATATATATATATATATATATATATATATATATATATATATATATATATATATATATATTATATATATATATATATATATATATATATATATATATATATATACATCGAGCTACAAACGTCCTTTAATATCTAATTCACTCTACCTCAGAATTAATATATTTTCATATATACTTAACCGAAGGGAAATTTTTTGGGCGATAAGAGAATTGTCGGCTCCCGGGCGCGCGAACCTTCAAAACCAAACAATTCTGAGGTAGAATGAATTAGATATTAAAGGACTGTATGCCCCATGTATGTATATATATCAGGTAATGTGATATGACTAATATAATGGCTACGTGCTGTCAAAAGCACTACAACGCTACTTAGGTCGACGTTGGTTGATGCAGTCTTCAAAACAACGAATACATGAGCACGAAAGAGAGACGGCATAAAACATATCGGCCTCTTGCGGTGGTGGTGTGGGTAAAAGCTTCACTGTCGTCCTGGAATTGTTGGTTACGAGGGTTTGCGCCCGGGAGCCGACAATTCATCTTATTGCCTAAAAAAATTACCCCTTCGGTTAAGCATATATGGAAATATATTAATTCCGAGGTAGTGAATTAGATATCAAAGGACATTTATAGCTCGATGTATGTTTATGAATCACCCCCGGTAATGTGATATGACTCGTGTATATATATATATATATATATATATATATATATATATATATATATATATATATAAATATATGTATATGTATATATATATAAATGAGGATATATGCCATGAAGGAAAATAAACAACGGAGTATTCGCAAGACCTTTCGACGTCCAAATGTCCTTTACTAAGCAGATGAAACTGACATACATGAGGAAAAAGACAAAGAATTGATTCGTATAACTGACAGATAGGGGTTATAAAGAGGATTAGTACCTAGAATCTGACACTGGAAGATGAGTAAC
>NC_061105.1:40849580-40854580 GCF_015104395.2 Macrobrachium nipponense | reverse complement strand
ATTTGTAGGGGTTACAGAACGAGTTTGAGAGTAAATATATGTTTTTGACATATTATATATATATATATATATATATATATATATATATATATATATATATATATATATATATATATATATATATAGCTAAGTTAAACACTGTATCCGTGTCTAATATGTTGTAGGAAGCCCACTAAAATTCGGAAAATATTGAAAGTTTTTTATTTAAGCTTTTCGGAGAGTACATTCTCTCCCTCTTTCAGAAAGAGAAATAAAAAGAAATTACATAAACTGAAAACTGAAAACAACGGTATTTTACCTTGACCGTTGTTTTCAGTTTCTGTAACTTTTATTTCTCTTTCTGAAAGAGGGAGAGAATGTATCTCGAAAGCTTGAATAAAAAACTTTCAATTTTTTCCTTTTGAATTTTAGTGGGCTTCCTACAACAATATATATATATATATATATATATATATATATATATATATATATATATATATATATATATGTGTGTGTGTGTGTGTGTGTGTATGTATATATATATATATATATATATATATATATATATATATATATATATATATATATATATATATATATATATATATATATATATATAATATATATATATATATATATGTATATATATATATATATATATATATATATATATATCTATATATATATATATATATATATACACACAGTGGTACCTCGACATACGAAAGGCTCAACTTACGAAAAACCTCGAGATACGAAAGCAAATACGAAAAATTTTACGGCTCTACATACGAAAATTGCTCAAGTTACGAAAGGTTGTTGCTGTGAAGTCCCGAGATTTGCCTGGACCACTGAGAACTATTTTAAAACTCGCGCGCCGCCAACTGAGTAAACTCGCCACCATCCTCCCGCTCTCCCATTGGTTTCTGATGCTAATCACCCCATAAGATCCTGCTCTCCTATTGGTCAGCATCTACCCCTTGTGCTTTTATGTATTCTATTGGTAAAAGGATGCTGTAATTTGAAAACTTATTCATGGAATACATTTAATATACTTAGGTAAAGATAGAATAAAGAATAGAATGGTTATTATACTGTTTGGTAGTTTCAGTAGTTGAAGAGAGATAATGAAAATTTATGGCTTACTGTGTACTAGGAAAGGTGATTGCTTGACGATCGTTCGATACTCGTAAGTGCTGGATGTAAACAGACGTTTGGAAGCTTTTTTTTTTTTTGTTTATTATATTTAATGGTTACTTAATAATTATTTGAAATGAGTACATGCAATACATTTAATAAAAAAAATTGTGAATTAGATATCATAAAATATAAAATAAATCAGACTGCTATCATCGAAGCCAACAAATATGTATTTTTAGAATTCTTCTTCTGTTTTAATATTACGTTACGTATATGTTTCATCATAGCTGTCAGTAACTCGGTATCTCCATTAGGTAAAGATAGAATAAAGAATAGAAATGAATGGTCATTATACTGTTTGGTAGTTTCATTAGTTGAAGAGAGATACTAATGAAAATGTATGGCTTACTGTGTCCTAGGAAAAAGTGATTGCTTGGCGTTCGTTCGTACTCGTAAGAGCTGACTGTAAACAAACAATTGGAAGGTATTTTTTTTTGTGTATTATAGTTAATGATTAATTAATAATTATTTGAAATGAGTACATATGATTATTTATACTTTATTGGCATATTCCTAAGCTTTTAGCTTCTTAGTTTAGATGTCAGAATCATAGACTAGGCTACAGTAGCAACCGCTAACATAGGCTAGGCTTTTTGCTAAGGGACATATGCTAAAGTCCTAATATACTGCAGTATGGGGGGAGGGGTTGAACATTACATGCAGTTGAATATTACTCAAGTATGTACAGTATTTTGCCTTTTTTGAGTCATATTTCTTCCGTCGGATCAGCGTCGTAACCCTAGAACATGTGTTGTAGACCTGGAAATATAATATACGGGTGTTTTTGTAGGGCTTGGAATGGATTAGGCATTTTACATGTAAAATGCGGTTCAAGATACAAAAAACTCATGATACGAAGGCCGCCTCGGAATGGATTAATTTGTATCTCGAGGTACCACTGTATATATATATATATATATATATATATATATATATATATATATATATATATATATATATATAATATATATATATATATATATATATATATATATATAGTATCTATATGTATATACTATATGTATATATATATATAGACAGACAGATAGATAGACAGATAAATCGACAAATAAATAACCTCCCAGAACATCTTCCAGCGACAAATCACAAATGACAAATCATTCTAAGCTTTTACGCAGACTGGGGCATTTACATACACACGCGAATGTACAGCACATGCGCGCACAGTTCACAGCCTCAACTTACGCAGGACAGAAAGGGGCGATGGAGGCAACCAAAGGCGTCGGGGAGTTTGGTGAGGGAGGGATGCATCGCCCTGCAGGAGAACTGCTGGCCGTCGTCCTCGCTTCAGGCGTGATGAACAGGTGACTGATGACGCTCCAGCTCCGCCCGTTGGGTGAGGTCTCGAGCCTCTCCGTGTGGCAGCTCTGGCGGAGATTGGCAGAGGAGATAGATGATGCTCATCAAATAGATTATGTTCAGGTTCTGTGGTCAGAGATGTGAATAATAGCCAGAGTATAAGGCCACCACGGGGAAAGTGAAGCAACGGAGTGCTAGATCTTTCACCTTCACTCTGTGGCATTTTAGAGCAAACCCTTTGCTTGAAAAGTGTTTTGGGTGAAGGCGAAAGATCTTGGTGCTCTGTTATGTCACTTTCCTCTGTTTCTGTTTGTTGTACAACAAGTTGCTGTTCTCAGGAAGAAAAGAGAAACGATGTAATTCTGCAAGACCTTTCGACTTTTTCCTTCATCTTCTAAGTAAAGGACAAGAAGTGGAAAGACCTTGCAGACCTCCTTCGATTCTCATTCCAACGTGGAATCTGTCTTTATTTATATATTCATCACTTTCCATATTTTCATGATTTAGTTATACCTATACCTATATATATATATAGTATATATATATATATATATATATATATATATATATATATATATATATATATATATATATGTGTGTGTGTGTGTGTGTGTGTGTGTGTGTGTGTGTGTGTGTGTGTGTGTTTAAATATCACTCATACCTTGATCGAGCAAGACTCCGTTCCTGTACCAGGCGACAGAAGGGGCTGGCCGACCGTCCTTGACGACGCACTCGAGCTGGAGGGTCTGCCCCTGAATCCCTTCCACCGTCTTCCCTTCCCTGTCCCCCTTGACGATGATGCTCGACGGAGCCACTGGCGAGAGGGATAGATTCAAAATCTACGTTAGTCAGTGGGTTCTGTGACAGAGTGATTCTGTGCTACACCAGAGCATTCTGTAGGTAAAGTAGAGTGTAGGGAAATGTACTTGTACTAAAGAAATGGACTGTAGTACAGTATTTGTAGAAGTGGTCAGTGAACAAGGAAGGAAATAGTTTTTTATAGTTTTAGTTTAGTACAGCATGGTAGAGTTTATGGCAGGAATGTCTACTGTAGGACACAGTGCAACCCTGTTCTGGACAGGATATCATAGCAATTCTGCTTTACAGTGTAGCTCAGTGCAGAGTATCTCAGTAGAATATACTGTAGTCCAGCACAGTACGGTACTGTGCAGTCCAGAACGAGTTACAATACAGAATAATATAGTGCAGCACAGTCGTGTATTGGAGTAAAACTACTTCATTTTACTACTTGGAAGCAGATAAGGGTAAAACGTTTTTAGGATAACGTTGTACAGGTAATATAACTGAGAACACACAACACCAAGCAGCAGTCGAGCCATGCTTAGGGCTTTACATTCCATTGCTACAGGACTAGGCTACATAGGATAATACCTTTGTACAATACAGCTTAACGAGAAATCCATATCATTGTATATCAATATACGGCACTTTATAAACATATTGGGGAATTTATCATTGATGCATAAATATGTTTCTTTCATCCACAGGACAATAAATTCTAAGAATAACTGGCAGTATTGTTGAATTAAATCGTATGCTACGCGCCACAGTTAATTATTGTAGTGTTCCTGAACCATATCACTGATTTAGTGAAGAGTATGATCGCGGTTATGTTACAAGCAATGCCGAATCAGGCTGGGCATTCATTAACATCCTCGCACCCTTTTTTTCTTCTCTCTCTTTGTAGAAGTCTTTCTCCAAATCATTGCTGTCATCATAACTTTCTCGTTCTCATTTCAGAGAGCGAAAAAAAAAGAAGTTGGACAATTTTGCATCGTAATTAAAAAGAAAGACGAGAAAAGTTTACGAATCAGGACTGCTTGGTCCAAAATTACATCTTTTTAAGGACAACTTTCCGCGACGCAATTTTCGCGCAGTGTTCGTCTCTTTCTACTCGCGTTTTTCGCTCTCTTGAATTTCCTGCTTTTCGTCAACGACTCGATTTTGTAAATAAAAGTTAGATTTTAGTCGGATCCCAGTAAATAGGAAATAAAGGGTTAATGAAGGATTTTTTTTTTTTTTTTTTTTTTTTTTTGGTTTTTTTTTTTTTTTTTTTTTTTTGTCACAACTGAACGGGGTTGAAACTCTTCACCGAGAGAATTCACTTTTACGTTCCGCCAATTTCGTGGATTAGGACCTCATCTGGGATCCGGAAAATTCATATTTTCCAATATATTTGCTGTTTGATAGCAAGAGATGGAGATTAGAGAGTACTATTTTCCTCATCTATATTTGTCGCTTTTTTTCATTGTTTTACTAATTTGCTGTGGGTTATGTCCCATGTATTATGTTTTTGCTTTCTCTGTTTTCTTATATCTCTCCCTTGTAGCTTTTGTTTTTTGGAACAAAATTGTTTTTAGACATTTTCCATTTATTTTTCATTTATTTCGTTTTGTTAGGCCAGTCTGTCGTGAGAAATGAATATGAAGGACGAATCGAAGAATCTGGAAAGCTTCTTCTTCTGAGAGTCTTCCTTTTTT
>NC_061105.1:40844597-40849080 GCF_015104395.2 Macrobrachium nipponense | reverse complement strand
TATATATGTGTGTGTGTATATATATATATATATATATATAATATATATATATATATATATATATATATATATATATCCTTTATATATATTGGGCACCAAATGTCCTTTCAGTATCTAATTCGCTCTACCTCGGAATTAAATATATTTTCATATATGTTAACCGAAAGGGAAATAAAGTTTAATCGATAATAAATTTGTCTGCTCACGGGCGCGAACCATCAAACCAACAAATTCAGGCTCGCTCCCGTGAGCAGACAAATTTGATTATCGACAAAAAAAAATTCTCATCCGGTTAACATACATGACAATATATCAATTCCGAGGTTAGAGCGAATTAGATACTAAAGGAAATTTGTAGCTCGATGTATTCATATGAATCACGGTAATGTGATATGACACACACACACACCAACACACACAACACTATATATATTTATAAATAATAATATATATAATTATATATATATAAATATTATATAATAATATTAATATATATATATTTATATATATATATTCATACAGCAGTCAGCCGTAAGCCAGAACCACAACAAATCCTAAACGGCTCCCAGGAACATTAAAGTAAGCCCTTTTGTATTCAGTACCGGCAAAGAAAAACATAAACATTTTTCATATAAATGATGCATAAACCCTTGATAATATTTCCCCTTCCGCAAACACAGAGGTCTTTCCTCTGACAGATAAAAGTATTATAGCAAAGACGTGAGTAAGAGGCAACGTCTACGTAAGTTACTGATTTATTCATTGGTTGGTTGGTTTTGATTAAGCTGGCCTTATGCCATCGTGTGCTCTTTCTCATAAAGCAGCCCGTAGTTCATTCATTCAACAAACTGATAGGTCAATAGCTCTTGCGAGCGGAATTGTAACGACTGACATCAGGCGAACAGAAACGGATCTTAAACAAAATCACTTGTGTTAACTGACACAATACAGGACTGAAGTTAAGGTACATACTATGGCTGAAAAGCTGACATTGCAATGAGTATGATGATGACGATACATTTTTAATATGACAATAATAATAAAGGTGATATATGTATAAAAGATGTGAGATGTGTGCTGTTTCTTGTGTCCAGCCAAGTAATTTATCTCAAAAGTTTCACAAAGAGAATATACCCCGCTTGAGCCTACTATAAGGTAGTGTAAATTCTTTCATACGTCTATGAATACTACAAACCCCTAAATTCAAAGAGATTTCGTTGCATATGAAGGATCCAGTCTTCCTCTGAATCTAACATCCTGCCGCTTATTCCTTGTATACATTTTCAGCTGTATTAGCGATTCTATTGTATCCCTCGCGCCAAACCCTTCTTTTCAAACGGGTTTTGAATTAAGTTCGTCTCAAAATCACTTTCAGTATCCTTTTAGTTATCGTAACCCTTTTTCCCATCAGCAATAACATCACTGGCACAGTGACATCTTAAAGTGTCTTCGCTTTCCAAATGTTTAAAGACTTTACCTATAGAACTTAGGGAACAACTTCCTAATCGGCGATATATGAAAGGAGAGAGAGAGAGAGAGAGAGAGAGAGAGAGAGAGAGAGAGAGAGAGAGAGAGAGAGAGAGAGAGAGAGACTCCTTTACATCCGCGAATGCGTTATATCGTGCAGGGGGAGGGGGATCGAGCAAAAAACTAAACTTTTTCGTAAGTACTTTCAGATGGGCCAAGTAAAACCGTAGCTTTCAATTCCTTGGGTACAAAAAGATTTATAGCATTTAGAATACTATTTCATCTATTAAATGAACGGAATGCCTGAAGTGTTGCCCCTGTACCTCTAAATAACACTCGAATCTTACGAATGAAACCATCTGTATCTCTTTCCAGATATTCTAAATCTGGCAAAACGCTATTCCACCCCCACCCACCCACGGCCCCCATCTACCTCCAACCAGCCCACCTCCCATCCAAAAGTCCTCAATCTGAAAATATGGAATTTTTTAAAAGTCACATTACCGAATGAATGCTGAAATCACCATCCTTTGTTCAAACTCCTATTGTCCATACACCGAATAGCAACATGAAGTATCATTATTTCTCTAAAGACAATAAAATGTAAGATTTATTGATAACAATTACCGACTCCACGAGTTATTTGAATTTCGTGGATCCGTGGTATTTCTTGAATGGCCATTAGAGTTCGGCTCATAATCTATTCATCATTGCATATTCACGAGGGTAATTATGCTTCCTTTGTTGCCGTCTTCCTTTATTTGTTTCGATTTTCTTTTGTTTCGTGTCTTTGTTTCTTCACAGACGAGATTGGAAGACTCAAGATTGATTATTCATGGACATGATTGACGTTTGTTTATTGCCATTAGGAGAAAGTGTTCCATTCTTTATTATAATATGTGTGTGTATCTATTAATATATATATATATATATATTATATATATTATATTATATTATATATATTATATATGAAGTTTATTAATTATTTACCATGAAGTTTTATGATAAACAAGTAATATTCGGTACTGTTATGAATATAATTACCTGAATTTTACCAAACGAAGTCGCCGGGGGACCCTCAAAGACTTGTTCAAAGAAAAACCTTGCATGCAGAAAAAAAAATAATGACAATAATAAAATCAGCTATTCAAAGAATTTTCTTTTTTGGGGGGAGGGGGTGGGGCGGGAAATAAAGATACAAGCCTTATTGCACATGAATAAGTTCTACTTAACAAATAGACGTTTAACTACGCAGATGTTATTTACGAGATACGCAGTAATGAATATAAAGTAATTTATAACATAATTAACGCCAAGTTCAGATTAAGTCAGTATTTATAACGTATTCATCCATTCCTGTGTAGCCGAAGATAGCTGTACTGCCTTATTTATTGAATTACTTTAACAATACCATCTATTTGTAAAAATATTTCGAGATTTATCTAAATTTAATTTTTTTGTGATATCCCCAACCTACTCTGCTGGAATTATATGCTGCAAGTCCTGTTTATATTCAGTCTAACATAGTCTACTACTGATTTATTATCATCGCTCTTCTTCCATTCAGATCTGAGCTGGAAGTCAGGGCCCTCATAGAGGACAACCAACGCACATACATCTGTGACGCTACCAACGGCCTGGGCGTTACCGTAACAAGCAACGTTACGCTCAATGTGCTACGTAAGTCATCCCTGAAGGAAGGTCTGTAACTATTTCATCTAACGAAAGGGGTCTTCATTCTTTCCCCGTTGCCAGGGTATTTTTCACAAGAACTCGACTGGAACTATATTCGAAAATGTCCTTCCAGGAAAAATGTCTGGAAGATTGACTGGAATGTCATTTTCTGATAAGACAATTTCTTTTATAAACTGGCTGTCTGGAAAGATTTGATGAAAGGTGAATCGTACAATATGACATTCTGGAAACACTCACTGGAATATCTTTTCCAGATGAACCGGTATGGAAAGACGTGCCCAGCGGGGTAGTGGAGGTGAAGGAGAAGGATGACCTCTTGCTGAGGGCAGTAGCTGATGCCAACCCACCACCTGTCACGTGAGTTCCTTTTTGGAAGTCGAGGTTTTAGAATGGTCAATGAATCTTGCTGTTTGAAAGAAGAGTATTTCTAATAATTATGCCACACCCCTTTTATTTATTGCAGATGGTGAACGTTCTTTGGATATCATTATCTTTATTATGTAACTCATGTTGAAATGTTTTTACATCGCTTTCTTTCAGTTTCTTTTACTTTTCTTTTTCATTTCTTTTTTGTAAGTGGTATGGCGTTCTTGGGGTCTATGCTGAACACATCTAATCTAAATTTGTTTCATTCGTAAGCAGTGCTGCATCCTATCTCAATGTTTCCACATACTGATGGGGAACTGTCCGCAAAACCCAAACCTTGGCAAATATACTTTTGGGTTTAGTCGACAGCTTTCTTGAACCGATCATAGCGACAATTTTTATTTTATTTTATTTCATTTTTATTTATTTATTTTCTATTATTTTTCTATAAGTTGGGTGATAATCAGCTTATCGGGCACATTGGATTACTCTTCTTTTGCAATGCCATGAAAATAGAAGGCTGTCACCTTAAGGACTTCAAAATTCTAACGGGAAAAAGGATTTGATTGGAAAAAATAATAATACCCTCTGAATTATACATACATACATACGATTAGCTGAGACACTGGCAACTGCTGAGACGCATATTTTGATATGAATGAATGGTGAATGCCCACATTGTTTCCGGAACATTTCCAGCAACTCCAACTATGAGGAATGTAACCTTCCTTCCTTCCTTCCTTCCTTCCTTCTTGCACCCATCCTGCAGATACAAGTGGTGGAGAGGCCCCGTCCTGCTTCAGGAAGACCAAGAAGAGGGGGGCCTCCTGGAGATGACAAGGGTGCATCGCCAAGAGGCAGGAGGGTACTCTGTCACTGCTGAGAGCCCCAGGGGCATCGTCAACTGCTCCTTCATCCTTCTCAACGTACCTCTGTAAGTTGAGAGTCGAGGTTG
>NC_061105.1:40834597-40842097 GCF_015104395.2 Macrobrachium nipponense | reverse complement strand
AAAGTAGCCCAGCCATGCAAATATAAATATTTTCCGTATAAGTCTTATGATTATAGATACTAAGTACCATCTTCTATTTATGGTTAGAATGTGGTCTCCAAACCACCATTATCTTTGAGTAACTATCAATTATTTACCAAATTCTTCATTTTTATTTTGCTTGGAAATAACGAAACAGTTTCCAGTTACTTCTTTTTTTTTAGGAATGAAAGGAGATCCGCCAAAATCCGTTCCATTCTGCTTTTAAAACCACTAAATAAACTCACGTACATTTCCCTCAGTCGACTACCTATTTCTTGAGCTTTGAAGAGACTTTAACCTATCCGCCCGTTTTCTTTTGTTTTGAAAAGCTTACATCTATTCCTCCGTGTTCTTTTGCTCTGAAAGGACTTTAATCCATTCGTTCGTTTTCCTTATCATTGCGATGTAAATCTATTCTTCTGTTTTCTTTTGCTTTGAAATGTTTAATTCTATTCCTCCGTTTTCTTTTGCTTTGACATATTTAACTCTTCTCCTCTTTTTTTCTTTTTCTTGGAAGAGACTTTAATCTGTTCCTCCGTTTTCTTTTGCTTTGAAGAGACTTGAATCTATTCATCCGTTTTCTTTTCCTCGGAAGAGACTAATCTGTTCTTCCGTTTTCTTTTTCTTGAAAGAGACTTTAATCTATTCCTCTGTTTTCTTTTGCTTTAAAATGTCTAAATCTATTCCTCCGTTTTCTTTCGCTTTGACATTTTAAAATCTATTCCTCCGTTTTCTTTCGCTTTGACATTTTAAAATCTATTCCTCCGTTTTCTTTTTCCTTGAAGATACTTGGAATCAATTCATCCGCTTCCTTTAGGTTTGGAAAGACTTTGATCTACCCTTCAACTTTGAAAAGATTGTAATCGTATCTCCATCTCCCTCCACAATTAAAGTGTTCGCGAGGTGTTATCTTGGGGGATAAGTGAGGCTCGACTCCTGGTCGACTTCGTCACCAGAGCTGACACTGGCTTCTACAGGTGCCTGGCTACCAACGTCGTGGGGACTTCCAAACCAGTGAAAAACAGCTGTCGTCGTCACTCGTGAGTTTAAATACACGCGTTTGAAATATTACACAACGCTTCTAATACGCTTTAACCAAGAGTTTCTCTCACTGAAATCTATCTCACTTGTACTCGTCCACCCAGAGGCACCAGAAACCGTTGGAAGAGGAAAAACCCTTCAGGGACGACCCTCCCGAAACAAGACCGTGGGCCAAGTTGGGCGGGACGGGGCGCCTCGAGTGTTTCGTAAAAGCGGCCCCGGCGCCCAATTTTCGCTGGACCATCAAATGAAAGAAATCGAGTCTTGTTTAATAGTCGTAAATACTTTCGTGAGGGGGCCACATGTAAGAATGAGAAGTTCATCGTCATTAATCACTGCTGTATCAATAATAATAATAATAATAATAATAATAATAATAATAATAATAATAATAATAATAACTGTTAAGAAGGATGGCAGAATTAAGCGAGTTGATTTTATATATTGTTTTTTCTATTTTCCTTACAATTCGCTTCTCAGGCTCAGCGATGTTTCTGAGTAACTGGCCAATATTCATATTGGTAAGGAGAAACCAAACTTAAATATAACTCAAGAAACGTTTCTCCTTCCCACCGCCGCCCGGAGAGCAGCGAGCGACCCCCCGACGATGCCAGATAATCAGGAGCCCCCACAGGATGATACGATTCCTGCTACAGACGGAATTCCTGACGTTCATCCCCAGGCACACTACTGTGGCGCTCGCACGAGAGAATCCCCGAGACCTTCGAGGCGAGATCCCGGTCCCTACCGGGCTGCTCTATGAGCAAGAGCTCGTGCTGGCATAAAGCCAGCTTAATCTTCAACAACAACAGATCCACGGCTTCGCCCAAGAGCCGGCCCGACCAATGAGAATGCACTCTAGGTCCGTGCCGCTATAAATTCCGTTCCGCAAACTCTTGCCACAGTCTCTTTAACTGACTCGTCCGAAGATGACCTACGATAAGGTCGAAACGTCACGTAATACCAGCATACCAGCACCAACACCACGCACCCTTAAACCAAAGACGACCCTGGCCCGAACTGAACTACGCTTACGGAATAATACCGGCACTGACGACGACCCCTGCTTGACCTGGACCTGATAACCTGTTCTAATAAAAGATCCCTACAGCATTTACAATTTTTTGAAAATTCCCAATATGAATATTGGCCAGTTACTCAGAAACATCTGAGCCTGAGAAGCGAATTGTAAGGAAAATAGAAAAAACAATATATAAAATCAACTCGCTTAATTCTGCCATCCTTTTTAACAGTATTTGCCTAAAAGAGGGTCTTCTACCAAAATAATAATAATAATAATATCTGGTATTAGTATGCTTTCATATTTCACCCAATGGCTTTAATTATTATAATATCAAAATAACTCCCATTCGTGACATTAATTTTAAATTTATTTAAAGTTGACAATTCATAATGTAAGATACAAACTGTTAAATTCGAGGAAATCTCAAAGTCTCCAGAAATGTTTTCTTTACAGAGCTTTGTCCTGTCAATGTATGACCTTGTACCAAATTTCTACATGGAAACAAAATCATCTCTAACATTACTTTTCATTTTAACTATCTTGTTCATTGATATTTGCCACAAACGTAGTAAAAGCCACGTAAAATGTAAATAAAAAAAAACTTTCATCCACGCACTTTCTTTTCAGCTAATAGATGGGTTAGCAGAGTGGTCTTCTGTGCTGGAAATAAGGAGCGTCACAGACAAGGACTACACGACGTATACGTGTACTGCATCGAATTACATGGGAACTTTGACCTCCAACCACACGCTCGGCCCTGCCATTCCACCCATCCAGGCATATAACCTCAGCGTGAGTACTCCAAGGTTTTAAGGCTAAGCTCTAGATTCTGATGAATAAAAAAGGAATTGACGAAGGCCTCAGTTTTCATCAAGTATGTCTACGAAGTATTCAAACGAAAGTCTCTTCATCAAGGCCAGGAAATTCTCCTCCAATTACTTAGATTAGCTTTACGAATGACGAATTAATATGTTAATTACCTCTGACAAGTTCTCCAACAGGTCGTTAGCGTCATGGGTACCACTGCTTTACTCACCTGGATTCCACCGAGTCAAGGAACCACGCCCTCAGGATATACACTTAGATATCGGCCGCTACACGATGAGGAATATCTAGTAAGTTACTCTTTTAATGTCGAATCTACTTCCCCTTGCCAATATTTTACGGCCAAAGGGAATTATAAATGAGGTATCTCGTGCGGGGCAGATGCACTTATGTGTAATTCCCTCTGGGTGTCAGGCATATGGTAATGTGAAGTCGATACTGGGGAGAATTTGTTCATTTAAAATATGAGAGTATAAAAATTGCCCTCTCTCTCTCTCTCTCTCTCTCTCTCTCTCTCATATATATATATATATATATATATATATATATATATATATATATATATATATATATATATATATATATATATATATATATATATATATATATATATATATATATATATATATATATATATATATATATATATAATATCACACAGACAATCCCATTCGAAACAGAAATAAATTTTCAGACTCACACTAGAAACAAACCCAGGTCTTTCAATTAAAAGACAAGTCTGCTGCAAACCAAGCCACATGCTCACATATATATACATATGTATATCCACACATACAATGTGTGTATGTGCGCACGGTTGTATACCTGTTCTCATCTAGAAACTCAACACTTTTCAGCGTCAGAATGTAGAAGGCCGCGGAACTACGACGGTGCAGATCCAAGGACTGTCCCCCCGCGCCACGTACGAATTTGCTATCCGGACTTACAACAGCCAGGGTACTTCGGACTTCACGTCCCCTACGACAAAAGTCACCATACCGGGTAACGCGAATTCTCATATCCTATTTTCGCTAAAGTCACTCGGCTAAGTCTAAATGGAAACATCTGTAATCGATAGGTATAATGGCACTTGTGCAACCGAAAATAATGATTTCACTATGTTTATTCTTGGTCCTAGTAAACATTTGTAAAGACAGTTGTTAGTGAGCTGAACGTTCATAGATAAAATTACCTACAATAAAAATGTGTATAATAATGAGCCTCAGTAACTAAAAACTAATTATGATTTGAATTGAACAGGTAGCTAAAAATAAAAATGAATATGACAAACAGAAACACGAGTTAAATAGTGCTTCTTCTAATATCCGATGTAGAAACCGGAAATAATTTTTTATTTACTCGTACTATGAAATTCTGTTTACCTCCAAAGTACATATTCCCTTAACAGACAAAATCAGCCATTTTTATATAACTGAATTTCTCATGACACACCCGTTTCTCGCTCAGGCGTGGTGGAAGAAGCAGCAAGTAGCAAGCAGGCAACCTCGCATGCCCCGTCTGACCCTTCTGCTAATGTCCCTGACTGGGGCAGCCCTTTTGGTCCTAAACATATCCATCATTATCTGCTTCATCAGACGCTTCGCCACGAGCAGGAATACTCCAGGTACTGTTTTGGGGACCTTCACTTTTCATGAAATGAATACCCCAGGTATTATTGTGTTTGGGTCCTTCAGTTTTCATAAAATGAATACCCCAGGTAACTGTTTTTTGGTTTTGTTTTTTTTGTTTTTTTTTTTTGGCCCCCCCCCCCCTTTTAACTTTTCACATAATGAATACCCCAAGAACTGCTTTTTGGGTCTTTCCTTTTTCATAAAATGAATACCCCAAGGTTACCTGCATTTGGGTGTCCGCCACTTTTTCATAAAATAGGAGTAGAAAGGTTCTGCTTTTAGGTTTCTCCACTATTTAAAATTAAAATTATACCTTAGGTCTACTTGCTTCCGGGTCTTTCGCGTTACTAAACTTAAAATAAAAATAAGTAATGATGAATAATATGGAATGAAGTAATAAATTTTACAATTTTGTCTGTTCTCTCAACAGCTTCTTCTTATAAAACTGCGGTTTCTGAGACGCACACACCGCCTCAACTCCCGCGATGACCACAGATGACGACGAAGAGATGAAATCAGGTGGCCCTGAAAGTGTTACCACTGCAGCCCAATACCAGGTATGGTGATAATGAAACTGTTCTTGATCCTTGAAATACTGGGATGACATACCTAAGCATTCTGTCTATTACCATTTTGCATTTTCCAGGTTGAAAATTATCTTAGGATATCTATATTATTCCCCCATTTCCAATAAATAGATTGTGGATTATTTTCATTTTTTCTTATATATCTTTGCCTATCTGTCAGAATGTTTTGAAAACCACTTCGTAACACAAGAAAAAAACAAAAAAATTGGCAATGTCTTGATGATTTTAATATTTTTTATTCAGTGGATTCTTTTCTTGCCATCAGATGACTCGGCAATCTTCAGACGTAAAAGATGATGGAGGTAGTCCACGAATAACAAATATAATCCATCACTACAGCACAGATATCACGAGACTTCAAACCAAAAGACAAGCAGCTGCCAAACGTTCTCCCTTCTGCCGAGTTTATCACCATCGACAGTCCCAACTAACAACAGCAAAGTGCCTTAATGAATGGTGGTCTGAACATTCGGAGTCCAGTATCTCAAACACAGAGCCTGAACAAGTAAAGTACTTCTGCCCAGATAGTACACACCAGTTAGATGACAACATATCAAACCAGATGAGAGTAGAGGCCCAAGACATTCCAGATGTGTGTCCCAAAAACTCAGGGTCAAGTCATTCATTTATTCGTCAGCAGAGCCAGGAAGGTCCTTGCCAGGAGGATGACAGAGTTTCCCTGACGTCGCACCAGAGCAACACTTCCTATGTTAACCTTCCCGATCAGGTGCATGGCATTACAAGACATACATCAGTAAACCTACATCGTCAAGATAGTACAAGTCCCACCCCAGTGGGTCTGCGAGGGCAAGACAACATGAGTCCTATCCCAGTGGGCTTACATCATCAGGATAGCATAAATCTTCCACCAAAAGGCTTGCACCACAAAGATCGAATGAGTCCTACCCTGAAAAGCTTTCAAAGGCAAGACAGCCTAAGTCCAACCCCCTCTTTGCCTCATATTCTTCCAGCTTCAAATAAGCCACATGTTCCATCTCCGTCGACATTCTGCCCGAATAAAACATCTCAATATGGTATGCATCAGAGACAGTCACACACTAAACATCAGCACCCTGGACCTCAAGGATGCTTACACCACCATGGGCATCATAATGGCTTTGAAAAGCAGCAACAGGATCGCAATCACCAAACACACCTAGAATATCGCCAAAGGCTGCCAGTACAAGAGACAGAAAGAGGGTAGGTTACACAATACTGCAATACAGATTCTACAGAACTCCACCAAGCAGGTCCTTACCCCCCACCCGCCAGCCATCGCACCCTCGACAACACTCAGAGCCTCAGGGACACCTAGGGCATCAACAAACCCCATCAAATCAAATGCATCATCGTGGGTATCAAGGTAGAACTTATCCGCAGCAGAATCTCCACAGTGTACCTCATCAAAACCCGCCGTACAGATACCCGTCCCCTGAGTACAATTTACCAGACCAGCACTCGTCACCTCATTATCATCACTCCGTAGAAGAGCCACGTTTAGAACACCCCGCTAAAGTAGCAAGTGAGCCTCCTAACAATAGACATAGCCCCATTTCTCACACCCAGAGGGACTACCAGTATACAATACCCTTTCAAGAAGAGGGCTGGCGTGGAGTACACTCACAGCTTCCTGCTGCAGAGCAGCACCAACTGCAGTGCATAAGGGAGGAGCCTAGCAGTGACCCCTTGGGAGGAGCAGATCCCAAATCCTGTATAGCAGAAACCAACTGTGATGACGAGGGGGAAAGGGCGCACGACGAATCTTCTCATGGTAAGTCGGCATCTTGAGATAAACTCAAACAAGAAACACAAATGGGGAGAGGACTTGGTGATGACCATCAGAGATGGATGACATTGTTAACTGCATGTAAGGGGCACATGAGTTTGCGTATTTTTCCGTATCTGGGATAGAATATAGTTTCTTGTCCAGTTGAGACAGAGAGGACATTATCAAGAAGTCAAGGAAGGAAGACGAAGCAGTGCGTACAGAGTTAATGGAGCAGAGCCAGTTTCCATTGTTATGGTTAATTTAGCCGGTTCAACAACTTATTCAGATGCGTATATATAATCTGACGGTTAAGGTGGTAGAAAAGTAAAACTCAATAAAAGTATATTAAAGAAAAAACAAGGGGATAAAAAGAACGGCAACATGAAGGATATTAATTCAATTCTGAGGTTATCAGCAGGTAATTTCTGATTCTTGATATTGCATTTCAAAAATACGTAACGATAGATACGCACTCGCAGGGAACTAAACACTTTCAAAAATCTATATATAGGTCAGAATAACATTCAACAACTACGACTGTCACATAACCTCATTCTCTTAAAGTTCCCCTTTCGCGAAAACATTTTAACTCTCTCTCTCTCT
>NC_061105.1:40809597-40829597 GCF_015104395.2 Macrobrachium nipponense | reverse complement strand
ATATATATATATATATATATATATATATATATATATATAAATAACCAGCGAACTAAATGAGGCTGTCAAAAAAAGCGCTTCGTTTTCAATAATTGAATAACGCTCTCTCTCTCTCTCTCTCTCTCTCTCTCTCTCTCTCTCTCTCTTGTACATTGTTAGAAAACGCGCCAGTGGTGATAGAGAGCTTTCTCTTCTCGAAAGCGTCGCAATAAAAGGATCGAGACAAGTTATTGCAGGGAAAGAAGCCAAAGGCCTTCTGAGGAACCTTTGTGTCTTCGGGAACATTATTGTTGGTGCTGACTCACAGTCCTGCTCAGAATTGGCTTTCTTTTACAGTCTGTTCATTTTTGTTTTAGCTTAGTGTCTGCGACAAGGATATCGTTCACGACTGAGGAGAAATGATGGTATATCGCCCTTTCTGGAGAAGAAAACATTTGCGTCAATAATTAATTAACCATTTTATTACGGTGCATTCGAGAAGAGAAATCCCTCTATCACTACTGATGCGTTTTCTGTTAGTGTACAAGAGAGAGAGAGAGAGAGAGAGAGAGAGAGAGAGAGAGAGAGAACTGTGCCTCAAAAAGCAATAAATATGTTCGAACGTACATTTCTTTTATTTGTTATTTACAATATTAAATCAATTTTGATTTTTCTTATTCGTTAGATCCGGGATTTGGAGAAAAGCAATTGGACACAGAATAACCTCAACCTTTATAAGAATTTAATGACGTCTCCTTCCAGAGGGGAAAAAGGCAGACTACAAATGTTGTGGTTGGAAACAAAAAAATAATAATAATAATGATAAAAATAGAAAAAATAAAATAGTAAAACAAGAAAAAAGGGTAAATGCGATAACAACCCTGAAAGTAACAACTCAAAAACCGAAAACTAACAATGACCAAAATATTATCTAAAATCCATTTTGCAACTATAATCGAATATGTTATCCAAATGGAATCGAGAAGATTAATAGTCAAAATTACTCGAAATTGTAAACTATTTCCTGCTAAGTTCCAAAAGCTTCCTTCATTTCCTTAGACCTTCATTAATGAAGTGGAATAATTGAGGTTTATGTGGGCGTTAACTTGCTCGAGTCGGAAGTTAATCTTTGATCGGAATTTGGACTTTAACCTAAAATTCGTCAGGCTAATTTTCGATCTCTTGTTGCGAGACGTTTATGAAGATGGGCTAACTTTGAAGTTTCCTCTCTCTCTCTCTCTCTCTCTCTCTCTCTCTCTCTCTCTCTCTCTCTCTCTCTCTCTCTCTCTCCTTTTTCTTTCGATCTCCCTTATTTTTCGCCCGCGTGCGCATGTGCGCACTGGCATTCTGACGTACATGCGAACATAAGCACGTTTGAGAGGTTTGCATTGAAGGAAGGAATGTTTCTGTACCAGTTTCTACTGATTGTCACCTTCTGAAAAGAAAACCTCTGACGAATGTAGCCAGCTGATCTGGGCGAAATTTACACACTCACACACACACACACACATATATATATAAGTCATATCACATTTCCGTGATTCATATACAAATATCGAGCTACAATGTCCTTTAATATCTAATTCGCTCTACCTCGGAATTAATATATTTTCATATATGCTTAACCGAAGGGGAATTTTTTCTCGATAATAGATTTGCCTGGACCAGGGCGCGAACCTATGGATCCTTTCAAACCCAGGAACGTCAGTGAAGCGTTACCTACTACACCACCGCGGTGGTGTAGTAGGTAACGCTTCACTGACGTTCCTGGGTTTGAAAGGATCCATAGGTTCGCGCCCTGGTCCAGGCAAATCTATTATCGAGAAAAAATTCCCCTTCGTTAAGCATATATGAAAATATATTAATTCCGAGGTAGAGCGAATTAGATATTAAAGGACATTGTAGCTCGATATTTACATATATACATATATATATATATATGATATATTATATATATATATATATATATATATATATATATATATATATATATATTGCTAAGTTTATTGACCTCCTCGTCTACCCAGCATTTAGTTAATTATTTTGATTTGTAAAACGACAGCCATATTCCTCCAAATATCAGCTGATTTTTAGGTGGGAAACCAAAACACGCCAGCCAGAGATAGGGAGTTAATATTGGAAGGAGGGGGAAAATAGACTTGTCAGCTTTAGGGACGTATCCCAAGGGAAGGATGTAGGCAGACTGGTACTTATTAGGCCTATATCTTAAGCTCTTTTTCCTGTAAACCTCTGCTGGCTGTATGTTCTGTTTCCAGGATTGCCCTGCTCCTGGGGGGTTAAGCTGACCCCCAACACCAGGAAAGACACCTGCCCTCGCCCTCAGTCGGCTGCAGTCGTGACCTCGGACGGATGTCCAACCACCAGCCTTCCATTTAGGCCTATCCATGGCGTTACTGGCGCGCCCAAACCCCACAGACCTGAGACAAAGCCGGACGCCACATTTCTACAAAGGTCCACTGATCAGGGCATCCAGGTACGTCTTGTGAAACAGCATATTGCCAGTTCCTTTACATCCTAGTGTCTATTTACTCCCCAGTTTCCCAATTCAAACTTCTAAATCAAAAGAACTCATCCCTTTGTTTCCTCTCACTGCCTCATGGCCGCATGCTTTCCCTTGTGTGATCGTCCCAGACAAATGAAGTCATTGCATACCTCAGTTAAACACTAGAGGGCCTTTTCCCCAGTGTTAGAGAACTGAATAATCTTAACTTGTGCAAGAAGTCCCTTTTTTTTTATCTTGTCTAATCTGGGATCTTTTTCCAGATTCCCTGAGTCATGTGTCCAAGTCTGTCCGCCCGCAAGTGTTGCATTACCGCAAGATTTTGAAACCCAGCTTTTATGGGAATCACATTTTTAGCCAGCTATCCAGTTGTGAGAGATATATGCTTCCCCACGTGTGGACACGCTGCATTTACTTTTTCTCCAGGCCAGTAACGACCTCTTGTAAATAAATAGATGTAAAGTAATTAGCTGAGTTTCTGGCGACCTTTTCCTCTAGAGTAAATTATCACTAAATCCTTTTACGGTAAGTTCAAGTAATTTATTGTTTTTTCCCTCAACTATTCCTGTTTACGTATTGGAGTCCTTTCAAGGCAGGGCTTCAAACGTAACAATGGCGACCTTGCCAGGATTCGAACCTAGCTTGCTTTAAAAGCTTGTAAAACGCGTTATCCCTTGTAAAACGTAAAATGTAAATGTTTTTACAAAGCGCAAATCAAAGTACACTTGCAGCGGAAGACACACACTGACTCACGGTAAGGTATACCATTCATATAATATGATTATTTATAACCAATATTAGCTTAAGGTACGTTTAAGTATTTATTTTAGAAGTGTTTAAAAGAGTGTTAAGTAGAAATATTATTATTGTAATGGCAGAGCACCGAGTGAATTCTCTATTACTTTGCATTGTTCTCCTGACGAGACACGAGCAAGTAAGATAGATGCCAAAAAGTACCAGATCAAACTAGGAAGTGCTTTGCCAGGGTTTATTGTTGTGTTAGAAAGCCTAGTTACGGCAAAAGAAGTGCACAATTCTTTTGTCTGTGATATGTGAGGGGAATTCGTTTTAACTTAGTTTTCATTCCAAGTGTTGGTAACCGCTTAGCCAGCCAGCTCTAGTCAGCTGAGCGTAAACGCTTGCTTAAGTTGGCCAGCTTTGTAAGCTTCGCACATGCGCTTTCCCAGCCAACCTTCGTTTCGCACAACGCAGCCATGTTTGTATCCCTTTAAGAATTATCTCGATTATTTAAGCAAAGTAACCTAAGTCTTGATGTTTTAACGTAAATAATATCAATCTTCATACTAGCATCTATCGTTCTGGCAGAGAAATTAACGTAATTCATCTTGAATAAGAAATTAGAATTTTTTGTTGTAAATCGTTTTCGCGTTTACAGAAAATCAGCTGATTCACCATCGCTGATAGCACACCGCTCTGCTAACCCGCTCACACGTTTCACCTAGCATCGCTCACTCGCTCGCTGAGCAAAAGCTCCATTTCCTTTTGTACTAAACGTAACCTTTTCCATTTACAAATGTTTGCTAACATTTTCATCTTAAAATCCTTACCGTCATTTCACTTGTCACAAGGACCTAGTATCCTTACGTAAAGTTAACGTAAATCTTCAAAGTACAGTAAAATTACAAGAATTGTTAACGTAAAACGCATCGTTGTAAATTTCATATGAAAACGCAAATCATTTCATATAAGCGCAAGCCGCTACCAGTAACGTGAAAATCGTTCATCGCTAGTGCGTCATCATTTTCATAAACCTTATCCAAAGCAATTCTTTCATTACACGTTAACGTAAGTAAATCATTTAACGCAAGTTGCGTCATATTAAAACTAAAAGTATTAGTTCAATTAAATACAAGGGTGTTCATCATATATCATTTTCACCCTCTCAGAGAGAGAGAGAGGGAGAGAGAGAGAGAGAGAGAGAGAACCCATTATTCACGAAGCCAAGAGTACTACATCTATTACCATTACGCATGCAGAATTAACATTATTTTAGTCTCTTGTGTATCATTTACACTGAGCGTGATACGTCCGAGCCGGTGTCCATTGCAGTTTTTCCAGCATTATTTCATTTATCGAGTACTTCAGCAAAGGACTAAGCATTTCTAAAATTACCATTACCTGTCGTTGCCCGAGTGGTCTTTTCATTTTCTTTATCCCAAAAGACTTGCGTATACCGCAAGCACAAACCGCACAGTGTGCCACCGCAACCTTCATTACTTCCATCAAGGAAGTCGTTACCAGTTTAGGACTGGCCACTACCAGTGCACGTCAGGTCATACTATTTTACAGTGCCACTAATTTGTGACACTGTCCATCGACTGGCTGCTGCAGTACTCCCACCTTTTACTTTCTCTCCTCCACCATTACACTCTGCCACGAGCAGTGCCATTTCTCTTCAGTATATTTGAGTATACTGCATTTAGTGTCGTCTGACGGGACCCACCAGCACGCTACCAGTGCCTAAGGAACGCCTCCTGAAGTGCCGCTATTCCAGCACTACTAGTGCTGTCCAAAGAACGCCTCCATAAGTGCCATTGCACCTGTACAGCCGTACAGTTAGCCATTCTACCTGCGTGTCCGTCCTTACGGAACGCCCAATTAATTAGTGTGTCCATGTAAAAGGATCAGTGATCCTTCGGAACACTCCCCAAGGGAACACCTCCCAAAGTGCTGCAATACCAGCCCCAAGTGCTGTCCAAGGAACGCCTCCTGAAGTGCCGTGCACCTGTACAGATGTACAGGTAGCCTTTTACCTGCGAGTCCGTCCTACGGAACGCCCATTCCATTAGTGTATCCGCTATCCCGGATCACCCAACCAAAGAACGCCTCCATAAGTGCCGTGCACCTGTATTGGACCTACAGGTTGCCCATTCCAGCGTCTCCCAAGTGAGGAACGCCCTTAAGTGTGATGTACGCCGCACACTCTATTTGATCTTCCGCCTCATCAGAAGGTGCCTTTCCAGAAGTGCCACCAACTTACGGGACACTTCCCAAGTGCCACAGAGCACCCAGTCTTTTCAGACTTTTTCACTACCACGTCGCAGAACCCATTTCCAAGTGAGTGCCACATTACACCGTAGGCACTCCCATTCCATTCAGTACCCTTCCTGGCCATTATTTTCATTTTCATCTGAGCCTCTACTGCAGCCTAAGGGAAATGTCTTCCCCTGCTTCCCGCGACTTCTTTGCCATAGAGCTAGAGAAGCTCCGAACCCTCATAACTCTGGGCAAGGAGGCCGGTTACACTGGGCCAGCACTTGACCAGTGGATAACGGCGCAGTAGGACGCCGCGCGCCTGCAAGAAAAGGAAGAAAGGGAAAACCAGAGAAAAGCCAAAGAAGCAGAGAAGAAGGAAAGAGCAGAAGAGAGAAAATGTGAGCTAGCTCTCAGAGATGAAGAAATCACTCAGCAAGTTTCTAAGCACCAGACCATGAGCTGGACTCCCGGTAAGAGGTGGTTGTGGAGGTTCTGCACCGCTTGCTGTGTGCGTGGGCATGTTGTGGATTCAGCCCAGTGCCCAAGTCGATCCCTACCTTAGGACAAGAGCTTCCAGGGTGAACTTCTCCAAGGCTACCATGTAGCCCTCCCTGATGAACAGTCTCCTATGGCCTATCAGTGGGTACAAGTCATGGCCGATGCCAAAGCCCAGGTCTCCCTCATTGCAAGAAAGGCATTGCCTAGGGGTGCCAAAATCCAGACGGACGAAGAAATTCAGTTTGAATGTATTGACAGTCACCTCTATTCTGTTCCTTCTGTCCTTCTGAAGGTGGAAATGCCCTTATTGGACCAGGAGACCAGGGGAACCACATTGTGCCGTCTGGGCGTAGTTGACCCATTTCATGATGTTTACCAGGTAATATTGGGCCGAGATCTACTTAAGCCGTATCTCCCCTGGACGCAGCTCCCAAGACCAGATGTACCGTACACCTGCAGCATGCCAGATAACCAACCCTCAATTCTAGATTCAGAGGCTAGTGCCTCCGATGTCCCCGACATCCTTTCCATTTGTGAACCTGGCCCTGACCCAGTGTCAGAGCCCGAAGTCTCTTCCGCATCATCTCAGCCTCTTACCATTTTACTGCCTACCTCCTCCACTTTGGAAGAGGTAAGCCCACCAGTTAACCTCGTACTTGTTTCCGAGGGTGATTCAACGGAGGATTCCATAACCTCCCCACGTCAAATCACTGCCAGAGAGGACTCTTCACCTGTGCCAGAGCACACTGCTAGCCTTGGTGACTCCACAGATTAGCAACCTGTGGGGCCATCTCGGCCTTATCATCTAGTGCCACGGAAGAAGTTCTGGAACAAGTTCTGCCAAGACTGTGGCCGCAAGGGTCACATGTCTGCAAATTACGGAGGGTGCGCTAATCGCAATATTCCCGCCATTGCAATGGCCATGACCAATCCTTCCTTACTAGGACCCCCGGCTAAGGGCCCTATAACCGTCGCACCCCTCCAAAGTCATTATCCGCCAAGCCACGTCAGAGCCTACAACGACTCTGGCGCTCAAATCTCCCTGATACAGGAAGACCGAATCCCCCGAGGGGCTAACGTCGATAGACGTCACTTAATCACCATTGAAGGTATCAACCATATCAAGCTGATCCTTCCGACCGTCCAATTGAGGGTCACCAGACCTCACTTCTCCAAAGTGGTGCAGTTGCAAGCTACATTCCAGGAGGTTATGACCTCCTCCTAGGGCAAGACATGAAGTCTCCCTTGCATTTCAAAAAGCCTAGGGGTCCTAACCCCACGTCAAATAACTCCAAAGCAAGGAGTCATCGAAATTCTACTTCCTCCAGGAAGTACGTCCACCAACCGTCTCCCCCGTTACCAAGGAGGGAGATTGATCATTCACAGTTCCGTTGCAAAACCTGCAACGTACTAGGGCACTCCCCGAATTGGCCTAGGTGCCCTAGCCAACTACCAGCAGCGGACACTGTCCATTTTCCACAAGGCTTAGCCTTCCACAAGAGACAGAAGCCTCTATCTCCCATTACCAAGGGCCCGCTGAGAGGTATTGCACCTCCGGTACCCGTCCCAGGTCCAGTCGACCTCAGCTCTCTGCCAGTGCCACTTGGCAGCACTGGGCAGTGCCAAGCTCCGTCCAGCCTGGACGTAGAGCCACCACAGAACTTGAACTCTGCGCCTGGCCCCGAGCTAGCGCCGGCGCCTAACCTTATCAAGGATCCTCCTACTGGAGATCCCCCCAACAGGCATGGAGCTTACCGCAGCCCATGGCCAATCTCCAGCACATCATTCTTCTTCACCCTCACCTCTGTCGCCCGAGGATACCTCCGACAGACCTTACCTTTACACCTCCTCTGGACGACCAGGAACTGCCCAACCAGGAGTCAGCCTGGAGTTTTCCCCTTACGACAGTTGTCGCAGCAGCCGAAGTGAGGGCCTCCCCTGCAGTAGGTTCCACCTCTACAACGGTTGCTGCAGATACCGAAGTAGGGTGTTCTCCTGCAATCCCTCAGGCTACACTGCCTCTGCTCCTGACGGCATTTCTGGCCTTACCCCAGGGCCGGTGCCTCTGTCTACTCCTAGGGCTGGTATAGCCAGGTCCTGGAGGAATAAGAAGAAGAAGAAGGGACGTCATTAACCCACTAACAAAAGAGCCACATGCTCTCCTTGACACCTGTGCCCGAGGTACAGTGTCACATTCATTTGCGGAGTGATCCTGGCACCTACCCAGAGAAGGTAGCCAGCCTGATCTCTGCCAGTAAAACTAACCCTCTAACACCTAGAATTGGTGATACTAACCCTCATTTAAATATAATTACCTCATTACATTTCCATCCTGGTCCACTAACCACTCATCATTCTCATGCATCATTACCTCACATCATGTATTTTAACAATTCCGTCCACACATCCCTGCTGTGCGTACCACACTCTGGAATGATTGCGTCTCCAATTTACTGTATTGAGTAGGTTAGGCTAATGATTTAGTACCAGGGCATTAGGGTAGTAGCAGAAAGAATTTTCAAGTAACCTTATCTAGGGGTAGAGTAGACTGTTGTCACAGACAACCCGTAGTTATCACTTAGGCTAGACTAAATTACTCCATTAAGTTAGTACACTTAGCATCTCCACCTATAAGTTAGGTAGGCCACTGTAGTTAGCTGTATCGCTACTCTAAAAACTTCGGTTAGAGTAGGAGAACTGGGTAGTCGAGACTGTCAACTTATTTAAGCCAAGGCCTTCATGCCCAAAAGGGAGTGAATGCCTTCTTAACAGGGGGAGCTGCTACGTTTATTGACCTCCTCGTCTACCCAGCATTTAGTTAATTATTTTGATTTGTAAAACAGCAGCCATATTCCTCCAAATATCAGCTGATTTTTAGGCGGGAAACCAAAACACGCCAGCCAGAGATAGGGAGTTCCTATTGGAAGGGGGGAAATAGACTTGTCAGCTTTAGGGACGTATCCCAAAGGGAAGGATGTAGGCAGACTGGTACTTATTAAGCCTATATCTTAAGCTCTTTTTCCTGTGAACCCTCTGCTGGCTGTATGTTCTGTTTCCAGGATTGCCTGCTCCTGGGGGTTTAAGCTGACCCCCAACACCCAGGAAAGACACCTGCCCTCGCCCTCAGTCGGCTGCAGTCGTGACCTCGGACGGATGTCCAACCACCAACCTTCCATTTAGGCCTATCCATGGCGTTACTGGCATGCCCAGACCCCACAGACCTGAGACAAAGCCGGATGCCACATTTCTACAAAGGTCCACTGATCATGGCATCCAGGTACGTCTCGTGAAACAGTATATTGCCAGTTCCTACTCTAGTGTCTATTTACTCCCCAGTTTCCCAATTCAAACTTCTAAATCAAAAGATCTCATCCCTTTGTTTCCTCTCACTGCCTCATGGCCGCATGCTTTCCCTTGTGTGATCGTCCCAGACAAATGAAGTCATTGCATACCTCAGTTAAACACTAGAGGGCCTTTTCCCCAGTGTTAGGGAACTGAATAATCTTAACTTGTGCAAGAAGTCCCTTTTTTTATCTGGTCTAATCTGGGATCTTTTTCCAGATTCCCTGAGTCACGTGTCCAAGTCTGTCCGCCCGCAAGTGTTGCATTACTGCAAGATTTCGAAACCCAGCTTTTACATGAATCACATTTTTAGCCAGCTATCCATTTGTGAGAGATATATGGGTCCCCACGTGTGGACACGCTGCATTTACTTTTTCTCCAGGCCAGTAACGGCCTCTTGTAAATAGATAGATGTAAAGTAATTAGCTGAGTTTCTGGCGACCTTTTACTCTAGAGTAAATTATCACTATAAATCCTTTTACGGTAAGTTCAAGTAATTTATTGTTTTTTCCCTCACTATTCCTGTTTACGTATTGGAGTCCTTTCAAGGCCGGGGTTCATACGTAACAATATATATATATATATATATATATATATATATATATATATATATATATATATATATATATATATATATATATATATATATATATATATATATATATATATATATATATATATCATACATCGAGCCATAATGTCCTTTAATTCACTTGTTGGCCCAGTCGATAACATCACTGAAGTCCTAATTTCTCCCTCTGTCCGCTGGGCGCTGGTTCGAACCCACTAGAGGGACGAAATTATTATCAACTCAAAAATTTCCCTTCGGTTAACATTTATGAAAATATATTCATTCCGAGGCAGAGCGAATTTCATATTAAAGGACATTAAATTCTGTAGCTCGAATCACGGTGATGTGATAAAAAATTTATATATAGTATATATATATATATATATATATTATATATATATATATATTATATATATATAAAGATATATATATATTATATATTATATATATATATATATATATATACATATATCAAAAATTCATGTTGATATATATATATATATATATATATAATAATATTATATATAATATATAATAGAATATATATATATCTATATATATATATATAATCATATTGAATATCTATAATATATATAGCAAATAACCTGGGTATCGGGACAAAACTACGTTGGAATGAAAGCTATACAACTGAGAGTACTTACATTCCAATAAACCACTTATGGTTGTATATATTTTTTAGTTAATTCTTTTATAAATTTATTTAAATTTGCTCTGAGTTTATTTGTCTAGTCCGTCGGTTATTTATGTAACAGCCTGATGTTTTGCAACATGTTGACTGAAATAAATGGTAAACTAATACTTAATTTACATTTGCTCATATATCTTGATTTAAGAACCTATACCAGATACAAGGGTAATTATTTAAAAATTATTATATAGTAAATAAACTGTGGAATTACCTTTAAATAAAAATCATTTATCTAAAAACATCCTCGACTGAGGCTTGATTGCTCTCTCTCTCTCTCTCTCTCTCTCTCTCTCTCCTCTCTCTCTCTCTGCTAGAATTCTCCAATGTCAAATCGTATCCCGGACGAGATGTAAAAAATATACATGAATAAAAATTGTTGGTGCCGAGGAAAAAAAAATATTTGCTTTTTTCGTAACAGCATCACAGCCATTAACTCGAAGTATTATACAAAAGTAACGTTTTGAAACGACTTTTTATTTTTCAGAACTAGTATGGAAAGAACAGGTTTGACTGACCGCTGTTCAAATAAAATAGGAGGAAGGTTATAGTGCAGTCATTATTATTTCCGGGGAAGCTATAAAACAAAAACAAAAAACAAGTGTTTATAGGCGAAGGCGAACGAGTCTGGTGTCAAAATAATGCAAAAAAATAATAATAATACATCAATAAAGTGAAGGAATTCCATGTTGTTGAATATGTGTGTAATGTTCATAATGAATCTATTGAACACCTGGAAATATTTTTCTTTTATCATTTCATCGAGATGTATTTCCTGGTAAAAATCTTTGAATACGAACGAAATATTATTGCTAAGGAAATGTTTTCCTTAAAAAAAATGTTCTTCCATTTCAAGTGTTTTTCTATTTCGACCTAAATCCACTCATGCACTATCGGTTTATAAATTTTGGCTTCGGAAATAATGTATCTAGACTAAAGTCCCAATAGAACAAATGATTCTCGCTACGAAAGTTACCACAAAAACAGTTTAAATATATAATAATAATAATAATATAATAATAATAATAATAATAATTAATAATAAAATAATAATAAATAATAATAATAATAATAGATCCCTGAAAAGGAACCTGGAAAAACTAGATGCTGAAGAGTGTGCTCCTAGAAACAGCGCACATATATGTTGCTTTCTAATTGAGTTTTAACGACCCCAACATCCTCTACAGAATCATAACAAACTCCTACAAGTGATTCTGATGAACCATTTAGAGTCAATTCGCTCACTGGATTCAGAGTGGCGACTTCAAGGTTTTTCAGAAAGTCGGTTTCGTTCAGAAAGAGATGCTGAAGGAATTTCAGTTTCTGAGAACATTAGTTTCTAGATAAGCAAATAATTGGTACCTATTTTTATTTTAGAAATCTTTTTGGAACCTTATTAAGGAATGTTTTAATCCGACCAAATATTTTTCCTGAGAGAGAGAGAGAGAGAGCAGGAAAATTATCGATAAACTTAGTGAAATGTTCAGGAAGTAACTATATCAAAACATGAATGGCATTTTGTATAGAGAATCACCGTTATAATTATTAACAAAGCATCTAGGGTAAGGATATTCATTTTACCAAATATCATTTCCTTAGTGCAAATAACATTCAATTCAGCAGTGCCCCCAACCTTATGCTCTGGACGTGAAGAATAAATCAAACAAACAAAAACGTCGGTTACAGAAGAGCGAATATCAATTGCCAATTTTCCATGCAGCCGGAGTTTTAATGAAAACCTATTTTATTCCTGGCAATTCATATCTCACGATTTAACGAAACAATCGCTCGGTACAACAGAGGGAAGTCATTCCGCGTCAACGTGAAACGAAAGGCCTTTTTCTCTCTCGTTTCCATCGATTGTACCTCTATACAGGGTTCCTCGCTTTGATCTTGTTTGATGACTGTTAGTAATATTTATCGGTAATATGAGAAATCTTCTCAGCTTACGAATATCTACGAAATTTCAGCTCACATTTACAAAACGCGTAGGTTTCAGTGACCTTAAACTTTGCTTTACATTTTGCCGGCGTTGCGAAGACAAAGAGAGCTCGACAGGAACATTTTAAAGACAGTCTTAAGTCACATATTTATGTCTAAGTCAGATTACGAAGAAAATTAACAGCGCAAGAAGATCAACAAAAGTTGAATCTTTACTGAATTGGCTGAGCAAAGACCTCCGTCTTTCATAACCTATTTTACTTCTGTATCTTAGTCTGTATTTATTTTTGCAACATTATTGTAGAAGTAAATGGAGAGAGAGAGAGAGAGAGAGAGAGAGAGAGAGAGAGAGAGAGAGAGAGAGAGAGATTCAGCCTAATGTAATGGTCTAACGTCATTTAACGTCTCATTAACGCGGCTTTTAGGGATTTTTACTATATTCTCGCCTGACAGTTTTAAAAATTTCGCATTTGTATACTTCTTTATGCCCTAGTCAGTTTCATCCTGGGAATACATTTCTCTAGAAAATAAAACTATATTCATGATCTATTGTAATTCATTATTTCTTCCTTAAACCCTCCAATTCTGAAATGTGAACTATTATTATTTATGGAAAAGCCCGATTATACTTTTCTTTAAAGTTGAAAATGGAAGATAATTTTTTTTTTCGAAAAATAAAATTAAGGCGAACTTTTTATACTGAATTATGAATACACTATAAAACACATTCAAGAGATAAAGAATATTATTTTGAATTGCATCACTCAAAGAAAAAGATTTTTTCATTCCTTTGATAAAAAAAATAAAACTTGACTCTCATTATGAAGAGAAGGTGACAGGTAATGTTTCCAAGCGAAAAATGAACTGGGGAGGATTATTTCAAAGTAATGCTTTAGGCTCTGACAAACACTGTGCAGGATAGCATATATCCTGCCAAAAAATAAATAAATAAAAATAAAAAGCTCGACTGACGTCACGGAGGAAAATTCTGAAGGAATACTAAGAATGAGTGAATATTAAGTAGAGGAAATGTTCTCCTACTGATACTTGACTTCTCATTTATGAAATAACATTCAAAGGAAGGTTTATGATAATAATATATGCTTACATGTAGCTGTTTTACGTATAGGTTTCTTCCTAAAAAAGAAAAAAAAAGAATACAAAATTGTGGCCGTCTATAAAATAGTAAGTAGACCTAATGAGGCGTTTTGAAACTAAATAAAACCCCTTCTTCTGACCCCTTTTCTATTATCACAGTTATCAATTTTGTTTTATGAGATTGATTGATTTACGGTTACTCAGACTGGCGTCACAACATTTGTTGTTTTGTAATTGGTTGTTGTAATTGTTATCGTTATCATCAAGTGTCGATTTTGCTTTTTGATCGTTGGTAAAAGTAAACTTGAAAAACTCCAAGTGTTCCAAATAGCGAACCAAATTAATAAACCAATATTGGTACATCGCATTAAAGGATGCTATACAATAGTACTAAGGGTGTACAATAGAAGAGCAGCTGTCCTCACTATGCTACGCCTTAATTCAATATATCAATAGAAACTGGTTATTTTAATAAAAATAAGTTGATTATTCTACCGTGTCTTTCTGCCAATGAACTAGAAAACTGTCTACAATATGAACTAAATAAAGTATTTACAAATGACATGACTTCCTCTTTCGCTCCGATACTGAAACGAAAAACTTTAGGAAATCAATTCAAACGTCCGCCACTGCCGCGATTTTAATGAATACGAACTCTATTCATACGCAATAATATTTTCATTGCTGTGTAACGATTCTTTTTTTTTTAGCTGCATGAGAACGATCATTATCCCTGTCATTATAATCAGTCTATCTGCTACCGCCGCTCCATCCTAAATATGACAGAGTATGACCGAATTCAGCTCCGCCTATCAATTCCCAACGAAAATCATTTTGAAATGCAACTACATCAAACTTTCCACTTATCTTCCGCGACTTCAGATATGAAACGTTGCCTTTTATTTTATCAGTTTTTATTTTTATTTTCTTTTTTTTGAGCAAGGAAGGTTCGGTCTGTCGATATTGAACACTACTGAAAGGAATGAAAAATCCATTAATGATTCGTAAATGAGTGAAACGTAGTACTGGCCTGAGTCTAAGGTCTCTCGGTCAAAGAAAAATGCTTAACAGATTTGATCAATATCTTCTTTTAAGTCTTAATGATCGAAGGAAAGTTATAGAAATATGATAACGTATTGTTCTAGAGCTCTTTTAATGAACTGTAAAACTTATAAACCATTTTTAGTCTACGTGATTATTTCACTACTTTTAGGCTAAAATGGCGCAAAGTTTCTTAAACAAGAAAGCGAACAGCCTCTGGGCTAAATTCACGAAATCCGGGCAAGGAACCTTTCAGTTGTTTAAATTCTATCATAAGGCAATTATACATTGTTTAACATTACTGCCAATTGCTTATTTGAGTTTTATTTTCTCGCATTTCGCAAGGGTAACTCAACGTTCGTTTTGAGAGCATGATTTACTCTCTAATGGATTTGACAGAACTAAATTTCTTAAGTTTGCCCAATAAACTTTTAACTATTTGAGTCACGAAAATGTCCGAGTTTATGAAGTAAGCTTAAATTTTTCAAAAATTAAATTTCTTAAAACCAGCAAAGTTTTGCAACAAATTATGGCGTTTTAAATTTCACTAAATGGAGCTATCATTTTTCTTAATTCTATACCCTTCCGTCTTCATAAATGAGGAAATACAAAACGCCGATAAAAACAGGTTTAGCATTTAATGATGAGCAAATATAAAATGAAGGAACAAAAAAACCAACGAATAAGAAAAAAACAAATGAGAAAATAATGCTAATTTTTATCGGTAAGAGAATGGAAATCATAGTCTAATAAATTATTAATGGTATCAAATTTCATTTTAATAAACATGTACGAATTGATAAAAAAAAAAGTATAAAGAAAAGTAATTTGCTTTATTTACGTTAATCTAAAACCAGAAAAGAAATTTAATATTTTCGAATCAATGAGCTATACGATTTCCATTTGGACCTTCGAACCGAAAAAAAAAAACGTTAACAACGGAAAAATTCGTTTCTTTGTTAAGAGTTTTAAAACCATCGAGGTTTGGCGGTTCATCAATTTTTATATTTTACGGTTCAGGAAATATTGGACGTTTCATTTTTATTACAGAAGCCTAACTAAAACCTAACTTTTTCTTATGAACTCTAAGCACTGTGTTTGTGTGCGTGTGGTATGTTGAATATCTAGTATATCTTCAGTATTTACAGAAACGTGAATATATCCCCGGTTATTAAAAAGAGCATTCTTAATTCGCCTGATCATAATATGTGATATCATATTTTCCTCTCCAAAAGGAGACATTAGAAATATCAACTGTCATTTAAAGCAATTGTCCTCCGCTGACGCCCTGATCTTAAGCCCCAGCTTTGACGTAAACAAACCAAAAACTCCTTTTCCCGAGTCAGATCCACCTAAACCTTCGGTCATTAGCTGGACTTCCTCCGGAGATATTTTGAAAGTCGTATACCTCCTCTCTCTCTCTCTCTCTCTCTCTCTCTCTCTCTCTCTCTCTCCTCTCTCTTCTCTCTCTCTCCTCAACTAACTGCGAGTCCCCAGAGAAGGAAATATCGGGGAAGAATTAATGCAGAAATAATGACAGGAGGAAGTAGGCTCTTTTGTGAGAGAAACCCGAAGATAACAAGGTCCTTCCCGATGGTCAGATAGTCAACGAGTTGATTGCTCAGCCACTTAGCAAAAAAGATGACTTTTAGGATCTCTCGAGAGTTTCTTTTGAAGGAGGATGATGCTTTGTTTTTTTCAAGAAAAACATCTATAAATTTGATTGCTCTAACAATTCTAGTTCCCACATCTACGCAGTTTTAAATCTACATATGTTGGCTTATTTTTGAATGTGATAACCTGTTCGTTCACCATATTACTTTTCTAATCTTACTATAATGGGCTTAATGTCGGTCCGTCCGTCCGTCCGTCTGTCATTCAATCACGGCCAAACGACTCGTCCGATGGGCATGAAATTTCGCAGGATTATAGTGGGTACCCCTAAGATAGTTTATAATGGGGGTTTCATCCTACCTCACCCGCCCTACGAAGGGGGTGGGAGTGAGAAGGGATTCCCTCAAACAACGGTAACTGGTTCTGCCCATGAAACGAGGCTGGTTACGCCCGTCGATTTAGTTACTTTACGAATTTCCATACATAATTTCTGTATACATATGTTTGCTAGTAGTTAAAATTTCACTATACTTTCTTACATTGAAAAACACTGTTGAGAGAGCATGTCTAACATACTGTTCCATAGGTAGCAAGAAAATTCTACTTCCATGTCAAAGAATATTTACAAATGACGTAATCTCTTAATGATGATAACCGAGTTCCCCTGTACTACTGATATAGAGAAAATGTCAGTCCCTAAAATCCTCTATAAAGAAAAGGCGTCAGTCTTTGAAGTTCTCCCCATTTGTTTCAATTGGATTTTTTCCTCTCAATAATTAATGATTTTCCAAAACATTAATTTTTGAGAGACAATGATTTTATCGCATCATCTTTTGCATGGGCTTTAGCATTGTAATCATTTATAATCATAGAGACTTACTGCAATACAAACAGGAAGAATTAACTGTTTTAGAGATTGAAAATTGTTTTTATAAAAATGCAGAACGGTATAGAATGAAATGTAGTCCTGTACTAAATGCTATATATAGATGGTAATTCGACCAGAACCTATAACTTATCTTACGAAATTAGAACGTGATTTAAAAACAGAAAATGGTTAGAAAATCATCGTATCGTCAGCAGAACACAGAAAAATATATACTCTAAATGAGATATATACCACTGCTGAAAATGAGACATGAGAACGCCAAAATGAAACTGTGAAACAAAAAAAAAAAAAAAAAAAAAGCAAAAAGTTTTACATTTATTATTTTCGTTTATATGGGAATTCCTCTGAACTTTATTTATTTATTTATTGTTTAAAAAAAAAACTCGTGTAATATTTTGTATCATTATGGATCTGGCAATTTTATTTGACTTCCCCTCCCCCCCCCAACCTCTCTTTCTCTCGTACAAAGGCTTATATACATATACAAGTATACATACATTCATTATTTACATATATACATAGACTCACTTGACTTAATAAGCCAATAGTTCCATGTTATTTCTTATACTTTCTATACTGTTATACTTCTGAGAGAGAGAGAGAGAGAGAGAGAGAGAGAGAGAGAGAGAGAGAGAGAGAGAGATTTTCCTTCAGTGTAAGAATTCTGACCCTTCGGATAACTTGTCTTTGTAAATAGCTTTATCTTTCCAGCGAATTTCCTTCTGATATTTCCTCCGACAAAAAGGTAAATAAAAAGAACTTCGTTCGACGTCAACAGCAGACTGTCCTCTTTGGTTCGCTGGAGGTCAAAAGCCTCCTGAGGTCATTATCACCAACTTAATTTTATTTTTGATACCACTGCTGTGTGCGACCAGCTGATTTTGTATTCAGTCGGGAAATGATAAAAAATGTCTGACCTAATTTTTAAGTCAGGAAATTGATTGAATAAAATATGATGTTGACCTGACATGGTCCTTTCTGTGTTCAGTTTAACAGAATTAGTGACCAGGATTGAATTACAAAGAAGGCCTTTGAATATCTTATATGTAAAGGTATATATATATATATATATATATATATATATATATATATATATATATATATATATATATATATATATATATATATACTATGTATATGTAAGTATATACTTATAATTTATAATAGAGCTTCTATATTTATTACACATACATATATATAAATTTTTATAATATATATATATATATTATATATATATATAGATAATATTATATATATATATATATATAATATAATATAAAAAGAAACTATACACATATATACATTTTCAATATGTATGTATGTAAGTATGTATATGCGGTTTTTGACGTTGAAGATAAAAAAATAACTATTTTGTGATTGGTTAATGGGAAAAAACCCATGAAATGAAGAAGAAATTGTTATTAGAAAAAGAAAAAACTGAGACAACCTCATTCTAACGAACAGGGACGATTAAAATATCCTAGGTGACTTAAACCAAGGAAGCTCAAAAGCAAGTATTAGCGCAAACGCAACCTCACTACAGCAAAGCAGAGGAACTTGGTCTCAAAGGTTTAGATTCTTTTCTTGGAAATCTTTCTTTGATCTGTCCTTGTTCACTTGACATGCTTCATTAACAGCAAAAACTCTGTGAGGTTGGGGGGACGGGGCGGGGGGAATAGGAAGGGGGGGGGGGTGGGGGGGGATTCGTGTTGGCGGGTGCGTTAGCGGCCTCAGTAGCTAATGCAAAAATTAACTTCTATTTAAAACGATAAAAACTACTAATGTCAGCATAGCTGAAATATTTTTTTTTTATATATTATAAAAGATTGTTATGAGAGAGAGAGAGAGAGAGAGAGAGAGAGAGGAAGAAGAGAGAGACGAGAGAGAGAGAGAGAGAGAGAGAGAGAGAGAGAGAGACGAGGAGAAGAGGAAGGAGAGAAGAGAGGACTTTTAGAACGTATGTTGAATGGATTTTATGAAAGAAAAATGGGATATAAACTTTTAAATAGCTTCCAATTTCAAAGTAGAATGAGAAAAACGAACGGAAATATATTCAACACTGAACAATATTCAAGCATCTGATATCTAAACGAGATCTAATTATGCACTGAAGTAATTCAATTATACTCCAGTAAAGCTAACGATGCTCCTCACTATTCTGAACAGAGCTTCTCAGGAAAGTCACTTGTGAATAATGAGCTGCAGAAAAAGTACCCAAGAACTTACTTTTAATCAATTTGTTTTCCACATCAGAAAGCTAAACTGACGAAGAAATGTCAAAATGTCTAAAATCTAACTAACTGGTACATTTGGACATTTCATTTCGACCTCCAGTCGGGAGTGACAACAGGTTCACAGTGACAGAATGTTTAAAAAAAAAAAAAAAATACACAAATAGGGCAAATAAAACCTGCAGAAGTGAATTAACTCAGAATTAAAACTGGGTTTGCACAACGATTCTCGAGAGACTTCTAAAAGTTAATGTCGTTAATGTAATATAATTCTATGGCCAAAGAACTTACTAGGTTTTCAAATTGTCCGGCACACTACTTTTTCTTATTAAACCTCATTTTACTTTTTTTTATCTTCTTTTAACAATGAATATTTCCTTTTCCTCAACAGGAAAATAATAGTATAATGAATGCATTATTGTATAATTTATTCTATACAGATATGAACAGGAAGCTAAGGCTCTCAAAGAAAACTAGTACATCTTATACAAGTATGATAATACGTAAAAAAAAATATATAATATATATATATATATATATATATTATTATATATATATATATATTATATTCT